>NC_080421.1:34470949-35079282 GCF_029873635.1 Malania oleifera
CCGAATTCACAATTTCAGTCGCCTGAGGTCATTTTGTACTATAAAGTTTGGTTGCTCGGGTTGGTGAAAAGTACCCTGACTTAAGTTCAGTCACCCGAGGTGTTTTGAACACCAATGGTTCGGTCACCTGAATCCTCATGATTTTGATCCTTTAAGTCCAATTTTAAACGAATTGATTCCCCTAATTATGTAAGTGATAAGGGCACTGTTTGTGCATTTGTTTAGGGACCTAAGGTCTTTATATCCTACCGAAAAAATCCGTTGTCGGTCGACCTAAGGTCTCTCTAAGGTCTTGAGCTTATAGTCCTACATGCATGATATGCAGATTATTACAGACCTTGGATGATTATTATTACAAACCTAGCGAAATGAAATATAAATTACAAAAATTAAAAAAATTCCAGGTCTTCATTTTCCTTAAGTTGCCATGTGCCATGAATATGATCTTCATAATACAATCCTGCACACGAACTTGGAAAACGTTAAATACCGGAGTATTTGTCATAATCAAAACAGGGTATGACCCATAGGGTCAACAATATGCTTGCTCAGATGGTAGGATCCAAGAATTTTTCAAAGATAGACCTTAAAAGTGGATACCCTCAGATTATGATCAGGCTGAGATGTTTGGTAGGTGAGAACATCAAAGCTTGTGATCTATGCCTTCCTATGGTCGAATTTGCATTCAATAGTTTAGTGAATAGGACCATAGGTCTTAGCTAATTTTAGGTCATCATAGGATATGGTCCTGTGAAGCATGTAGATCTTATTCCACTACCACCTAAGTATAGAGTGAGTGAACCGAATGATGCTTTTGCAAAGCACATATATGACCCACACTCTGAAATAAGAATGAAAATTAACTTTAACAATGAACATTATAAATCTAGTACTGATATACATCGCAAGTTTTAGTACTGATATACATCGCAAGTTTCAAGAATTTTCAAAGAGTGATATGGTTATGGTTCGTATTCGTCCCAAATGGATTCCATTAGAAAAGGTAATAAAGTTGCATGCTAAAAAGATGGGACCTTTCAAAGTTTTAAAGAAAATTAGTTCCAATGCTTATATGCTTGATATTCCTGTTGATTTTGGCATAAGAAATGTTTTTAATGTTGAGGATCTAACCTCATTTCTTGAAGTATCATCTTTTGTGGAGCCATCCAATACTAACCATGCAAGTGATCATACTCCATTTCCCACTCCTCTTGAACCTGAAATCCCAAATTTACCTTTGCCTTCACCTTTACCTATACCAAAGATCCGTAATGAGATGGAAGAAATCTTTGATCATAAGACAACGTTCACACAAGCAGAATCATAAAAAAATTCTTGGCCAAGTGGAGTGGTAAGCCACTATTCGAGAGGAGTTGGATTCTTAAAGAGGACCTCCTTCGTTTCAACCCGGAGTTGTATTCCCAGTATTTCACTTCTCATTCTTTGGAAAAGAATTCTTTTGGGCTCGAGAGAGATGATGGGGATCAATATGCCCTACCCATTTCCTTTGCAGACATGGTGACACGTGGACAACCTCCTGATGTCCACTCCTTTACTGACATGATGACACGTAGACGACCTCCCAATGTCCACTTTTGTTCCTAACTATTTTGTAGGTACACATGAGATTTGAAGACTTTTGATGGAAGACTTTATTATTATTATGCTTGGATTTGTATTTTTTTGGACATTTCATTACAAGATTATTAGGTGCTTGAAGACCCAAGGAAGTATTGAAGAAAAATCCAACTCAAGACCCATGTGGGACCTACACGGTCATATGAGCCCTACACGACTCCAATGGGCCCCATATGGATTGGGCCTCCCTTTGACTTATGTTTGTATTTAATTAATAATGTTGCAAGACACTTAAACTTAGCTTGCATGTGAGAGTGTTTAATGTGTGAGTTTAGTAAGTTGTGTTAGTATTTAATTTGTTAGTAAGTTGTGTGTGTTTATTTTCTTGTCTCGCATGGTTATGTGGGAATTGTTAGTTGTTTATTGTCTTGTCCTCCATGCTAGCTTAGTAAGTTAATGTCTTGTCTCTCCCTCCCCCTTGCTAAGTCTATATATGTCTTGTATCATTATTAGAAAGGAGCTAAGATTTGATTATTGAATATTGAAAGGGATTTCCTTTGTTGAGCTTGAAAAGTTTGCCCAATCATTTTGATTGTGTAGTCTGAGGCTACGCATTCTCTTAGGAGATCAGGTGGTGAGAGACCACTATTCTATCTAGTGACTCCATCTCCACCTTCCCTCCTTAACCCACATGGCCTCCCCTCCAACACAACCACACGACCACCTTCCATCCAACACCTACACTCCAAGGCTAGGGTAAGATTCAGGGAATTAAGTAAATTTGATGTTTTTGGGAGTTTAATCATTTTTTTGGAGTTTGTGGGTCTAGAAAATGTTAAAATAGTATTTTACTTAGGGTTGAGTTGATTAAACTAGCATTTATGAATTCAAGGTTCGTGTGAGCGCCGTAGGCACAGTTTTGGGATCCATACAGGTGTAACTTCAGGAAACCAGGTAATGGGAATATATTAAGCCAGTTGTTTTGTAAATTTTATCAGTTAAAATGGAAATTACATGTGTATGTATATGATTATCATGCAAGTTTTGAAAGGCAACCGTTTAAACTGAGGGTTTTGAGCCTAGGGTTGTGTTAATAGCTATTGTTTTCGAAAATGAATCAATTAAAGTAAAGAAAAAGGTTACAACAATTAAGTAATGGATTCTCTGGATAATTTGATTGATTGAAATGATTGGTTGGAATTTTTTTACATTTTCTAAAATTGGTCAAGGTGAGTAGGGTTAATTATCTCTATTTTTCTTGCTAACGCTTATTTTGAGTATTAAATAAATTGTGGAGATAATTTAACCTATATTTTCAGTAAAATAGATAATGAACATGGATTGACTTATTATTTCAATAGTTATATAAATATGTGTGTTATTCAAATTGTGTGGCATGAGGAAAAATGAAAATACTGTGTTGACTTATGAAATATGTATAATATGTTGAAATATTGAAATGCGTTGGGATTATATTGTATTTAGAATTGTTTAATCAGAGCCGAATATTAATGTTAAATTGCAATGTATGTTTTGAGAACTCGGGTAGACCATAGTACGCACGGTATCGTTGCAAGAGTTATAGAGAGCTTAGTGCAGCCACACATCTTAGAGAGAGTGTTGGTATTGAATAGTCGATTGAGCTATGAAGGGTAGAGTTCCCCCTAGAGTCTAGACCAGCATGAGAAAGCCAATCGGACTAGCAGACTGAAGAGTTGGGAATTGATTTAACTTTGGTGGGCCGACCAGGGTTAAGTCCAGCCTACGGGTTGCACAACCCGTCATGGGGGGAAGCATGTCGGTTTTTATCCATCTGGAAGTGAGTTCTAAATTCATATATATAAATTTAACCAGAGTATAATAAAACAGTGCATGTAAATACATAATAGTGTAAGTGAATACAGAATATATGAAGACAGAGAATGTAAAATGTGATAATAGAGTATGTTATAGGAGAACAGAGCATGTGAAAATAGAGATTATGAAGAGTTGGGTTTTACAGAGATAACAACATACAGAGTAAAGTAACAAAGTATTAAATGTATTAAATATAGTAGTATTATATGTATTTGGGGCGAAGTAAGCTCTCCGCCCAAGGGCTTGTTGAGAAAGGTGAGTGCTTTGATAGGTGTTAGTTGTAACCATACCAGGTTGCATAACGTATTAGAGCAGAGGGGAGCTACATGTATGGGTGTGTAATCTCCCCTATCCTCGGAAACTTTCGCTTATAAATAATTGTGTGTGTAAGAACTCGAATATGAAAAAGAAAAGAAAATGATTATAAAAGAGAGAAATAAAGGAAAATAAAAGAAAAAGAAGGAATTTGGTAGGTCAGAGTCCAAATCAACGACGGTTTTGCAAGCTAGAAGAAAATCGGTGCTGGTTTTAGGTCAAATAGGTGAGTCAACCACAAAACCGGCGACGATTTTTTTGGAACAGGGGAAACTAGTGTCAGTTTTCTCCTGGATCTGCTCACCTATAAATAGAAGCGAGCTCATTTATTTTAAGAAATTCAAAATCCCTCTTTTGGAACTCTGCCAGGGTTTCGGGTTTCTTGCATCAAAAGGCTCTAACAGGTTCCTTTGTGCTCCTAGATCATTCTCTTCTCTTTCGATTCGCTCGATCTTGTAGTTTCACCGGTTCAAAAAGCTAGGGTTTTGAGTTTTTAGTCCGTTTCGGTTTTTGTTTCAAAAACAAGTAAGGGGATTAAGTTAATGCAGCATTTCAATGATTTTGAATCGTACAAAATGTTTTTGGAGTAAGAATTTTTATGTTTTTAGTTATTCTTTTGAAAACCGACCTTTTAAAATGACATTTTTCAAACCTAGGATATATGATATGATATTTTAAGTAGGAATAAACGGTGGAAAGCTTGGTTTGATCCTGCAAACCATTTATATAGTGTTTTTCATGATTGCCTACGGGCTATGTTTTAATTATGGAAAATTGTGTGGTAGGTGAATACAATTTTAAGATTTATGGAAATACTAGAAATGAGAATGTTTGTGAAATACTGAATTGTTTGCGAAACATATTGGAACTGCTTGAGAAATGCAGGGAGTTTATGAGAGGGCCAAGGGCCGAGTTTTACTAGATGGCCAAGGGCCGGAGTTTTATTCAGCGGCTGAGTGCCGAGTTGTAATTAAGGGCTGAGGCTTGAGTTTGTATTAAACAACGCGAGGTTGGGGTTTATAAAATGACATAATTTATGTGTAACAAGTTTAAAGTACAATTTTAATTGCGTAAATGGTATGATATGCTCTAGGAACCCTGAGGACCAGTTGTTATGAGCATGGTACCGTTGCTAGAAAGGATTTCACTAGTTGACCATGTGCGCCCACAGTGTACTGCAAGAGTGGTGTTGGGTCGTCCAGCCGATTGACCCAAGTAGAGGTGTTACCTACCATGGAAGTACGTACTAGGAAGTGGTAAGGTAATCGGACCCGCAAGTGAGCTTGTGGAAGCCTGCAAGTGTAGTTAGCAGGGAGTGACTTGGTCTGGGTTGATCCACCAAGTTTTAGTCCAACCTTTGGGTAGCACAACCTTGACCACAAGATTTTATACATGGCGTTTAGTTCTAAGAAGAGTCTTTTATGCATATCTGTATATCTATGTAAACGATGTAATTGTTTTCAATATTGATTTATATTGTGAGAAATGAGCAATGAGTATACAATACTATTTTCAGTTAAAAGAGAGATGTATGATTCTATATACACTAAAATGCATGTTGACCACACACTGTTATTAACTTAAACATCCTTACTGAGATCTCTCACCCCGTTTTACAACATATCTTTTCAGTGAATCCCAGAGATCGAGTTTAGCACAACCAGGGGGTGGAGACTAGTATAGTTTCTTTTTTAGAGTGTTTGCAAGAACTCAGATGTGAGTAGTTTATGTTTTAAGCCGCTGGGCTTGTATTGTGGTAATATGGGCCATGTAGAGACCCAAAAAATAAAATAATAAAAGAAATGAAAAGAAGGAAAAAAGGAAATTTTTAAAAAGGGAGAGAAAACAGAGCTTCTTCGACGAATGACCAATAGATTTCGGCAACGAGATACACGTGTCTCTTCAATGAGAGATTACCGAGAGAGTTTTTGGGAATTTCAAGTTCGTTGACGAAATAAACCCCTCATTGACAAAGTGCCTTCATGGGTTCGTCGACAAACCACTTGAATTCGTCGACGAACGTCGAGCTATAAAAGGTGGAAACCCTCATTTCTGCATCGCTTTCTCTCTCTCTCTCTCTCTCTCTCTCTCTCTCTCTCTCACCTTCTCTCTCTAGACCACGGATTTCTCACCTTCTCTCTTCGTTTCTAGCTTCGTTAAAGCCCAGATTGACAATCAGGAACTGCCACGAGGTTCCTTGGAAGATTCTCTGCAACATAGGTGGAGTAGATTTCTAGTTTGGAGTTCTGGGGCATTATCCCAAAATCAGGGTAAGTAAGAGATTTAAGGATATTATAAGTTGTTTGGAGTATTTGAAATGTAGGAAGTATTATACTGAAATTGTTATGGGAAATGAGTTGATTGATTTGGTAAAAATGTGATTTTTAGGCTTTTGAATTGGGAACGTCGAGGAGCGTAAAAAATTGGGTATTTTTGTGAAATCTCAATAAGTGAGGTAAGGGGAAAAATTATAGTAGTTTTTTTTTTTTTTATGGAAATTATGGGTTGAGAAATATGTGAAAATAGTGTATGATATTTTACCTGAAATTTATTTATGATATAAATATCAGATGAAATTCGTGTGGCATATGAATTATATTAAGAAATGTTTAAACTGAGTTAAATGAATTACCTTGTGAAATATGTGATATCAAAATGTGTTATGATATAAGAATTGAACTGTGAGAAAATGATGAAAGCAAAATATGCAGGGAATGTATTTTCTGAGAAAATGAGGAAAGGTGAAATATGAAAATGTGTTTTGAGAAATTCTGTGTAATTGTGAAATGAGATATGTATATGATAGTATGAGATGAGATGAATTATGAAAATGAGAAAATGTGAATATGAGAAATATGATCATGAGAAATTTGAATTTGTGAAATGTAAGTATTGCAATGGAAAATTTTGCAATACTTATATTAAAATATGAATAAGAGAAATGTGAATATGTGAAATATGATTATGGGAAATGTGAATTTGTGAAATGAAAATATTGCAATGTTAATTCTTCAATATGAAAATGTGAAATATGATTATGGGAAATGTGAATAGGTGAAATATGAATATTGCACCATTAATTCTGCAATATGAATACTAAATTGTGAAAAATGAAATGTGAAATTCTGAAAGGGGAATACAGACATGTGATTGATGAAACTCCAATACCATATAATGATTGCTGGTATGTGATAGTGAAAACCCTGATGGATGGATAAGGAAACCCTAATGATAAGTTGTGATATTGAGAGCACCGTACCATTGCTAGTGGAGTTAGTGCAACCACACAGGCTTATGGAGCATGTGGCGTGACAGTAGACTGAACCATTTAGTAGAATTTTTGTGCACTTTGAGATCGGATAAGGGCTTTGGCCAGCTAGTCGTACTACAGACATGGGATATATGATGACATTTGGCCTAACAGGGTCGGCCAACCACGGTTACGTTTAGCCTTTGGGCCGCACAACCCTATTCATGGGGGGAAGCATGACGTGGAGCGAGATCCTTAGGGGAGCCATGAGTACAGACACGAATATATTAGTATGGTGACACTCATGAGCTAGAAATGGAAATGGAAATGAAATGAGTATGGAAATGAAAATGGAAATGGAAATAAAATGAGTATGGAAATGAAAATGAAAATGGAATGAGAATGGAAATGAAAATGAAAATGGAAACGAGAATTAAAATTAGAAATGAATAGCGTGAGTTAATAAATAATTAAAGCGAGGTAAAACATACCACCTGAGAGCTTACCGAGTAAGGCGAGTGCTTTAATTAGTATCAGTTATAGGTGACCTGAGTCAATTAGGCTAGGTTGCAAACGATATCAGGGCAGAAAGAAGCTGCTTGTATAGGCGGTTAAGTTTCCCTATTCTCAGCAACTTCGCTGGTGAATTTGGGTTACAATGAATGGTTTTGAAAATGAAAGTAAAAGCTTTTGAAAGCTTATATTGTATATCTATATAATAGTAAATGCGAAATGGTATATTTTATCAGAAGATACTGATACTGATATGCTTATATGCTATAATTTAATGAATCTCATATTGCCACACATTGTAGATAATTTATTCCATCTTATTGAGATGTGTCTCATCCAATCATTTAAATATTTCAGGAAACCAAGATAGACCTGGTGATAGAGCTTTGAGGTAGAGGGGAGCAGATACCTTGAGTAGTTAGGGTGAGTATTTGTACTAGGGAGTTTTGATTTCCCTAGAGTTTCTGGTTGACTTGTATATATATGGATGGTAGTACCCTGGTATGTGTATTCGTTGTGGTATGTATGTACGTATTTATGAAATGACTTTAGCTGTTAGGATTATATATAGGAGTATGTATGTGTACCCGGCACCCACTTTCGGGCCGAGTTATGTGATATGGTATCGGTGGTTGACGTGGCCGATATGTAGTGTATGTATTAATTGTATGAAAAAAAATGGTATGAAAAATTGGGGAGTCACAGTTTGGTCAGAAACTAGGTTTTCTAGGTTCTGCAGACTTTAGTAAACAACGGAATACAATACCAAAGTATAGGAATGGTTAATGATGAGATATGGGTGAGTTGTTGTTAGAGAATGAGATTAGAATTTAGGGTTCTGTCTTGCGACTTGGAAGCTGGTGTTCCATGGTTGTTTCTGTGTTTTTCCTAGGGTGACAACTTTTGGAAAACCATAGATACTATCGCTGGATCGTTTTTCTATGTGGTAGGATTGAATCTTAAATGGGGATAGCGAAATGTGTATAGCAGAATATTTTGTGGATTTTGGTATACTGGGTGTGATAGTGAGTTATGATGATAGAGTTCTAAAATGGTTTTATATCCTTTGCAGGATGGATCCAGGCAGTAGTTGTGCACATGGTGGAGGTGATGATGTAGGGCCTTCTAGTATGGGTGGTGGAGATCTAGATGTTGTACTACATAGCGTCACCCTACAGGTGATGGCAGAGATGGCAAGAGGTTCATGGGAGCAAAGCTGCACAATTGAGCAGTTGATGCGGATGAGGCCCCCGTCATTTTCTGGAGGAGCTGACCCACTTGTAGTTGAGAACTGGGTTCAGGATATGGAGGATATGCTGGCAGTTCTTCCATGTACAAATGAGCAGAAAGTTTTATTTGCGACATTCAAGTTAACTAAGGAGGCAAAGCGCTGGTGGAGATTAGCGAGACTATTAGAGGAGCAGAGACCAGACCTAGTAGCGGTGACGCGGAGTCGCTTCAGGGAGAAGTTTTTCAAGAGGTACTTTCCCACTACTGTGAGGAGTGCGAAGGCGGCGAAGTTTCTACATCTGATGCAAGGACCAATGACAGTACAACAGTATGCGGTGAGATTTATTGAGCTGTCTCGATTTGCTCCGTAATTAGTACCTGATGAGGAGAGGAAGGCGAGAAAATTTGAGGAAAGTTTGAGGCATAGTCTGTTTGAGGAGGTTATAGGCTTTCAGGCTTAGACATTTGCAGAGGTAGTAGATAGAGCCGCTGTGATTAAGGGTGGCCTTTAGAGAGGCACTGCAGCACAGAGTCAGGGAAAGAGGTCTGTGTCTTCAAATGTACAGGCAGGGTCCAGTCGACGACCATGGAGGGGGCAAGACAAAAGAGGTGGACAGAGACAGATAGTGAGAGATCGAGTGGTATAGGGTGGTCAGATGCCCTCGCCTTGTCCTATATATTACAAGAGACACCCGAGGGGATGCCAGGTCAGGGAGATGATATGTTATCAGTGCCGTCAGCTTGGGCATATGGCGAGGGATTGTCGTGCATCGCCAGTTGTCGCACCTATTCCTGGACCATACTGAGGAGGTTATCAGACACCTTATGGCGGACAACAGAGGAATATTGTGTTGACCTTATAGGTCACACCCAGTTTTGATAATGAAAAATACTTGTTGTATTTGATGGATGTTTGAGGATATGTGTAGGTATACAATTGGAAAATCAAAATGACGGCATAAGAAGTAGAAGTTGAAGGCCTTGAAGACTTTATTTGTGATGTATTTAAATTCATTATTTATCATGGGTCTATAATAGTAATTAGGATTTGGGCTGTAATAATCAAATGCATCACATGCATGATATGAGAGGTAAGCTCAAAATGAAAAAGACCTATAATGACCCTAGGACACTCATACATGCACAAACATATATGCTTATATGGATAGGGTGATTACATAAGGAAATAGAACCGAAATGCACTTAAAATGCATGTTCGGTGGATCGTACTTCATAAGTATAAATATGTCGGTCGATCGAACCGGTCATCGGGTCAATAGTTTGACCACTGCATGGTCGACTGAACCCTGCCTAGTTTAAGTCACCCAATCAACCGTACTCCCTCCAGGTCAAACATTTGACCATATGATCGACCACACCTAAAACCTTAAGCCAACCACCTAGTCGACCGAGTTCCCATGTGTGTTTGGCCAATCGTCCAGTCGACCGAATCACTTAGTTCAAATTCACACGGTCGACCCAACTGTGCGAAAATGGAAAAATCGTCTTGGAACCCTGGTGTTTGGTCGATCGAACTTCTAGTTCAAATCTTACCTGATCGACCGAACTTGGACACTCGGTCAAACAAACCTCACCTTTAGTTGACCGATGCTCTCAGGTTGCCATATTATTTTTACCGCAGTTAAAATATTTAAATAGGGTTAATTGGGTTAAAATGTTTTAAAACAAAATTAATAATCCCCTATATGTTCTGGACGACTATAATCAAGGGGTAGTCTATATATACCCCCTCATTTGAAATGATTAGCATCAAATTAGCAAACTTGATTAGTGAAAATTCTTTGAATTCCAAAATCTTTCTCACTCACTTCCAAGCTTCCCATACTCATACTTACCTTGCCATATTGCCAAAAATTCGTTTGCAAGTGTGAATTGAGTGTTCTTGTCGTATAGGTTTGCTCTCTCAAATTGGTGATTGATTGAAATTATTTTATTTGAGCGCAAGACCTCAAGTTCTCTTAGGAGACTTTAACAATAAGTTTTTCCTAAGAAGACTTCACTTGAGCTTTTGAGCATTGTACTATCATTGCAATATCTTAAGAAGTTCTTATTCGATTTTGGTTGCTTAAGATATTTTCAAATCATTTTCAAATATCTTGTGTGTTTTATTTTGAGAAAAATTCTTGGAGAGGTATTTGCTTATGTTCTAAAGATCTTGACTGCAATATTCTTTGAATAGTATTATCTTTAAACACAAAAATCAAACCCTTTTTTGCAAACAAAATCAATACATCTCTTGAGGCTTATATTTTGAGAAAAATCATTTGTTGAGATATCTGAAGTGTGACAATTATCTTTGTTTGAGCATTGTGATTGAATATATTGTGTGATACAAAGATCATATTATTTGCACTTAAGCACTAATTGCAACGCTTGCATAAATATTTGAGAGTAGACATCTTAGACCATATTGAGCTTACTTCATTATATCATTTGGTGGTGTATGTGATTGTTTATATTGGGTACATATCTGATTTACATGAAAGCATAATCATTGTACCAGTTTCATTATTGTGAACATATTGTTGTATTTCCAGGCGTGACCTGAGGGGGCGGTAATCCATCTTGGTAAGGATTGAGTGTAAAGGTTGAGGTCAACCCTATGCTAATTGACTTGGTTGTTTAGGTGCCACTCCACCCGTTTAAGTGAGCATTATAGTGGTAATCCTTGTGCTTGTTAGCTAAGGTGGGGACGTAGGCAATTTGCCGAACCTTGATAACATTTCTACATGTCACTTCTCTCTACTGCTTTCTGGTGCATGCTTAGTTGATTAATGTGCGTTATTTAATTTCTGCTATATATTACAATTGATTTATTATACTCGCACTAGATTGACTTTAGGGTTGTGAATATATTGTTGTTAGGATACTGACCTAGGGCATTAATTTTAAAAATACCAATTCACCATGCCTCTTGGCATAGATTTACGGTTTGGGTATCATTAGGTAAAGATTAGGGCAGAGGATGTTTTAACGATGGCATTCATAACTCAGTATAGCCATTACGAATTCTTGGTTATGCCGTTTGGATTGACAAATGCTCCTGCAGTGTTTATGGATTTTATGAATAGGGTATTTCACTAGTATCTGGATCAGTTTGTGGTGGTATTCATCGACGACATACTAGTGTATTCCAAGAGCCTAGAGTAGCACGAGGAACATTTGAGGATAGTCAGGTACTGAGGGAAAGGAAACTGTTTGTGAAATTCAAAAAGTGCGAGTTCTGGTTGGAATAGGTTACCTTCCTTGGACATGTGATATCTAGGGGTGGTATTTCAGTAGACTCGAGTAAGATTGAGGCGGTAGTAGATTGGGTATGACCGAAGAATGTGTAAGAAATCAGAAGTTTCCTGGGATTGGTTGGATACTATCGCAGGTTTGTTGATGGGTTTTGTAAATTGTCGGGTCCGTTGATGAGATTGACCAGGAAAGGGGTGAAATTTGAATGGTCTGATGAATGTGAGCAGAGCTTCCAGGAGCTGAAGTAGCGGCTCATCACTGTACCGGTATTGACGATTCCTTCAGGTGAAGAGGGTTTCGTGATTTATAGTGATGCGTTGCATAAAGGGCTTGGTTGCGTTTTGATGCCGCAGGGGAGAGTTATAGCTTATGCCCCACAATAGTTGAAAGAATATGAGAAGAATAACCCTACCCATGATCTTGAGTTAGCAGCAGTGGTATACACACTAAAAATTTGGCAGCATTATCTTTATGGGGGTAGGTGTGAAATTTTTACTGATCACAAGAGTTTGAAATACTTTTTTAAGCAGAAAGAATTGAACATGAGACAAAGAAGATGGTTGGAGCTGATAAAGGATTACGAATGCACCATCATTTACCACTCGGGAAAGGTGAATGTGGTGGTTGATGCCTTGAGCCGAAAATCAGTGGGTGCATCAGTATCTGCAGTGGTGATCTAGCATCTGGTTCAAATGGATCTCAAGAGACTAGGGATAAATCTCATAGAGGGTGATCATCAGGAATACATTGTCAACCTGGTGTTACAACCGACTTTACAGGAAAGAATTAAAGCAGCGTAGAGGAGTGATGCAGAGCTGGTAGAGCTTATAAAGAAAGTAGAGGATGGTCTAGAAGAGGATTTCAGTATCTCATATGATGGGGCCTTGAGGTTCCATACCAAGTTATATGTACCTACCGATCTTGAGATTAAGAAAGTGATTTTGGAGAAAGCGCACTGATTCTTGTATACGGTACATCCTGGTAGCACTAAAATGTATAGGGATCTTCGGGATTCGTTTTGGTGGAGCGGAATGAAAAGAGAAGTTGTCAAGTTTGTAGCATAGTGTTTGACATGCCAGCAGGTGAAAGTTGAGCATCAGAGACTGGCGGGGTCATTGCAGCTGCTGTATATTCCTGAGTGGAAGTGGGACCATATAGCGATGGATTTTGTCACAGGACTGTTGTCGGCTTTACATGGACATGATGCCATTTGGGTAGTAGTGGATCGACTTATGAAGACTTTTCATTTTCTACCTATCAAAGTTAACTACCCTTTAAACCGATTGACAGAATTATACATTCAGGAGATAGTGAGAATGCATGGCGTCATAGTGTCCATAGTTTCTTATCGAAATCCATGGTTTACATCCCATTTCTAGAGAAGTTTGCAGGAGGCCATGGGTTCTCAGTTGTCGTTGAGCACAACATTTCATCCTTAGACAGATGGACAGATGGAGGGGATGATACAAATATTGGAGGATATGCTGCGTGCATGTGTGTTGGACTTTGGAGGCAATTGGTTACGATTTATTCCACTGGTAGAGTTTGCGTATAATAACAGCTATCAGGCTAGCATTGAGATGACACCAAATGAGCCATTGTATGGTAGGAAATGCCGATCCCCGTTGTACTAGGATGAGATTGGGAAGAGACAAATATTGGGGCCAGAGCTGATACAACAGACTTAGGATTAAGTTAGACTCATCAGGGACAAGATTAGAACAACGCAGAGTTGGCAAAAGAGTTATGCTGATACTCGCCAGCAAGAGTTGGAATTTGACACAAGGGATCATGTGTTCCTAAAAGTGGCACCGTTGAAAGGTGTCATGAGATTTTGGAGGAAGGGTAAGCTAAGCCCTAGGTATATTGGGCCATTTGAGATTCTAGAGAGAGTAGGTCCAGTTGCTTATAGGTTGCCTCTACCACCTACTTTGTCTAGAATCCATGATGTATTTCACGTTTCAATGTTGAGGAAATACATCCCGGACCCCTCCCATGTGATTAGATATAAGACACTGGAGCTTAGTGATACCTTGTCTTATGTAGAAGCACTAGTGCAAATTTTGAATTGGAAAGAACAGGAGCTGCATATGAAAAGTATATCGTTGGTAAAAGTTCTGTGGCGCAACCATGTAGTAGAGGAGGCTTCTTGGGAGTTAGAGGAGTAGATGCGCTAGAGATATCCACACCTGTTCAATGGGAATTAGGGTGAAGGTATGTAATTTAATTTGTATAATATAGGTTAGGTAGTGTTTAGATTTTAATGGTTTTGGGGAGAATTTTCTTTCAATGGTTGTAATCTCCTAGAACTCTTATGTAATCACGGTATTCATCCGCCATAAGTGAGGGTGATTAATAAAATAGGGGGCAGGTTTTTTTTTTTCTTTAGGAATGGAAATGTGGTGAATGCCAAATTTCGAGGACGAAATTTTATAAGGAGGGGAGAATGTAGAGACTCGGAAAATAAAATAATAAAAGAAAATGAAGAGGAGGAAAAGGGAATTTTTAAAAAGAGAGAGAAAACAGAGCTTCGTCGACAAACATAGGGTCTTCGTCGACAAATGTCCCATAGATTTTGGCGATGAGATACATGTGTCTCGTTGACGAGAGATTACCGAGAAAATTTTTGGGAATTTCAAGTTCGTCGATGAAATAGACCCCTTGTCGACAAAGTGCCTTCATAGGTTCATCGATGAACCACTTGAATTCATCGACGAACGTCAGGCTATAAAGGGTGGAAACCCTCATTTCAGCGGTGCTCTCTCTATTTCTCTCTCTCTCTCTCTCTCTGGACCACGACTCTCTCACATTCTCTCTTTACTTCTGGCTTCGTTAAAGCCCAAATTGACGATCGGGAACCACCACGAGGTTCCTGGGAAGATTCTTCGCAACATAGGCGGAGTAGATTTCTAGTTTGGAGTTCTGGGGCATCATCCTAAAATCAGGGTAAGTATGAAATTTAAGGGTATTATGAGTTGTTTGGAGTATTTGAAATGTAGGTAGTATTATACTGAAATTGTTATGGGAAATAAGTTGATTGATTTGGTAAAAATGTGATTTTTAGGCTTTTGAGTTGGGAACGCCGAGGAGTGTAAAAAATTGGGCGTTTTTGTAAAATCTCAGTAAGTGAGGTTTGGGGAGTAAATTATAACAGTTTTTTTTTTTTTTATGGAAATTATGGGTTGAGAAATATGTGAAAATGGTGTATGATATTTTACCTGAAATTTATTTATGATATAAATATCAGATGAAATTCGTGTGGCATATGAATTATATTAAGAAATGTTTAAACGGGGTTAAATGAATTAACCTGTGAAATATGTGATATCGAAATGTGTTATGATATATGAATTGAACTGTAGGAAAATGATAAAAGTGAAATGTACAGGGAATGTATTTTCTGAGAAAATGAGGAAAGGTGAAATATGAAAATGTGTTTTGAGAAATATTGTGTAATTTTGAAATGAGATATGTATATGATAGTATGAGATGAGAAGAATTATGAAAATGAGAAAATGTGAATATGAGAATTATGATCATGAGAAATGTGAATATGTGAAATGTAAGTATTGCAATGGAAAATTCTGCAATACTGATATTAAAGTATGAATATGAGAAATGTGAATATGTGAAATATGATTATGGGAAATGTGAATACGTGAAATGAAAATATTGCAATGTTAATTCTACAATGTGAAAATGTGAAATATGATTATGGGAAATGCGAATATATGAAATGTGAATATTGCACCGCTAATTCTGCAATATGAATACTAAATTGTAAGAAATGAAATGTGAAATTCCAAAAGGGGAATACAGACATGTGATTGATGAAACACCAATACCACATAATGATTGCTGGTATGTGGCAGTGGAAACCTTGATGGATGTATAAGGAAACCCTAATGATGGGTTGTGATATTGAGAGCACCGTATCGTTGCTAGTGGAGTTAGTGCAACTACACGAGCTCGTGGAGTATGTGGCGTGATAGTAGACTGAGCCATTTAGTAGTGTTGTTGTGCTCCTTGAGTTCGAATAAGGGCTTTGGCTGGCCAGTCGTACTATAGACATGAGATATATGATGACATTTGACCTAACCGAGTCGGCCAACTGTGGTTAGGTCTAGCCTTCGGGCCACACAACCCTATTCATGGGGGGAAGCATGACGTGGAGTGAGATCCTCAGGATAGCCATGAGTACAGACACAGATATATTAGTATGGTGACACTCATGAGCTAGATATGGAAATGGAAATGAAGTGAGTATGGAAATGAAAATGGAAATGGAAATGGAATAAGAATGGAAATGAAAATGAAAATGAAAATGGAAACGAGAATTAAAATGAGAAATGAATAGTGTGAGTTAATAAATAATTAAAGCAAGGTAAAACACACCGTTTAAGGGCTTACTGAGTAAGGTGAGTGCTCTGATAAGTATGAGTTATAGGTGAACCGAGTTAATTGAGCTAGGTTGCGAACAATATTAGGGCAGAAGGAAGCTGCTTATATGGGTGGGTAAGCTTCCCTATTCTCAAGAACTTCGCTGGTGAATTTGGGTTATAATGAATGGTTTTGAAAATGAAAGTAAAAGTTTTTGAAAGTTTATATTGTATATCTATATGATAGTAAATGCGAAATGGTATATTTTCTTAGAAGATACTAATACTGATATGCTTATATGCTATGATATAATAAATCTCATATTGTCACACACTATAGATAATTTATTTCGTCTTACTGAGATGTGTCTCCTCCAATCATTTAAATATTTCAGGAAACCAAGATAGACCTGGTGATAGAGCTCCGAGGTAGAGGGCAGCAGATACCCTGAGTTGTCAGGGTGAGTATTTGTACTAGGGAGGTTTGATTTCCCTAGAGTTTCTGTGGTTAACTTGTATATATATGGATGGTAATACTCTGGTATGTGTTTTCGCTGTGGTATTTATGTATATATTTATGAAATGACTTCCGCTGTTCGGATTATGTATATAGGAGTATGTATGTGTACCCGGTACCCACTTTCGGGTCTGGTTATGTGATATGGTATCAATGGTTGACGTGGCCGATATGTGGTGTATGTATTAATTGTATGAAAAAAAAATGGTATGAAAAATCGGGGCGTCACAGACCGAGTTAGTTCGCTTATTAGTTTGAGACGTAATATGAGAATGGAAAGACCTTGATGTATGTTGATGGTTAGACTCTGGTAATAGATTGTGGAGAATGTTTTATTTATTCCGCTGCATGTTTTATATTATGAAATGGTATCAGGTACACAAACGTCACTAAAGTAGCACCTTGGGCCCGCGAGGGGTTCAGGGCATTACATTTTGTGTGTGTGTGTGTGAGTATGGTCTGAGAATGGTTTTATAATTGTGGTTAATTAACAACTGATGATATTTTGCATACACTAAACTCATGATAGCCACACACTGGCATTAATTTATTCTGTCTTACTGAGATGTGTCTCACTCTTTATACAATTCATTTTTTTAAGGACCTTCGCGTGATTGAGCTTAGTGAGCTCAGGACTGGGTTTGTTGATATAACATTTTTGTGAGAGGTACGGATCTTGGATGTATTTTTGGGTTTATGTTTTTAGTTTTCTGAGATGTATATATATATGGATACTGGATGTTGGGATATTTTTGGGATGTTTATATAGAACTTTAGTATACTATTGACAATGTTTATTTATTTTTCCGCTGCATAATTGAGGTTGTGGTATCAGACATAGGTGATTGGATCACATCACACCCTAGGCCCCACTTGGCGGGTTTGGGGCGTGACAAGCGGTGCTTTAGGTGTTTGGATGCACTCAGGTATGTTTCTTGTGGCACCCATCTCCTATTCTCTATGCTACTGTTGATCAAGCATTCGATGCAATATTGAAATTTGAAAACACCAGTAGATCAAGGGTCCAATTTATGTGTCGTATGTTAAAAGGATAAGGTCTTGTAGAGCTTAACACTACAAGGTTACAGTTCCAGCCTCCTAGAGACGTTCTAGAATTGGAGCCAACTTCAATCCAATAATTTGAGAGGCCATCCAAGAATATGTCTAAAATCTGCAACACAAAGCCAGTGATTTGGAATTGTCCACAATCAACCCCAAGCCCGCATTTGAAAATTTGAGACACCAAGATAGATCAAGTTTCCGGAACTTTCTTGCACATTTAGCAAGTGACATGGCTGTGTGGTGGTTAACCTATAAAACGTTGAACAAAACCCTCTAAGATATCATAATATGACATTTCAAATGAAACTAGACTTCATTACACCTTGGTGATGGTTTTAGAGTACTCCTTTATGCGACTGGGTCATGACAACTACTCTCACCCTTTTCAAGTGGAACCATTGGTGCCACTTTTGATTTGAAATTAGTTTCACTTGCATCAATGGGTTAAAACTCTGTATTCGACGAAAAATCTTCCTCCTCGTTGCTCCATTCACTTACCGGCTCTACCTTCATCTTGGAAGGTTCTTCACTACAATTGCTAAGATTCCTCAATGCAGAGGAATCACAACCTTCCCTGTGCATTCTTGCTTGATCAGATGGTGAAGTCTTAGGATTACTCATCCATAAACACATACTTCACTACAATTTCCTCAAGTCAACATATGACTCTTCCACTAGTTGTAGTGCCTAATGGAAACCCCTGCTTGGAATGATCTTTGCGGGACGGGCAAGATGTCAACCTTGCCCAGAAGTGATTTATCCATTCCGAATTGCATAGCTACCCGATGTGGCAGATACTTCGTTACACAACCTATTCCAACTAGCGCACAAGCACCCAAGCACCTAACGAAAGATCGTAACTCATCGTCTAAACTCAACCAATCAAACACAAATTGTTCTTTTGTTAACGTGTATTATTAGCAACAGTTTTAAAAAACCATCATGAATACTTACATTATTAGTGATAGTTAAAGAAAACTGTCCCTAATAATCCACTATATTAGTGATAGTTTTTAAAACTGAGACTAATAATACAACCCTTAGGGGGATCTTGAGTCGACTTATAAATCATTCTACTTAAAAAGACATGGGTTGCTTGTTCTATTTTATCTTTAACTCACAAATGATTCTCATTTGTGGTGTCAAGCACACTAGCAAGGTTAGCCACAAAATCACCAGATAGATATCCGGTTTTGCGCCCTGGATTATATCAACATTCATTTTTACCTATCCACTAGTATGAATATAGTCTCCTATTAACCATGTTGAAATGTAATCAGCACAGGCAAAGAAAGGGTATAAGTATTATTCTACTGGCTTTGTCTGCACGAAGATGTGCAGACTCTATGAAATCATGTACTATTTTAATGTATTCTACAAAAAAAAACCTACCTTGAGCTTTCATCCAACTCTTATCCATGTTCATTAATTACCGTATAACATGTTCAAGTAGACGGTGTTGATTATTCCTCATAATGTTTATGAGGCATGCATTGTGAATCCTAAAATCAACCATCTTCTGTCTAAAAGGAACATATCCTATGCTATAGTATACAATGTTAGTAAGTTGAACTAAAGGATCCAAAATACACTAAAAGTACATCGGTTGATGGAATGTGGGCAATTAAAAGGTCACTAATGGTCTCATCAAATGTGATGAGGATGTGCTTAAAGCTTAGTAGGGGTTGATGAACTCTTGAAAATTGTGATAATAATCCCAACTTAAGACCCAATTAGGGAAACAAAGATCAAAAGCATACAAAAAATCTAGTCAAAATAAAGATCTATATCCAAAACAAGTATGTCCATACACTGAAGAAAACCACCACTCACATTTGCTGTCAAGACTCCAAGCAAATAGAAAGACTAATTACCCATGAACATCACATTCTATTTTTTCATAGAACTATATTCTGATATAAATTGTTTGTGGGGTGCATGAACACATTACATTATTTAGGGTTAGTTAAATTATATTTTAACTTTTATACTAGTAATATTTTTTTAGAGTTTCTCTATATTGCTTTGTTCCCGTTGGTTCCCCAATCCAATATTGCATATATTAAATTTTTTTTGAAAGGATTAGTGTAAGTTAAACGAATATTAAACTTCATCCTTTATGTGAACAACATTGCAGATTACTATCTATAATGCACTGAATGACTAAATCTTTTTAATGAATGGTATTAAGTTATATGAATTGTAGATTGAATTACTAGAATACATGCTTGTGTTGAATGCCAACTGCATGGCTAATGCAGTATATTGTGAATTACATGCTGGTAGTGGATTTAGGTTGTTGCATGCTTGAAATGATTTATTTGCAGAAAACAACTAGGTTTCAGGTACAAGTTTTATTGGAAAATGTCCAATTTACAGACGACATGTGACACCTTAATTTTTATACCATCTCTTTCAAAAAAATAAATAAATCAATAATACTCAAACATCGACCACGTCAGAAACTCTGATACCATTTTAACATAACTCGATCAAAGCGGGTATCGATTAATCAGTTATACAAGCAATCCTAACAGCGGAAGTCAATATTTATAACCATTCATAATACAAATACCCACAGTACTAAATATCCATATATATATATATATATATATATATATATATATATATATATACATTTTAACACATCCCCAAAAATCAACCAAAAACTCTAGGGAAATCATACATCCCTAGCTCATACCACTCACCCTATTTATCAGGGTACTAGCTCCCCTCTATCTTGGAGCTCTATCACCTGGTCTTTCTCAGTTCTTTGAAATATTTAGATATTTGGGTGAGACACATCTCAGTAAGACGGAATAAATTATTTACAATGTGTAATAGTATAAGTTTCATTATATCCTAATATATATTCATTTAAGTGATAATACCATTTGAGAAATATACACCAATTATTCTTATAATCATATAGATATAAAACATAAGCTTTTATAAGCTTTATTTACATTTTTCAACTCATTCACATGCAACACATATTTAACAGCGGAAGTTCCCTAGGATAGGGGAGATTACACGCCTATACATGTAACTCCCCTCTGCTCTGGTATCGTTTGTAACCTTGCCCGATTAACTTGGGTACGACTACAACTGATACTTATCAAGGCACTCACCTTACTCGGTAAGCCCTCAGGCGGAGAGTTTTACTTTGCCTTATTTATCTAGGTTATTAAACTCACGCTCTTTCTTTTCACTTTCAATTTAATTTCATCATTTAGAACATGAGTGTCCTCGGTAACCAACACATCCACGTCTGTAACTCATGACTGCCCTGAGGACATTCTTCACGCCATGCTTCCCCCCATGGTCAAGGATCTAACCGCGGTTGGCCGACCCGGTTAGATCAAAATAGGAAATCCATCCATGAGTCTGTAGTATGATTCGTTTGCCATAACCCTGGTCCGGACCCAGGGGGCAAAACTACCCTTCTCACCAGCTCAATCAACTGTCAACACCACACTCACCATGAGATCGTGTGGTTGCACTAACACGTCACTAGCAATGGTATTGTGCTCAATATCAACAATTGTCCATCAGGGTTCTCATTTCCACATTTCATCATTCACATTTCACATTCACATTTCAGTATTCATATTGCAGCATTCACATTGCAATATTCACATTTTCATATTCTCATTTCAGTATTCACATTGCAGTATTCTCATTGCAATATTCATATTTCTAGTATTCACATTTCAGTATTCACATTGTAGAATTCTCATTGCAATTTTCACATTTCTAATATTCACATTTCAACATCCACATTACAGTATTCACATTTTCATATTCATATTCTATTATGCACATTTCAACATTCACATTCCAATATTCACATTTTCATATTCATATCTCATCTCATAATGGTATATATCACATTTCAATATTCTCCTTATTTACTATTTCTTTCCCATCTTTTCAATTCCTATTCCATTCTCACAATACTATATATATATATATATATATATATATCTCATTTTGCGAATTTCTACATTTCTCAATGAAACATATCTGTTGGCTTTACAAGGCTTAACATCTTATTTTGATGCTAACAAATAAGTTGAACTTAACATATTTGGTTGAATGATGATATTTCAGATCTTACATATGTGAAAGCAAGGTCAAGTACTCACAAGGATCAATTGAAGCTTATATTCCAAAGTAACATGATCATATAAAGCTTAAAGAATACTTAAAGGCATGGATGATATATTAAAGCTTGATGACTATGAGAGGATGAACTTAATATTAAAACTTGAAGAAAGGGCCAAGACAAAGCACAAAGACTTAAGTGTTTAAGAATGTCAAAAAATCTAAGAAGTCTTTATGTAAGTACTTCATTCGATTTCAATATGGATACAAGAAGCTCTTAGGATAATTACTTGAACCTAGATACCTTTTAAAATACTTGGAAAATATTTTTATAAGGTCAGAAGTTATTTCAAAAAGGTTAATTTTTTTTTTGGAATGAAAAACACTAAAATGGGATTTTTCCAAATTCTATTAATTTTTCTAAATTTGCATTGATAAGCATTTTTCTCTATCAAAAACTCATTATTTTAAAAAATGTTCAACATGAAAGTTGTAAGATTTTCTCTTCCCTTTCTTTTGACAACAAGAACGTCAAAATTAGAGTTATATATAAAAAGTTATGACCAAAATACTAAAGCGGGGTTGAAGTTGTCAGCAACTTAGCAAATTGTCTGGTCAGCCAACTGACCAGAATGACCTGTATTCAGTTAGTTGTCTAACTAGTTAATAGAATTAATTTTTGGGAGACAAAAAGGTCTCAGTCGCTTGTCCAGCTAGCTGACCTTGTATAAACATCCACCTAATCGCCTGGTCAGCCAACTGACCCTACGAAAATTTAAATTTTGAACTTTAACGGGAAAATTCTAAAAATGAGTTTTTTAAAGCTAAAAGTTATAAAAACTTGGGGGACACTCCAAACAACTTGGGAGACAAGGAAACTCTCTCTATAAATACATGGTTTTGCAAATTAAATTATACCAAGCAATTGAAAATCAATTCTCAAAGTTGAAACTCTCATACTCTTAAAAGCTCTCATGCTCTCATCTTTGCACATCTAAATTGCTAAGATTTTTTGGAAGCAACTGATCAATCCTTCTCCATGTTTCTGCATTGTTGATTCTTATCTATAACTAGCATGTACACTAGGTTTACTCACATAATAAATTTCCTAAATGCCTTAGGAAAAACCTACACTACCTATGAGATGATAAGAAAAATTCTTAGAGGGTTGCCACCTATATGGGAACCAAAAGCCACTGCCATAACAAAAGGAAGAAATTTGAAAAACACCTCCTTAGATGAACCTATAGGTTCTCTCCTCACATACGAAATGGCAATGAATGAAAGAAATGGAAAAACTAAAGCCCAAGAATCTATAGCTTTTAAAACTTCAAACAAAAACTCTAGTGATGAGGAAAAAGATGAAATGGATGAAGATAAATTAGCCTTCATATCTAAAAAACTTACAAAAATCCTTAGAAGGAAAAACAAATTCAAAATAAGAAACCAAAACTCCGAACCAAATGAAGAAGAAACTAATACAAAGAAATCAAAGAATAAAATCCCCACATGTTATAATTGCAAAAAGGATGGACACATAAAACCGGAATGTCCACTACTTAAGAAAGAGTCTAAAAAGAAAAATAAAAAGGCCATGAAAGCCATTACTTGGGATAGTACAAGTAGTTCGGAATGTGAATCAAGTGACCAAGAGGTTACTTACACTTGCTTTATGGCATGGGACAATGAGGGAAGCTCCTCATCCAAATCAGTTAATGGTTATAGTAGTGATGAATCAAATGATGAAAGCATGTCATCTTATGAAGAACTTCAAAATGATTTATTCAAAGTACATAAGATGCTAATCAAAGTAATTAAACAAAACACATCATTGAAAAACAAGAATGATGGAATGATGAAGGAGTTAGAATCAATTAAGATTTCTGAAAATAATAAAGATTCAAAACTCAAGAAAATAGAAAATAAGTATGAAGCGGCAATAAAAGAATTAGAAGCTAAAAATCTTGCTGAAAAAGAAAAAGACTTGAAAATCAAGAAATTAGAAAGCAATAATGAAAAGATGATAGAAGATCTTCGATCCCTATCCTCTATAGAATATGAGAAAGACATATATATATATATATATATATATATATATATATATATATATATATATATCTGAATCAGAGGATAAAATCAAAAGATTGTCTCAAGAGTTAAAGAAATCACAAAAGAAGGTTGATGAAAAGAAAGATATTAAGATAAATGATCTCAAAAATCAAATTAAAGATAAAGAAAAGATCATTTACAACTACACAAAAGGTAAGGAAAACTTTGACAAAATGACAGGCTCACAAAGGATGACCTTAAACAAAGAATGCATTGGATTTAATAGGGTTGAAAATAAAAAGGAAAAGAATCTTTTGATTACGCACCGAAACTGCGTCATTGGACGTTTAACCCGAGCTTTACGGTTTATATTTTTAATTAAATATCTAAAATTATCCAATAGTTTAATAAAATGCCAAAATCATCATTCTTAAACTTTATTGCATCATTTATGAAGTTTTGGTAATTTTTTGTCGCAGGAAAATTCCCGGGAATCAAAACCAACACCTGTTCGTATTTTGTGCATAACTTTTCCTTCTGAGCTCCAATCGAGACGATTCAAATTTTTGGAGAAAGAGGAAAGGATTATCTATAACTTTCCTGTTTTGAGTTTTGTGAGATACGGGCTCCAAAAGAGTTAGATTTGTGATGAACAGAGAATGAAAAAACTGAAAAAATATAGCAATTTGGGTTTCCTATTCGGGTCTAGGGCTTTCCCCCCCTATCCTATTTAACCCTTCTCTTTCCCTTCCTGCTTAGGCAGCCCCCATGGCTCCCCATTCTCCTCTTCTCCTTCTTCTTCTTCTTCTTCTTCTTCTTCTTCTTCTTTAGTTTGTTTTTTTTGTTCTTTTCAATTCTGCTTCTCTCCCCTTGTCTCTCTTCCTTCCCTTTGTCTTTCCTCCCTCACTCTCCCCCTTTCCTCTGTTTCTCTTGGCCTTCTCTGCCCTCTTGCAGTACGGCCAGCCTCCTCCACCATCTTCAACAGTCCCCAAGCATAGCAGAACACTAGCCGACTCCATAGTAGGACCACCAAAGCGCAGCAGCAACTTCTCCAGCACAGCAGCAACTTCACGGCTCCGTGGATTTGTTTCTCTCTCTCTCTTTTCCTTTCTTTCTTTCTTTTATTTACTTTTCTTTGAATCTTGGAATATTGAAGAAATTTTAGTTTTTTTTTAATATTATTGGAGTTTTATTTCTTTTTTGTTTAAGTTGAGTAATGTTGAGTATTTCATTATTGTTAAATTAATCTCTTTGTTTATCTAATTGATAGTTATTTTAATTTAGCATTCTTAATTAAATTCAGATATTTTTTTTTGTCGAAATTCGATTTAGTTAGGGTCTATGATTAGTAAAGGTTGTGTTTTTATTGTGTTCCGTTATTGTTTATGTCTTTTAAATTTTTGTTGAGTTCATGTTTACATTTAAATTGTGAGTCTTGATTTGATCTCTTAATTATGCTAAAGGTTCGATTTTTAGTAGGTTTGGTTTTTTTTTAGTGTGTGTCTAATTTAGTTTCCATTGTGTGTTTTTAATTCCATGTTCTAGGTTGCCATTTTTAATTAACGCGTGTCCCAATGTTTCCTTGAGTAGATTAGAGTTTCCGTTTTTGCTCTCAATTTCATTGCATGCTAGGTTTAGAGTTTTGTTTGTTTCGTGTTTAAATTGTGATTGTGGTTGCGTATTTTTAATTCCATGTTTAAGGTTTTCATTTTTAGTTAGTATGCTCTAGTGTTTCCTTAAGTAGATTAGGGTTTTTATTATGGTTATTTAATTCCGTGCGTGCTAGTTTTAGGACTTTAATTTGTGTTTTCATTTAAGTTTCCACAATCTTGAAAACCCGAATCTGAACTGAGTTCAGTGCATTTTTGTTTTCGATTGGACGAACGTAAAATTTGAAATTAAAATGCATTCCCTGAGGAGACGATCTAGCCCTTGGGCTTAATATTACACGATAGAACTCCTATACTTGGGATAGCTTTCGAGCTGCTCATTTTTCGAGTGAGTCATCTTTACATGGGTTATTTTTCAAAAGCATCCAAAGATTATGCTAGCACATCTTCTAATGCCTACACTAACACCATATGCTATCAATGTAAGAAAAAGGGACATATAAAGTTTGACTGTCCATTTAAAAGAAAGAGTGTGAAGACTAAACACGTTTGGAGAATTAAAGAAACATCCCTTGTTAAACCATCCGGACCCAAGAAAATATGGGTACCAAAAATGAAATACTAAATTCTTCAACTTCAATTGATATTAAATTTATGGAAACATCATACAAATATATTGAATAAATTGAAATAGAGAATAAGGATAAAATTATTCAAACTTATCTTATTGAAACTCATGAAAATTGTTGGCCTCAAATCAATGAATGAATCATACAAGGCATAAAATAGAAAGCATTAGGATACATGAAGTTTGGATGTTTAAATGAAATCAAAAGAAAAGAAAATCTAAAGCAAACAAAGCTTATTGATAAAGAAGAAAGCTTGGCAGAAGAATTGTCAGCCGAGTGACCATATGATCAACCGACTGACTGAACAAAACCTTTAAAGAGAAAGTATAGGTCAGCCGACTGGACAGAAGTTCAGCCGACTGATTGAAGGAAAAACTGTTAAACAAGTTTAAAATAAAATACTTGAGCAACATAAGAACAATCCAAGCAAAAGTACAGTACAAAGCACATGATATGATTTACTCCATGCTTATATGAAAGCAATATGATACATGCGTACATCTTAAATTGGTATCTTGAAATTTTTAAAGACAATGAAAATATTGATAATATATGGTTCATTGTATTTTGAAAATTTGAGCATAAAGTTATGAAGCTTGATTTAGAAACATGAATTTTGATATGAATTGATAAATTCTTGACCATGTATGCTTATGATGGATCACATGGATAAATGGATAAATTTGAATCTAAATAATAGAGTATTCATGAGTTGTGCATAATGTGACATTAACATTGGTATCTATAAAGTGTATTAGTATCCATGAATATGTAAATTGGTATTTCAGCATGTCAAGTATAATTGTATTCATGAGTAAATTATGAAATTGATATGATATTGGTATTTGATATCCATGAGCATATACATCAAATGTTTGACACATGGACGATAAATTTAGAAAGCACAATTGGTATCAAATCTGAATGTATTAAATTCAGGAGTATTATGACTCATAACTTGTATTTTGTTTCTCCCTAATTTTTTTTTTGGTATCATGAATTATTATTTTTTATTGGTATCATAAATTTTCAATTGGTATCAAATCATAATTTTTCAATTGATTTTGGTATTAAAAATTCAAAAGTTCAATTGGAATTAGAATTAATGAAAAACTAAATTGGTATCATATACTTGATAAGCATGATTGATATTCATATGCTCAAAAATTTGATTTATTTTGTTTATATCCTACTCTTTTTGATTGATGTCAAAAGGGGGTGAAGTTTTGAGCAAAAATTAAAAATTGAATTTGGTATTGAGATATTTTGAAAATTTGAAGCTTGAATTATATTTCAAAAGGGAGAGAAGTATTTGACAAAGGGGAGAAGTACATGACATTGAATGACCTTGAAATTGGTATTGATATGCATGATATTGAATGATCTTAAAATTGGTGTTGATAACAATCTTGATTTTACAAATATGTTGAAGATGATGCTTATTGAAAGGGGGAGTCTTTTTAAGGTTTACTTATATTTTTGCTCATTGTTTGTCATCATAAAAAAGGACGAGATTGTTGGACTTACAAGGCTTAACATCCTATTTTAATGCTAACAAAAAAGTGGAACTTAACATATTTGGTTGAGTGATGATATTTCAGATCTCACATATGTGAAAGCAGGGTCAAGTACTCACAAGGATCAATTGAAGCTTATATTCCAAAGGAACATGATCATATGAAGCTTAAAGAATACTTAAAGGCATGGATGATATATTAAAGCTTGATGACTATGAGGGGACTAACTTGATATTAAAGTTTGAAGAAAGGGCCAAGACAAAGCATGAAGACTTAAGTGTTTAAGAATGTTAAAAAATCTAAGAAGTCTTTATGTAAGTACTTCATTCGATTTCAATATGGATACAAGAAGCTCTTAAGATAATTACTTGGACCTAGATACCTTTTAAAATACTTAAAAATTATTTTTATAAGGTTAGAAGTTATTTCAAAAAGGTTAAAATTGTTTTTGGAATGAAAAGCACTAAAATGAGATTTTTCCAAATTCTGTTAATTTTTCTACATCCGCATTGATAAGCATTTTTCTCTATCAAAAACTCATTATTTTTAAAAATGTTCAACATGAAAGTTGTAGGATTTTTTCTTCCTTTCTTTTGACACCAAAAACGTCAAAAATTAGAGTTATATATAAAAAGTTATGACCAAAATACTAAAATGAGGTCGAAGCTGTCAGCACCTTAGCAAATTGTTTGGTCAGCCAACTGACCAGAATGACCCGTGTTCAGTCAGTCGACTGACCAGTTAATAGAATTAATTTTTGGGAGACAAAAAGGTCTCAGTTGCCTATCCAGCCAGCTGACCCTGTATAAACACCCACCTAGTTGCCTGGTCAGCCAACTAACCCTACGAAAATTTAAATTTTGAATTTAAACGGGAAAATTTAAAAATGAGTTTTTAAAAGCTAAAAGTTATAAAAACTTAGGGGACACTCCAAGCAATTGGGAGACAAGATAACTCACTCTATAAATACATGGTTTTGCAAATTAAATTATACCAAACAATTGAAAATCAATTCTCAAAACTGAAATTCTCATACTCTCATCTTTACACATCTATATTGTTAAAATTTTGTGGAAGCAACTGATCAATTTTTTCTCTGTGTTTCTGAATTGTTGATTCTCATCTAGAAGGAAAACTTGGTGAAATCTCTTTTAAGCTTCAATTGTATTTCATATTGTGAATTTGATTGAAGTATATAGATTTAACTTGTACTAATCAGCTCTTTGTGAAAGCACTCTTTGTACACATCTATTTGTTGTATCTCTTGTAGATTGTGACGATTCAAGGATTGTTGGCTAAGCGAGGGGATATCGCTTAGAGAGGTGCTGCTCTAGCCTAATTGAAGGAGTGACCAAACGAGGGTATATCGTTTGGAGAGGCGGGCTCTAGCCTAATCAAAGGAGTGTGTAAACGGTGTTGTTCCGCCTGGAAAATGAACTAGTTTTAGTGAATCCTTTGGTGGTTTGCCAAAGGCGAGGACGTAGGCTGGGTATAAGTCAAACCTCGTAAAAATCGTGGTCTTACTCTCTCTTTCCTTTGCTCTTTATTTTCAGCATATATATAAAATGCGTAGATGTTTAAATTCTTTAATCATAAACACTACGTGGATTTGATATTAAGTAAACTTAAGCTTAATTTGCTTTTGGGATTGCAGAAACCAAAAGGGAGTATATTGGTTGATCCATTCTTTGTAGAAATCGTAAGGGAGTACGTTGATTGGTGAAACACTCAAAGACTCTTTAAACTGAAAGTTTATTTAAGGTCTAAGCTTTTGGAAAGAGTATTGGATTTGATATTGCACCTCATCTTAAGAAAGCAAATTCATTAACTACAGGGCCGCAAACAAACACAAGCTGAATCTTCTATCTTAGTTTGAATATTGTGGATGATTGGAAAATTGATTGGTTGATTAGTTGGTTAAATACTTTGTTGCTTGTGGATTAAATTTTGTTTTTAAGTATTTATTATTTGAATAAATTAACAAGAAGTAAAGAATTCATTAAAAGAAGAAAAAGAAGTTAATGATTCTTGAAGAGAATTAAAAGAAAATTTTAAATCCAATTCACCCCTCCTCTTAAGACTACACCTTAGTTTTCAATATCATATTCTCACATTTCCCCATTTATCATAGAAAACATTTTTATAATTACATTTTATATTCCAAAACATCACAATTCAGTATTACTTATATGCCACACAATTTCATTTGTTATTCATATCAATATATATAGTGAAAATATCATATCACCATTTCACATATTTATTTAACCCATAATTTCTAAAATACTATTATAATTTATTCCCTTTACCTGACTTACTAAAAGGTCCGTTAAAAACCCAAATCCTACGCCCGCGATGTCCAAAACTCAAAATCCTAAAAATCACATTTTTCCCAGATCAATTAACTCATCTCCCAGAATAATTATTATTTAACACTTCCTAAGCCCTATATACTCTAAATCAATACTTAAATCTTAAAATAACTTACTTACCCTGATTTTGGGATGGTGCCCCGGAACTCCAAATTGAAAATCTGCTCTGGCTAAGTTATAGAGAATCTCCCCACGAACCTTGTGGCAGTTTCCGATCGTTAATCCGGGCTATAACGAAGCTGAAATTGAAGAGAGAGAGAGAGAGAGAGAGAGAGAGTGAGTAAGAGGAGAGAGAAATCACACTGAGAAATGAGGGTTTCACTATTTAAGGTCGACATTCATCGACGAGTTCAAGTGATTCATCGACGAACCCATGAAGGCACTTCTTCGACGAGGAGGCAGGTTCGTCAAAGAACCTGAAATTCTCTTAATTTTCTTGACTCTTGGTATCTTCTCGTCAACGAGACACGTGTACTTCATCGACGAGAACTATAGGGGCATTCGTCGACGAAGTCTTTGGGTTCGTCAACGAATCCTTGCTGATCCTCCTTTCCCCTTTTTCATTCTCTTTCATTTCTCTTCTTTATTACTTTCATTAATCTAATTTTCTGGGTCTTTACACGGCATGCTGCCAAAATTTCATTAAAATTTTTCCAAAATAAAACCATGTTCAAAGATAATTATGATAAAATGAATGTTAAAATATTTTTGAAATGATGAGTGAAAGTTAAACAAATATTAAATTTCATCCTTTATGTGAACAACATTACAAATTACTATCCTTAATGCACCGAATGACTAAGTCTTTTTGATGAATGATATTAAGTTATATGAGATTTAGATTGAATTACTTGAATACATGTTTGTGTTGAATGCCAACTGCATGGCTGATGCAGTATATTGTGAATTGCATGCTAGTAGTGAATTTAAGTTGTTGCATGCTTGAAATGATTTATTTGCTGAAAACAATCAGGTTTTAGGTACAAATTTTATGGGAAAATGTCCAATTTACAGACAGCATGCTGCCAAAATTTCGTTAACATTTTTTCAAAATGAAACCATGTACAAAGATAATTATGATAAAATGAATGTTAAAATATTTTTGAAAGGATGAGTGAAAGTTAAACGAATATTAAACTTCATCCTTTATGTGAACAGCATTGCAAATTACTATCCATAATGCATCGAATGACTAAATCTTTTTTATGGATGATATTATGTTATATGAATTGTAAATTGAACTACTGGAATACATGCTTGTGTTGAACGCCAACTGTTTATTTTTAACTTATCTCCTCTTTCATTAGCAAAGCCTTAAAATCATTCTTAAAATAAAATCCCCTACTAACTTCATCCTTCGAGATATTTACCCAAGTCTTTTGCATGATCAATATCCTCAAGTCTCCCTTTGGGCATCAGACTTTCAAATGTACACATCACCAAAGGAATCCCTATTCCATCTTTTCAAGGCCAACTTTAAAGATGCCAACCTCTTCATAAACCTAAAGCTCTCCCACCCCTCACGCAAACAATTATTCCAAGATCCGTATATAAAGGATAAAAAAAAGAAAGACAAGAAACACAAATATCCTAAGGAAGTCATGTAAACCATGAACGTCACATTCTATTTTTTCATAGAACTATATTCTGATATAGATTATTTTTGGATGAACACATTACATTACTTAATGCTTATTATATGAAGCTCCGGTGCACTCATAAAATGCATTATTGGTTGGATTATTGTGAACTATTTATTATAAACACCCAAGTTTGGAGCATATCTCTATGGAAAATGTTCTATTTATAGATGAAATGCTACCAAAATTTTTCTAAACTCATAAAACTTAGCTATTTAAAATTGTATCATTTTTTTTTAACTATGTCCGAATGTTCGATTATTTTGCTATCAAATCATTGTTACTTATAGTACGTATACATATATGTGTCTCAGGAGTCAAGTTGGCAAAATGTCTAATTGATGCACCGAAGCCATGTCCGCATCCGGACTTTACCCTGATTAGTGAGACCTAGGAGCGAAGGATGCTGATCCGTAGGTTTGGTGCTGTACCAGGGGTCCGAAGGGCTTGTTGGTGGTTGGAGTTCCTATGTAATAAAAAAAAATCATATACTATTTTTTTTATATAATTCTTAATTTGTAGGGTTTGTGGCTGTCACAACATCAACACGATGCCATGCACTATAATCAGATGCAGTTTTTGATTTTTTCTTTTTTTGTATTTTTTTGTTATCTGAACAGATGAAGTTTCTGTATTTTAATTTGAATTTATATAATGTATTCGTATTTGAATTTGAATTTTGAATTTTTTTTGTTATCTGAACAATGGAATTTTTGTATTTTAATTGAATTTCTATTTTGTATTTGTATTTGAATTTCGAATTTGAATTAGAATTTTCAATAATTTATGATTTTTTTTTGTAATTATGGTTTAATGTTATGTATATGAAAATGTAATTACAGATTTTAACAAGAATTAATGATTAAAATAATAATAATAATTTTAAATTATTAGTGACGATTTCAAAACTATCACTAATACTAGAGTAGTAGTGATGAATTTCAAAATTGTCACTAATAGCACACTATCAGTGACGAATATGAAAACATTACTAAAGCCTAAGTATTAGTGATGGTTTTGAAACCGTCACTAATAACCTATTATTAATGATAGTTTTGATATTCATCACTAATAGAGTGCTATTAGTGACGGTTTTGAAATTTGTCACTACTACTTGAAACCGTCACTAATAGCCTATTATTAATGATAGTTTTGATATTCATCACTAATAGAGTGCTATTAGTGACGGTTTTGAAATTTGTCACTACTACTCTAGTATTAGTGACGATTTTGAAACCGTCACTAATATTCTACTATTAGTGACAATTTTGAGCGGAACCAATGTAGAATTTATAGTGACAGTTTTAGGGTTTTAGTGACGGTTATAATCTGTCACCAATACTCTATTATTAATGACACGTTTAAAATTCGTCACTAATAAGTATTATTAACCGCAGTTATGACGACTATTCCAAAATTGTCACTAATACTTGTAAAACCGTCACTAATACTATTAGTGATGATTTTGTGATTATTAGCGACGGTTTTGATCCTTCACTAATAACCTTATTTTTTGTAGTAAATCCAGCCTAGGTCCCCGCCTTAAGTTAACCAACAAGAGGATTCCATTAAATGCTCACTCAACTGGGCGAAGCGACGCCATTTACTATACTCCTTACGAGGCGGTGTCTCCTCAGCCTAATTATGGGGCTTAGCCACAACCAGTTCTCCTTACGAGGCAGAGTCTCCTCAGTTTACTTTTCGGACAGAACCAAACCGTACACACTTTACAAGATGGTGCACCTCCTTGCTCACCTAACCGGGTTAGATCCAAACCGGTAGACCTTATAAGACAGTGTATTCCTCTTTAGGCCACGCCTGAAATATAAAGATAATGAAATGATTTTTGTACAAATAAAATGCTTCTCCAATAAGCAGATGTGTACAACAATAAATACAATGCACTCTAGTATGATGGGAGTTTAAGCTCAATAGAGTTTATATGAAATCTCTCAAAAATATATTTATGATATAATGTGAGAGATGATAGTGAATATGATCTTTGTTTTAAATATATAATATTTGCTAAGCATATATCAAAGATCTTTTACAAAACACAAGTAATATCTCCAAAATATATTTTTCAACGAAGAGATGTAGGATATAAAGATGATTAGCTTTAAAGATATTTTCCAATATGCACAAAGACTAGGTTTTGAATCTTACAATTAGTGTGCAAAGATTCATAAGTTGTAGAGATTTTTCCTAGTAATATTTATAAATAAAATAGCATGGGAAAAACTCAAGCTCACTCTAAAAAAAATGATTATCGAATATGAATGAATGAATGAATGAGAGAGTATAAGCTTAGCAATGAAATCTATAATGCCCACAATATAGAGTATTCATTCTAACTTCAAATTGCAATAACTTTGCAAAGGAAGAAGATGAACTCAATGCTCTCTTTCTAAGAAGATTTTACAAAGAAATATGAGAAAGAGAATAAGTTAAAGCTTGTGTATGTAGGAGTGTAAGAAAAATTAGCAAAAAATATTTTCAAAGAATTTCTAAGCTAACCTCATACTTAATCATGCTTTGGAATAGGCTATATATAGAGCACCCAAAAATTATGACCATTGGGGATACGCTTGTCATTTTAGAAATGTTTAAACAAACATTAAGCATGTTTAGTGCTGAAAATATTGGGCAAACCGAGAGGGTTGGTCTACTGAGCAATGCACCGGTCGACTGACCTAAGACAAAATTTGAATTTTCTATGGGTCTAGTTGACTGAGCAAGAGGTCAATCGACCGAGCTAGGGCAAAAATTCAAATTACTTTAGGGACTCGGTCGACTGAGGAGCGAGTCGGTTGGCTGGCCATAGGCAATTTCCAATCCTTCATAGGTTCAATCAACTGAGGTATTCTAAAGCAAAAGTGGCTAGTTGACCGAGGCTTTAGAGAATAGGCCAAAAGACTATGGTCGGTCGACTGAGGTGATTATAATGTGTGTGGGTCAGTTGACTGAGGACATTGAAAACCTAAGATTTTGCCCAAAATTTGACCTTAAAACTTTTAACCTTGTATGTATGAGTATGACATTTTGATTAAAGGGTTTTTCAAAAAAAATTAAGTTCCCTAAGGTCAGATTATGGTCTTTGTTTGAGCATTCATCCCATCATGCATGATATGCATTATTATGAATTAAAATATAAACTAAATGCATTACAAGGAAAATCATGTGTCTTCTTTTCCTCTTCACATTTCCATGGAATTCACCAAGTGTGTGTGAGCTTTTGGATCCTCATGGCTTCCATTGTACCTCTCATTTGTGTGCATGTTGACTTATAAACCTACTCATGCACTAAATACACACATGAGATACAAGTGCTTTGTCAATATCAAAACGGGGATTAGACTCAAAAAGTTAACAGGTTTCTTCTGCAAACCAACTTCTCTATTTTTCCAAACCATGTTTTCTATGTATATGTGTTCCACTCAAAATATAAGCCACACACTACAACAATAACAACTTTAATGGGCCATTTAAAATTCTTTGAAGGAAGGTACACTTGTACTTCTTGTATTTTTCTATTATTAGTTGCTCTTATAGCCTATAGTCCAAAGTGTACTCTATGCTAAAAGGGTTTTAACTTCAATATTTAGTAAAGGGAACAACAGTCCTTGTGTTCCTTGTTGGTATGAGATGATGGTTGATTTTGTGCTACTAAGTCACTACTTTTCATGGTAAAAATACTTCATGATACTTTAATAAGTATAAGTTATCCTCTTTTATTCATATTCCTTGTGTCTTATTTGTTTGTTATCTTGTGTTTGATTTTATTTGCTTTTGCTTCTCTTCTTTATAGGAAAAACCAAAAGGTGTGAATCTTTGGCATATCATCGTTCTTCCATGGGGTCTCCATTTATTTTGACACACCCCTCTTAGGAGGGTGCCTTTTGAGGTTAAAAAATTTCCCAAAAAATCTCAAAGGCATTTTGGCTACTTTGGGGATGTTTTCTATTAATGTCGGGCTTTGGCTAGGCTACTAACAGGAAACACAGTTTGCATAGCCATTCCAAAAGAAGAAGAAAAGAGAAGGGACTTGCAGACCACCCTTGGGGTCAAGATGGTCCTTTTGTTTAGGTTAGTTAACCAATCATCTAGGATTGGCTAACTGCTTGAAAAAAAAAATTGCACAATTTAATTTAATTATATACAAGCCATGGAGTCACCACTTTATTTTATATGGTAAAAAATAAAGAAAAAAATCCTAAAATTATAAAAATTATAGATTTTGAGTTTGAAAGTACATTTGTGAGCAAGGAAGATGATTGGTACGTTAACCATCTCAATGATAATTAGCCAATTAACACCCTTACAACACTCATTCTTAGAATGGTTACCATAGTTACGTGCGCATGTGTCTTTTTAAAAAAAAAAAATGTTTTAGATGATAATTTTAATTTATTTTTCAAAACAATTAATTTTTTTTTACTGAACTTACTTTATAGTAAGCTGCTTGCACACCCAAAAAGAAGATCAAGTCTATATAGTTCACAAAACATTTTCTTATTTATTTGAAAATATTCCTTGGAGGGTAGACTCCAAGATTTATGAGGAACCAAAAGGAATAATTTTCATTTTTAGAAAAATATTTTATAGATTTTTCATTAAAGGTCAAAAAGATTTTACACCACTGTTGATCCCATGGGTCATACCCTGTTTTAATTATGACAAATATTCAGGTATTTAATGGTTGTCAAGTTTGTGTGCAGGTTCTTATTGGAAAATACTCATATAATGGCATGCGGCAACCTGAAGTGAAGCCTAAAGACCCTGAAAACTATTTTCATGGTTTAATTCATTTCACTATTATTGGGTCTGTAATATTTAAGTAGGAACGGTCTGTAATAATCTATGCATGTCATGCATGTAGGATTTGTAAGCTTGGAAATGTTATAGATCGACCATAAAGACTGAATGACCTTAGGGAACCCTTCGGTCGATCGACGCCAGGTTTTTGGGCGTACTTGAAAAGACCCTATGTCCCTACACATTGTGCACAAAGTCCCCATAATCACTTACATTATCAGGGGAAATAATTGAAATAAAATTAGACAAAATAGGGTAAGTATGTGAGAGGTCGGGCGACTGAACCTCAGGAGTTCAAAACTCCTTGGGTGCCCGAATTGTTGAGAAGTCAACAGTTTGACCATGTTTCAGGCAACCGAACCTAAAATGACCCTATCGTCCTCGGGCGACTGAACCCTTTAAAGGGTACTTTTCACCAACCCAGTTGATCGAACCTTCACGTTCAAATCAGACCCCGGGCGACCGAACACACGAGTTTGGGCTGCCGAACGACCAGGCACCCGAATTTACGAAGAAATGTTTCTGACTTTAATTCGGGCCACTGAACTATAACTCGGGCGACCTAACCTATTTAAAGACCTTTTACTACTGTGTCTGTTCGGGCGACTGAACCAAGGTTCAGCCACCCGAACCTTGCTGAGTTAAAATTATTTTAATTGAGGTAAAAATGGGTTAAGTTGGGTTAATTGTGTTTAAACCATTTGAAACTTTTTTAATAATACCCAATAGGTCCCCAACGGTTATATTTTGGTCTTAGCCTATATATAGGGCTTCATTTGTGTGGATTAAAGTGAGATTAGCAGAAAATCATTTACAAAAATCCTCTCTATTTCAAAATCCTATTCTTACCCAAGTACTCTCATATCTTCATTCTCTTGATACATTTTAGTATTGTGAGAGTATATTGATTGTGCTAGTATATATTAGGTTGCTAATACTCCCACTTGCTTGTGTGATTGAAATACTTGTTTTGGGGAGTTTAGCTTAGGTTTATCCCACAGATTTTCATACTATAAATCTTGTGTTGGGATAACCTAGTGAGCTTAGGATATTTGCATCATTATTGCAAGTGTCTAATAGCGTGGATTTTGGTTGTGCAAAGATTTTTTTTAAACAAGCAAAACATTTTCAAACTAGTATTGTGCTTAGTTCATTGAGGAAAATTCTTTTGAACTAGTTTGATTATCTGATTCATATCTTTGGAATAATGATTTGCTACTGAAGTACTTTGCTTAGATTCCAAGATATTGCTTATATTGAATACATTTGAACATTATTGTGATCATATCTTGTTGAGTGTTATTTGCATATATATATATATATATACACACATCACTGAGCTCACATTTACTTACATTGTTGATGTGTATGTGATTGATTAAGTATACTGCGCATATTGGGGTACATATTTGCTTTACATGAAAGTACAATCACTGTACCAACTTGATTGAGAAAAATATTGTTGTATTTACAAGCGTGGCTTGAGGGGGTTTAATCTAGCCCAGAAGCATCAGGTTGGGGTTAACCCTATGAATTTGACCTAGGGCCTTCTCCGCCCCGCAAGGAGAGTTTGTAAAGGTTGAGGTCAGCCCTGTGCTAATTAACTTGGTTGTATTAGTTGCCGCTCCACCCATTAAGTGAGTCATTAGTGGAATCCTTGTCTTGGTGTAGCCAGGGCGGGGATGTAGGCACAGTTGGTCGAACCCCGATAATATATCGTGTGTCTATTTATATTTCCGCACTTTATATTTACCGCACGTGTATGTTATTGTGTGAATGATGCGTATGATTTAAATTCCACATAGTATACTTATCAGCGCATTTGAGTAGACTGACCCTAGGTTGTAAATATACTGTTGCTAAACTAGTTGAACCTAGGGGAGAAATTTTTAATACCCAATTCACCCCCCTCTTAGATATACACCAAAGTTAACAACCACTGATCAATGACACATACTTGAATTCACTCACTAATTAACTAGTACACATACTTCATCATACAATATCATACATTATGCATATGTCCTTACTTAAATCACACCTACATATGCACTATCTACATGAAACCATATATACGCATGCATAATCTCATACTTCTACATGGAAACACATATAGGCATACATAAATCTATATTTAAAGCAAATGTATATACATGATATCTATATGAAATCATATATACAAATGCGTAAACTCATACTTCTACACAAAAACTCATATATGTACATTCATATTTAAAACACACCTATTAAATGCTCTCTACATAGAATCCTACCCATGCATAAATTAATACTTCTACACATCTAGAGGCATCCAATCCTCATCGAATCATTTATATACATGTAAAAATCCATATCAACATACATTTACAACCGTGTTGTCTACATGAAACATATATATATATATATATATATATATATATGTATCCTACATGGCATGCATCAATTCATACTTTTACATGCATGTAATCTACATGGAATTTTTTTTTTTTAAGAAACTAAACCACTAAAAGTGAATTAACACAAAACATCATAAGCGCAAAGAAGGAAAACCCAACAAGTCCAATTGAATCATTCCCCTGACTTGCTGAGAAAGATCATCTTGGCAACTATATGATCGAGAAATACCAGATTCACCCTGTTTGGCAAACAAATCTGCACTTTTATTCGCCTCCCTGTAAACATGTTCCACTTTGAACTGTATGCCTCTTAATGCTAGCATAAGTTCTTCCCACAAATTCCATAAGTTCCAAACTGAGCACTTCCCAGAATTTATCCACTGAACCAATGAAGCAGAGTCACATGCAATCTCCACTTGATCAAATCTAAGATCTTTGCACAGATTAATCCCTAAAATAATCGTCTTCAATTCAACTATGTTGTTTGTTCCATAACCCAATAATGAGGAAAAAGCTGCTTTAAATAAATCTTTTTCATCTCTTATCACGCCTCCACCACCACAATTCCCTGGGTTACCTCTACAGCTCCCATCCACATTCATCTTAACCCAACCTATCCCAAGTTTACACCATCTGACTACACGAGGAAGACAAACCCCCACATTTTTACTTGAATATCCAAAGCATGAAGGACTGCAATATCCGTGCAAGAAGCAGGTGCACATTTTTTTAACTTGTCTAAAATGGATCTCAGCCAATATTTAATATCAAGCCACACAGTTCTCACCGAATCATAAAATTGATTCCATCCTGGCTTTACATCGACGAGTCTAGAGTCTCCAAATGATGAGACTAGGTATAAGACCTACCAAAATGCTTAACTGTGAGGCCCGTCTTGCACAACTAAACCAGACATTAACTCTGCCTTTCCAAGTACTTGTTGCCATACAACTAACACCCAACGCCACTGCTACTTTTTTCCATACCTCCTGAGCAAAAGATCCGGTGCAAAACACATGGTCTAAAGATTCAATCTTAGCATTTGAACAACAATCACATCGAGAGGCCATATGAACACCTACTTCTTTAATACAAGTATCAACCAAAAGACAAGCGAACCAAGACTTCCACATACAAATTGACACCCTTTTTGGCAACATAGGATGCCAGATCCATTTTGCAACTGAGAATTCCTCTTTATGCTCCCTTATAATTTCCCAAGCACTTGCCGTGGTGAGTTTTCCATCTATTGAAGCTTCCCAAATTACTGTATCAGGACCCTCCTTGCAAGAAATAGCAGAGTTCATTACTTCCTCAGCCTGATCTTCACCCAACAGTTCCACTAATAAATCAACATTCCACCCATCTCTATCCCAACAATCTCGAGTTCGAAGCTTATGGTTACTGATTTCCTGAACCTTAGCACAAAGGGGTCCAGAGGCTAACCAACGATCAAACCAGATAGAAGCCAACCCTTCTTTAATTTGAACACAGACATGCTCTAAAACTTTAGGAATCACACGAACAATCGATCTCCAAAATATGGTTCCTTTCTCTAGTTTCATTTCTCTCAAGTGGTGTTTCTTATACAAATATTTGGCTTTAAAGAATTGAGTCCATAGATTATCCATAGTTAACAATCTCCACACAAACTTCATATGCAATGATTTTTTTACCTTTTCCAAATCACTAACACCCAAACCACCCTCACAAATAGGCTTACAAATATTAGACCAGGAACACCAATTCCTTTTCCTTTTATCATTTACTCCACTCCAAAAAAATTTTGATAACATAGAATTTATCTTTTTGAAGACATTAGTAGGAATGTCCAATACCGCCAATTGATGAACCGCCATTGATGATAATACATGCTTAATTAAAATTAGGCGGCCCCCTTGAGATAAAAGCTTAAATTTCCAACCCACTATCTTTTTCCTCAATTTATCAACTAGGGGTTCTAAAATATGGGCCGTAAGCCGACCCGATACCAAAGGAACACCCAAATATGTAGCAGGAAAACCTCCTTCTGCAAAGCCAGTCGTTTTTAACAGAGATCTCTTTCGAGCAAAAGTAATTCTCTTTGGCAAAAAAATACTTGACTTTTCTTTATTTATCAATTGACCAGACCAATCCTTATACTTCTTCAAAGTCTTAATAAGCATTCGAATGGAACTTCTCTTGCCATTAGAAAAAATAAGAAAGTCATCTACATAGAGAAGGTGAGATATCAAAGGCGCCCCATGAGGATGATAGTAAGCCCCTGTCTAATTCTCCATAAAATTTTTCTTTAGAAGTCGAAAGAGAACTTCGTGTAAAATAATAAATAGATAAGGAGATAAAGGATCTCCTTGGTGAAGCCCTCGAGAAGGTTTAAAGAACCCTTTATAAGTGTCATTCATCATAATGGAGAACCAAGGAGAGGAAACACATTCTGCCACTAAACCACAGAATCCTCGAGAGAAACCAAAGCTTTCAAGAACCAAGTTAAAAAAATCCCAATCGACTCTATCATATGCCTTAGCCATGTCAACTTTGATCATTACATTTCCATCATTAGACTTCTTATGCAGAGAATGAACCATTTCTTGTGCTAAAGAAATATTTTCAAATATACTTTTACCAGGAATGAAAGATCCCTATTCCGGAGAAATCAAAGCAGACAATAAACCTGTCATCCTTGCAATAATAATTTTTGAAAAAATTTTGTAGATAACAACACTACAAAAACTAATAGGCCTAAACTTGTCAAAACTCTGAGGATTCTGAACTTTTGGGATTAGAACAATGTAAGATGTAGAATAAAATCTAGGAAGAGGAGACCTAGCAAAAAAATCTCTAGTTGCATCGATCACGTCTTCTTTTACAATATCCCAGCAATCCTGGAAAAAAGCTGAGCCAAAACCATCCAGACCTAGGCTACTATTTCTCGGGATTGAAAGAATAGCATCCCTTATCTCCACCTCAGACGGTCCACGACAAAGATCAATATTCTCCTCTTCAGAAACCATAGGAGATATTATATCAACAAGGTTAGCTATTCGATTGGGTCCTACACCTGTTAAGAACGTTCGAAAATACCTTACTGCACCCTTATGAACAGCTTCCATAGAATCCAACACTTCTCCATTTGGAAGTTTCAATGAATAAATCATAGTCTTCTTCCTCCTTTGGTTCACAAAAGCATGAAAGAACTTTGTATTGATATCCCCCGCCTCCATCCATTTCTTTTTGGCTAGTTGAGAAATACGAATCTCCTTCCTTTTTTCCCATGCTTCCAGCTCGAATTTAGTAAGGAAAAAATCTTCCTCCAATTCAAGCGAATACCCTTCTTGAAGTTGAGCCTCTAGAGCCTCCATACTTTCCTCCAATTTTTTAATGTTCTGTTGTACATATCCAAAAACCTGTTTGTTCCAGTTTCGAATTGCATCTTTCATATGTTTCAATTTACTAGCTAGTCTAACTAAACCCAAACCATGAGACTCCTTCCTCCAGGCTTCCTCCACACAAGACTTAAAATACTGGTGCGTGCTCTACATATTCTAATACCTAAAGGGAGAAAGGACCATAGTGATGTAGATTTCTATGAAATCGAATAATCAATGGGTTATGATCTGAAGTCCTCCTCTTTCCATACTCAAAATAAATATTTGGAAAAACTTGGAGAAGATTCGAATTATAAAGCACCCTATCCAGTTTTGCCCAACTCCTATAATTACCACTGTGATCATTACACCAAGAGATGTTGTTGTCAGTACCAACCAATTCCATAAGACCACAGTTGTCCAAGCAATTGTTAAATTCCTCCATAGCCGATAACGGCCTTATATGACCACCAATACGTTCCGAATCTGAACGGATAATATTAAAATCTCCCGCCACTAACCAAGGGAATTCATCCCTCTTTACAAACTCCAAATCATTCCAAAGTTCCTGGCGATCTATTTGACGACATTTAGCATAAACAAAAGAAGCTAAGAAAATCTGGTCCATAGAACTAAAAATACCTGAAATAGCTTGATCAGACATATGTTGTAACTCAAAGTGCACTTCCTCTTCCCAAAATATCCAAATTTTACCCCCCACTGAAGCATTTGCACAAAAATTCAGAAAATTTAGAAAATTAGCCCATTGCGACATCAAACTTTCATCAGAAAATGGCTCTAAAAGAACCAAAATAGAAGGCGAAAAATTCCTCATTAACTTATGTAAATGATTTTTCGACGTGCCTAAACCCCGCACGTTCCACACTAGAATTGTATTAATCATAAATCAAGTTTCTTTGGATGGGTAATAACCCGTTGAGACTTCTTCTCACTTTGCCCATTAATATCCTTCAACTTAACAATCAGAACATGTAAATCATCATCCGAACAAAAGCCTTTTTCCAAAGGGAGTTTTTCTAAATTATTTGTCTCCACCTCCCTATCCGATTCACAATTATGTGGGACACACCTGGCCATGAAGGTACACTCTTGTTCCAAAATTTCTGTAACCATATTATTAGACGTCATCAACTGATCACACACTACTATGCCATCTTCCACTATCAGAATATCCGTGTCAGGAGCACCCAAGACTGGTTCAACATTCTCCTCCCTTTACACAATCTCATACTGATTTATATTTCGCTGCAAAGTCTCCACTTCAGGCCTCGAATCTTCAAGAACAAACTCCCCCTCTTCCATCTCACGTTGTGGTACTGTCTCAACCACTGGCAAAATTTGTGATGTCGTTGCACCCTCTTGAGCTTGAGCCCCCTCTACAGGTTCTTCGATAATGCATGGACCTATCAATTCTCTCTGAACTTCCTTCCCTCTATCCAATTTTTTCACACGCCAAACTTCTTGTCGATTTACTTGTCTACCATATTCCATATCCTTACCTCCATCCCTATTTTTTTGTTTCCTTTCACCCCCTCGGCATACCACCTTTGAATGCCCCTATCTATGACATTTCTCACAATAAAATCCTTGCTTTTCATATCTCACTTCCTACCAAATTTTCTGATTTGTTGAAACAACAATCGGGAAAACATCCACTTGATCTGCCAATAAATCCACTTCCACGCACATTTTCGCACCTGTAGCCCTAGTTCAATTAAGTGTAGCATTGTTAGTTCCCAGGTATTGACCAAACCTCATTGCTAGAATTTGTAAGCAATTAGGTCTATACATGTGCATCAGAAGACCAGGGAGAAATAACCATTGAGGGGCCAAGAATGGTTCCTGCTTTAGGTTGAAATCCTTTGTCCATCAAAAAAGACGAAACGGAAATCCAGCCAAAATCCTTCCTTCACGAGACCATCCATGAAGAAAATCTTGTTCATTCTACATCTGAACCAGTACATGAAAATCATCCATGAAACTAACATAAAGGATCTCCGAAAGGCCCCACAACTTTATGATATTCAAACGGATAACATCAATGGATGATCTAGATTGCAAAAATTTTAAAACCAGTGCAAACCTAAAATCTTCCGCCACTTTGTTCATCTCAGCCTCCGAGAATATAAAACCAATATCTCCATCAACATCAATTGGATATCTCATGGCAAGTTTGAAAGAGGAATACAACGGTTTAATAGCATGAGAACCTAAAACTACATGGGCATACGACAAAGTTCCTGAACCACCTTTTGAAAGAGACTCCACTGGTGGAGGATCCCCCAAAGGGCCGGCTGGCACTGCCATCGAATCCTAGACTGTAGGCGTCTTCCTTCAATGAAAATTGAAGAGAGACATACCTGATTAAGGATGTTTTAGAGTACCGGTAGAAGAATGGCTTGCCGAATTCAAAGTCCAGGAAACCCAGCAGGTGACGAAGTGGGCGACCGTGGTTGCAGCTGGTGACTCTTCTCTCTGGAGAAACACGCACAAACAGGAGGAGGCTAAGGATGTGGAGCGGGAGAGAGGCAGTCTGCAAATCTCAAAAGATGACACAGACCGCCGTCTGAGTCTCCTCTGCAAAATCCCAAACGGCACTAAGTCGCCGTCATCACGAGGGCTAGGAGTCCTGCCGTAGTCGTCGCGAGAGCTAGGGTTTTAGTCGCTGCCGTCAAGTAAGGTTCGTGGAGAAGAAGTTGGACGCCTTTAGATTTTACATTTTACAAACTTGTTGTCTACATGAAATATATATATCCTACATGAAATGCATCAATTCATACTTTTACATGCACATACTGCATTTTTTTTAGAAAGAGACTAACTTGAGAGATTTAAAATACTGGGAAGAAGAAAGAAAATGAAGCAAGTGAAAGAGAGTGAGAGTGAGTGAAGAGAAAAGGGTGAGAGAGAGAGAGAGAGAGAGAGAGAGCAAAACAACACATCTCCAAGTTTCCTTCCCACTGCGCAAGAATATTTGGAGTTCCCTCATGCATGGGTATTATAGAGAGAAAGGAGAGAATAGAGAATTTTTTTTTAAAAAAAAAAAATTTGAAACATGTACAAAAATAGGTGGTTTTGGGGAAGAGATTAGGAAACATGGGATACATGGAAGCGATGAGAAAAAACTTAAAAAACACATGTGAAATTAGGGGTCTCGCATCAAGCCAGTTGACTGCGTGTCATAAATTGATTGAATGAGCCCAAGGTTGAAGACAACCGTTGCATGTGTTCACATGCGTGTGCATGCATGGTTGACTATATACACAAGTGTGTGTTGTCACACATTGGTAAATATTTTTTGATTTTTTAAATGACTTAAAATTTTTAATTCACTAATATGAAGAAAAACACAAATATGGCTAAAAAATTCTAGAAGAAACGGACAAGGTATAAAATTGTAGAAAAAGGAAGAAATTTCAAAGATAGTGTTTTCTCAATTTTCATGCAAAAAGTTTAAACCTTTTTTGTACTACTCCTAACCATTTTGGACTATCTCAGATCTCGTCACAAGATTAAAATAGGCCAAGAAGGAGTAAATTAAAATACACCTAGATTGATATATAGAGAGAGAAAGGGAGGTAGGAAGAAGTAAGGTCTTATCTTAGTTCAGTTCATAGTGTAGTGTTTTGAGATTAGAGTTTTTACTATTTGGACAAAAATGATTATCAACACTTTCCAACCAAGCTCCTACTGGGAGGATCTCCTTTGCATTTCCTGTATGTACTAAATTCCTTCTAATTGCCTACTCTGTCTCCAACCTTGACCCTCATAAGATAGCTTGAAGAAGATGCTATTAGGGCTAGTGTTTGCTTACTGATTCCCTCACTTGTGGTAGATGCTTATGAGATTTCTACTTCTTAGCTTCTAATAAACGCATGGCATATACCCCTACTAGGTTTGTTGTACTCTGAGCATGAACTTCCTTATGGCCTCAACATGATGCCTGAGGTGAAAAATGTATTGCTTAGTAATTTTACCTTCATAAATTACCTTCGACGCAACTTTATTATTTATTAAGTGTGCGATTATATTTTAATCGCAAGGCTTCTGTTGATTTGTGAATTAATCAATATTAAATACAAATCATAAGGAAGTGTTTCCTAAGAAATCACAAGTATGAACAATTAATGACAAATAGGAACAATTAATGTTCAAAGTGGGTCGTAAATTTTATGTAAATATCTAATGTGTTACTTTATATGAAAGTATTAGACCAAGAGACTTATTATTGATAAATATTTATTTGGATGTGTCTATGAAGAGACACCCTAGTGGCTAAAACTTGGGATTTTAATGTAGGAGATATTAGGTTCAAGTCCCGAAAGGGGTATGAAATGGGAGATGGACTACCTCTCATCACATAGCCAAGCCCCAATGTAGCCAATATTTTGTCCTCAAGATAATTTAATATCTGTGATATTTCATCGTCTAGTAATTTGAACATTATTATTATGCTTATGATGCTAATATTTTGACCTCAAGATAATTTGGCTTGATTGTTTAAATTTAAAAATTTTACATAATTTTAATATTTGGTGGAATCCACCAGCTGAACTAGTGTGAAATACTTTGAAATAGGAACATATTAGTAAAAGATTGGAAAAAGATTTATCTTGGTAAATGATCATAGGATGTAATTGAAAAAGAAACTGAAACGAATACTATGACATGGGGTAGAGTGGTCCAAAAATGAAAATTGAGAATACTACTATGATCCTAAAGACGAATACTATGACACATGAGGTAGATTTTTCTTAAAACTCTTGAATAATAGAAATTTGTCATTGCTAGTCCAATAAGGCTTTGAATCCAAGGGTAAGCCAAGTCGCCCTCAAAATTCTCTTCCAAGTCCAAGAATAGTTTGGGGGATGTTAAATAAACTAGATGCTCCTATCCTTGAACTTGTTGGAATGAATCCAGTTGAATCAAATATAAGATTTGGGTACAGAAGTGGTCCATGACATTTTAATGTTGTGCCGGGCACCCCACTTGTTCCAAACACCAATACTACAACTATTGCTATTGAATATATAAGAAATTAAAGTAATGCAGAAACTAATAATAAAATAGTAAAAAGAACAAGACAAGAAATTTATGAGGTTCGGTATAGAATTACCTACGTCCTCGGTCACCGATGATCAATCCACTACTTCTTGACAAAGTACAACTTTGAGATGTGTTTTACAAATGAAGAGTTGAGCTCTTTATTTAACTTCAACCTCAAGTCTAAAAAACACTTCTCTTCAATGTAGGACAAATAATATAAAAAATTCAAAATAACCTTTTATACTAATGTGGAACTATTCTACCAATGTGGGACAAAAAAATAACAAATCCCTTGACGATAAATTCAACAAATTTTTCAGTCACCAACATTTTCTGGAGTTCCACATCATCGGCGCCTTCCAAAATTATTCAGACTTGCAGGATATTAATCAAGTCCAGACAATGTTTGAACTTGATTGTTGTCACAATTTTGGTCAATATATCTGCGGGATTTTCAGTTGTAGCAATCTTCTGAAGAAGTATCTTGCCTCCATCAATAATATCCCGCATAAAATGAAACCAAACGTCGATATGTTTCGTTCATGCATGGTAGACTTGATTCTTTGCCAAATGACTAGCACTCTGGCTATCACAGAACACAACTATATGCTTCTGAACAACTTCCAAATTTTCAAGTAAACCTTGCAATCAAATAGCTTCCTTAACAGCCTTTGAAGCTACCATGTACTCTGCTTCTGTTGTAGACAAGGCAATGGTAGACTGTAAGGTAGACCTCTAACTCACCGGACCATCAGCAAATATAAAAACATATCCAGTAGTTGATCGACGTTTATCCAAATCACCTGCAAAATCCAAATCCACATATTCAACAACATGTTGATCAATAGTATTATTTTTCTCAAATACTTATCCAATATCAATCATATTCATAATATTTCTCAAAATTCATTTCACAGCTTGCCAATGTCCTTTACTATACCTGCTCACCATACTAACAGCTTGTGAAATATCAGGTCTAGTACAAACCATTGCATACATCAGACTACCAACAGCACTTGCATAAGGAACCTGTGACATATACTTACGTTCCTCATCTGATTTAAGAGATAAAGCCGCACTAAGTTTGACATAAGGAGCAAGAGGAGTGCTTACTGGTTTTGACTGTTCAGATATGCCAAAACTTTGTACTACCTTCTTCAAATATTGTTTCTGAGACAAACTAACTCTTCCTCTCATTCTATATCTACGTATCTCCATGCCAAGTATCTTCTTTGCTTCACCAAGATCTTTTATCTCAAACTTTTGATTTAACTGACTTTTCAACTTGTTGATTTCTTCCCTATTCTTTGAAGCTATCAACATATCATCAATATACAAGAGTAAATATATAAAAGATCCATTTTATAGTCTGCAAAAATAAACACAATGATCATGTTATTTCTGATGTACTTCTGACCCATCATAAACTGATGAAATCATTTGTACCACTATCTTGGAGACTGTTTTAAACCATACAACGATTTACCCAGTTTACATACCCAATTTTCTTTTCCAACAACCTGAAATCCATCTAGCTGAGTCACATAGATTACCTCTTCCAAATCACCATGTAAAAATGCAGTTTTTACATCGAGCTAAACCAATTCAAGATCAAATTGTGCTACCAAAGCCAACAAAATTCGAATGGAAGAATGTTTAACAACTGGAGAAAATATCTCATTATAATCAATGCCTTCCTTCTGTGCGTAGCCCTTAGCTACCAATCTAGCTTTGAAGCGAACATTATTTACATTTGGAATCCTTCTTTCTTTACATAAACCCATTTGCAACCAATTGCTTTCTTACCTTTGGGCAGCTGGGCTAGCTCCCAAGTTTGATTCTGATGAAGAGACTGCATTTCTTCATCCATTGCTCTTTTCCACTTGTCTGATTCAGAGTTCCTCATTACTTCTTTGAAAGTGTAAGGAAGATTATCATCCATAACTAGAAGTGCATAGGCCACCATATCAGTATACCGAGTAGGTTTTTGAATTTCTTGTCTTGGCCTTTGAGAAACAATTGATTCTTGTTGCTATGAAGATTCTCGAATTGAAATCTCCTCTTCTTGTACATTATTCCCCACAATAACTAGAGAGTTACCTTGTGTAGTCTCATTTCTCACTGGGTTTCCCAAAATTGTCTCAACCTCCACTTGTTGTTGAGTACCACTGGTCTTCTTTTCAACTTGTGATTCCTTGTGTATTGTTTTCTTCATCATCGCAAGTTCATCAAAAGTCACATCCCTGATGAAAACTATTTTTTTCATCTCTAGACACCAAAGACGATATCCTTTGAATCCTGCACTTATCCCCAAGAATATTGCTTTCTTGGCTCTTGGATCCAACTTAGATTCTTTAACATGATAATAAGTCATAGTACCAAATACATGTAAAGAATCATAATCACTAGCAGGCTTTCCAGACCATACCTCATAGGGTGTTTTGCCCCCTATTGTAGATGATGGTAGACGATTGATGAGATGACACGCATATCTAACAGCCTCAGCCTAAAACCTTTTGTCTAACCCAGCATTAGATAGCATACATCGAACTTTCTCCAGCAAAGTCTGATTCATGTGCTCTGCCACCCCATTCTGTTGTTGTGTATTTCGAATTGTGAAATGTCAAACAATACCTTCATCCTGACATACCTTCATAAATGGGTCACTCATGTATTCACCACCATTATCTGATCTGAGTCGTTTAATCTTTTTGCCAATTTGAGTTTCAACTAATTTTTTCCATTTAAGGAAAATATCACACACTTCATTTTTATGCTTCATAGAATACACCCAAACTCTTATGGAAAATTATCAACAAAAGTGACAAAATAATGCATACCACCCAACGAAGCCGTTTTTGTGGGCCCCCCTACATCTGTATGGATGTAGTCTAAAATACCTTTAGTCTGACGGATTGCTGTGCCAAATTTCACTCTAGTTTGTTTTCCCAGAATGCAATGCTCACAAAATTCAAGTTTACATACCTTTGCACCCTTTAACAAACCTCGCTTAGCTAATTGTTGTAAAGATTTTTCTCCTGTATGTACTAATCGCATATGTCATAACCTGGTTGTATCTGAACCTGCATCTTTCTTAGAAACAACAGCTCCTGAGCCAATAACTATACTACCTTGTAAATAATAGAAGTTATTTTTCCTTATTCCTTTCATCACCACCAGCACACCTGATTTAACCTTTAAGGTTCCATCTTTTAAAGTGATAGTGAACCCTTTAGATTCTAAGGCACCTAATGAAATCATATTCTTCTTTAGGCTTGGAACATACCTAACATCAGTCAAGGTCTTAATAGTTCCATCTTGACATTTCAACTGTATTGATCCTATTCGAGTTGTTTTACAAGTATTATCATTTCCCATAAAAATAACCCCACCATCTAATTCTTTAAAATTAGAAAACCATTCCCTATTTGGACACATGTGATAGGAACAACCAGAATCCAAAATCCACTCACCAAAATAATGTGATGAAGATGTTCCAAGAAGAGAAAAATCTGACTCACTTCCATCATCATTGACTATATTGGCATTAGAATGTGCTTTGCCCTTATTCTTTTGTTGTAATTTAGGGTAATCTTTCTTCCAATGCCCTCTCTCACGACAAAAGGCGCATTCATCTTTAGTAGGTCTCCCACGAGATTTACTCCTCCCATGAGATTTACTCTTCCTTCCAGGCATACGACTCTGAGAACGTTCCCTTATTGTTAGTGCTTCTGCTATTTCCTTATGGACCCTCTGATCCTTCTTTCTACATTCAGTACTAATCAATGTAGTACAAACATCATAAGTAACTTTATCTTTTCCATACAATAAAGTGGTGGTCAAATGTTCTTACTCATCAGGGAGAGAATTCAGTAACAATATGGATTTATCCTCATCTTTCACCTTTTCATCCAAATTTAACAAATCGGCCAAAATTTTATTGAAAGCATTTATGTGGTCATTAATCGAAATACCTGGTTGATACTGGAAGAGAAACAATTTCTTATTCAAATAGATCTGATTTTTCAGACTCTTGGTCATAAATGTATCTTCCAATGTCTTCCACAATTTCTTTGCAGATGTCTCCCTCATAACACAATATTTCTGATTTTTGGCGAGACACTGACGAATTGTACCACATGTCAGATGATTGATCTTTTCCCAATCTTTATCACCCATATCTACTGGTTTATCATCCAAAGCAATATCTAGTTCTTGCTGATACAAGATGTCCATTGCCACATACCAAAATTATTGGTACCATCAAATTTCTCCACCTCAAACCGAGCATTAACTATCGTCTTCGATGATGATGTCGAAGCCGAAGGGGTTGGAGTTTGTGTGGACAATGTTTCTTCTACTGCTGCACTAGTTTCCGCCATCTTCTATATATTCAATAGCAACCAACAAAGCAAAAGGCATAGGATGAATAGTACATACCAACTATGTCTACCCTATTTTATCCTATGAAATTCCACTTTGACCAGGCCGACCTACAGGGAGCGACTGAGCCGCAATGGTCTCTGAGCACTTGCTTAGACAAGGTTTTTCTTAGGCAGCAAATGTGGAATCAAGGATCCTAACAGAGGAACACCTCCGTATCAACACTATTCAACCTAGCTCTGATACTAATTATTGTGCCGGGCACCCCACTTGTGCCAAACCCCAATACTACAACTATTGTTATTGAATACAAGAAATTAAAGCAATGCAAAAACTAATAATAAAACAGTAAAAAGAACAAGACAAGAAATTTACGAGGTTCAGTATAGAATTACCTACGTCCTGGGGCGCCGATGATCAATCCACTACTTGACAAAGTACAACTTTGAGGTGTGTTTTACAAATGAAGAGTTGAGCTCTTCATATAGCTTCAACCTCAAGTCTAAAAAATACTTCTCTCCAATGTGGGACAAATAATATAAAAAAATTCAAAACAACCTTTTATACTAATGTGGAAGTATTCTACCAATGTGGGACAAAAAAACAACATTTAAGGCCAAAAATTAAGTTTTAGTTAGAGATAAGTCTAAAACCAAGACCCATTTCTTTAAAGGCTAACAAACATCAACTTGATTAACCATGCAACAACCAGTTCTAACTATTTTCCTTCCAAAGAAAAGCTTTGAAGATTTTTCTATCCCAACAACACAACCCAAGGGATAATCATAGTAGAGAACCCATAAATGATGTTTGTAAAACATTTAATATATAATAACAAATTAGAACCATTTCATAACATTAAAGGTTCAATTTATTATAGTTGGCATACTTGGCTAATACTTATCTGCCTTGTCACCTGATGATGACCAAACTTCACCTAATGACTTAAGTGACTGTAATCGCCTAATGATTATGCGATTTCTATCATTTGAGTGGCTACGTACAAATTTTGTGTCACTTGGGTGACAAGTGATTCCATCTCCTAGGTGACACATCATTCACTTTGTCAGGGTGGCCTCTTTTTTAAGGTAACTATCTTAATTGAATGATCATCGTCACATTTTGAGGGGGTGCACAAAGATGGCACAATCAATGTCCCTGATGGCTACTCCATTTAGTTATTTATAATGTTTATAAATGAGCAGTCGTAAATCATGACCTTGATTTTAACCGATCATAAATTGTTATACCCTTTTTTTCTTGGGCAATGTATACTTAGAATATTCTTGGTCTTTTCCTTGTGCCATCCATGTAAGGCGAAAATTCATGCATTTGAGCTAGTACATTAATTATGTTAGTAGGCTAAAAAAGTGATATTAGTGGCTAATTACTCGGGCGACCTTCTACTTAGTTGCTAGAACAACTAGGTGATTTTGTCGAAGCAATCTTTGTCACTCGATCACTTACTAGACCACAATTGCAAAGTTGCCAAAACGGTTAGTCTCAACTAGACTAAAAATACAATTTAAGCAACAAAGATGCCCCCTCCTCAAAACACACCTCTTTACGTCTGCACATTATGGATTCTCCTAGTCAATGCTTTGTGATCATTGTCAGAGTAGGAGTTTCTAGTCAGATAGTCAACAGTCCCTTATCTCTCCTATGCTAATCCATGATTTTGAATCATTTGATTTGGCACGCTTCATTTGGGTAGATAAATCGTTTGCAAAGATGCTCATAGAGAGCAGAGTGGAGGACTTGGTAATTCTTAAGGCCTTTGACTGCATTAATGGAAGTATTCAGAAGGAGGACTTCAAAGGTGTGTCGATGGAGCTCAAAGTCAATTAAATTGTTGGCATTGGCAATAAAGAGTCAAAAGTGGTTTCAAAGCTCACCCGAAAGTTTGGCCTCTGAACTTGCTTCTCAAACTATAGTAATGTATGGTACGAAATCTTAGATCAAAAGTTCATTTCATATCTAAACAAGAGTAGGGTGTTTTGGAGAAAGAAGACAAGGATGGATATTTTGATCCTTTTCATAATTAGTCTAATCCATGAGTGTCACCATCCAAACATAGTCCGACATAATAACTATAGACGGTCCATTTTGTCCAATTTAGGTTAATTCAATCCTCTACTTAGCCAATAAACCATCCTAAAGAGACATAACCGCACGTCAATTTATTTGTCTTCCCAATTTCACTAATATTTTGAACATATTCTTTTTAAGTTTATGCTTAATTTGCAAATGAAATAGTCTAAAAATGGAATGCTCGTGAATTGGAATATATTTACTTAAATAAGTGATCATTAAACAAATGAACATACACATAATATTTTCATCAAATCATAGCATGGAACATAACTATTTCTAACAAGTTTCTTTCAATCCCTCCATGTTGGGAATTAAGAACAAATTCCCGAAACCTGTGAGAAACAAAATAGATAAAGAATACATGCCAAAGAAAAATCAATCACACGCACAAGACAGTATTTACGTGGTTCGGCAATTTTTCCTACGTCCACGGAGTTGCAAGGATTTCACTATTATCAGGAAGATAAATACAGAGAGTGTGGCAGTACAATGCTTTCTCTCTCTCTCGCTCTCTCGCGAAGTGTGACCTCTTACCCTAATCACCCAAAAACAATCATTTTACATGTTGCGCACAGGGTTCCGAATGGGCTACAAAACGAGCCCAAAATTTTTTCCCAAGAATCCTTCACTCCATGGATTAAGCCTTAGGATAGAAATCTCTCATTAATAAAAGGTCAGATCATCATCCAAATTTAACGCAACCAGGCTCCACAAAAACCCAAAACTCCAAAGGAGGAATTGCGCCTCAATTTTCACCTTTGTTTTCCTAGACAAATGCTGTGGGCAAAAACCAGAAATAAAAGTTGTTTCAAACTCCAGCCCTTCGCTGCCCTAAAGCCCAAAGCTTAAAATGACCCTTCAGCTCTTCTTCCCTGCAACAGTGCGACTCCACAGCTAGCCCCGTTCAATCTAATCCAATGTTTGTTTGGCAGGTAGAATGAAATGGAGTCAGAAAATAATAAAATTTAATTTAATTTCGTAATGCTTCATATCTAAATTTTTATTTCATCCCTTTCTTAATTTAAAAGTAGAAAAACAATCACCGTTACTGTTAGACAACAGCTTTTCTTTCCTCAACCTTACTAGTAGTTCTCACCACTTCAAATGCAAAGTCCCAACAAACCCATATATATGTTATCTATATATATATATTTCATTATCATCCATAGAGAAGATCTTTTCTTTTCTTTTCTTTTCTTTTCTTTTCTTTAATGTTTTTCAAGTTCGGAATGGGAGGAAGTAAGACCTTCCTTGCTTAAAATTTTAATGCACACAATCCAAAGCTCTTTTTGTTAAAGTTTGATATACATTGTTGGCCCACAACCTAAGCTTAACATGATATCATAGCAAGTTATCAGTAGGTTTGGGTTCTAGTCTTGCTGCCCACAATTTAAAAAAAAAAAAAATATTGCATTCCTTATTATGGGTACTATTTATCATGTGTTTATCTCTTCACGTGCTGTCGGGCTGTATGTGCAGGGGAGTGTTAAAGCTTGATATACATTGTTAGCTCATAGCCTAACTGTTAGGAACCTGTGAGCATCCAGATCAAAGTAACACCAAAATTTTAACGTGGTTCGGTCAATAACGACTTACGTCCATGGAGTACACACCAAGTATTCACTATCGCCGGAAAATATTACAATTCTCTCTCTCTCTCTCTCTCTTTTCCTCCCTTCTTCCTCTCTTCTCTCTCCGAGCTTCTCTATGCTCCCTCTGCACTGTTTGCACACTCTCTGTGCTGTACATTACATCTTCCATAGACCTCTTTTATAGGCTTGGAATTTAAATCATAATCAATACAAATGGAAGTTTATGATGAAGAGATTAATGGAGGGATAAATTCCACCGCATTTTTTACTCAGCTCCAAGCTTGCAACACATTGTCTCCTGGCTATCTTCTGGCTCCATCTCTAATAATCTCTCACTTGGAGACAGAGACGCCTCCTCAACTTGTATCATGAATAAATGATGTGCTCAAAATATGTATCTTCAAGCATGAAAATCAACTGAAGTTGAACACAACTTTAGTTTCTCTGTAGTCACCATCTTCCCATCTGCTCGATTTCTGCGGACTAATCTGATGGTTATCATCTTCACAACTGGTGTAAAAATGTCGGTGTAGTCAATCCCTTCCTTCTGCTTAAAGCCTTTGACTACCAACCGAGGCTTGTACCTTTTGGAGCCGTCATGCTCCTCTTCGATTCTATACACCCACTTGTTGTGAAGGCCTTTAGGCAAGTTCCACGTTCTATTGGAGGTGAGTGACTTCATCTTATCCTTCATCGCAAACTCCCACTTGCTCGTATCTGCCACCTGACATGCTTCATCAGAGCATTCGGGCTCTCCTCCATTTGTAGGAAGTAAGTAATCAATATACCTTCTGTTTGGTATATGGGACCAAGTAGAGCTCCTAAGCTCCGGTGCTGGAGTAGGAGATGGTGGTGCGACAATCTGCTCCATTGGTTCCTCCACCTGAGGATTATCGGTATTCTGCTGATGTGTCCCGACACATTCTGAGTGGACCAGTTCTAGTCCCTTCTTCTTTAAGGCATAGGTTTTTATCTGAAAACTAAGCCTCTTCTATTTCCTGACTATACAATCCTCACACATGTCAACCTGCACTAGCTGTAGACCACTCAATTTTTCCTTTGAGTGTATCACCCTGAGTCCCTTCTTGCTCATGTGACCAAGTCGTTGGTACTAGATGTTGTTTTCGTCATTTCCTACAGCAACTGAAATAGACATAAAGACATTGGAGGTTAGAAAAAGTGTTCCACTTTTCTTACCTCGCGCAATCGTTAGTACACCCTTTAAAACTTTCCATTCATCGCCAATGAATTTCATCGTGTATCCCTCATCTTCTAGCTAACCCACTGAGATCAAATTCTTTCACGGGTCTGGAATATACCTGACATCCTTCAGCTTCCATACTGACCTGTTTATATTGATCTTCACAACTCCCTTGCTGATTACGTCGCAAGATTGATCGTTGCCAAGGTACACCTTACCAAAATTACCTAGTGTGTACTCCTCTAGGCAATCTCTGCAGCATGTGGCATGAAATAAGGCTCCGGAGTCTAAGGCCTAAGACTCCTGCTTGCTCTCCAAAGAGCAAATCAACATCTCATCATTCTCAGAAGCAATATTTGCTTCTATCTTTGCCCTCATTTCGAATTCTTTCTTCTGACTCCTACACTAGTTCATATAATGACCAGTCTTTCCACAGTTCCAGTACTCAATAACTTTTGTACTCTGGGAACCTATGTCCTGAGTACCTTTGGAATTTCTGGATTTAGACCGTCTGGGCCTAGATCTTCTATGGTTGTTTGATCGTCCATGCCTGTTTCCTCTGCCTCGACTCTCCATGTTCAAGGTTGAACTCGAAGTGTAGCCATGGTTCGACTGCATTCTTATTTCCTCCGTCAAAATCATGCTGATGACCTCATCGTATACAAGCTTCGATTTTCCTGCGGAGCTACTGATGACAGTAACGACACCATTCCAACTTTTAGGCAACTGACTGAGAATCAGTAGGGCCCAAATCTCATTATCAAACGTTATCCTGACTGAGGCGAGTTAATCAGACAACTCATTAAAGTTATTCAAATTTTCGCTGAAACTCTCACCTACAGACATGTTCATTGTAAATAGTCTTTTCATGAGATGTACCTTATTTGCAGCTGAAGGCTGCTCGTACATATTAGAGAGTGCATCCATCAGAGACTTGGTAGATGTTATATGTTTGATATTGAAAGCCACAGATTTCGACAACGTCATTCTGATGGCTTCGAGGGCTTTTCGATCAAGCAACTCCCACTCGTCCTCATTCATGAATGTTGGCTTACCCTTCAATGGTAAGTGCAATTCTTTCCCAAACAAATAATCTTTTTATCTGCATCTTCCAGAAACTGAAATTGTTCCTGTTGAACATTTCGATTTTTGAGCTCTTTTCATTTGACATCTCGATTCACTGATCTAGAGATGGAATTAGCTCAAATGGATAGCGTGGTTGGATCCGGAATAATCGAAAAACCCTAGAAATGGTTCAAGTCGCTCGAAAAGCTCAGTCAAAGTTTGGTCAAACCTGGTCAAACTCGGTCAAGCTTGTTGACGTGGCACCTGCTGACGTGGAAGTGGGGTCCACTGCTGACGTGGGACCTGTTGACATGGTAGGGGTGGGTCCCACTTGATGACGTGGCAATGGGGTACTACTAACGTGCCACCTCCAGCTAATGTGGCCCTTGCTGACGTGGCCACTAATGTGGTGGAGCTGGCTGGTCGGGTCTGAAACGGCGTGTCGGATCCGAGTCGTGAAGCCGAATCTTGGGTTAACCCAGTCTGAGTCATCTGCTGGGTCAAGTCTGGGTGTGAATCGGGTCAAGTTGAGATGGATAGGGCAAAGAATACGCGTGCGGCACGTGGCTGGCGCATGGAGAGGTGTCTTGCTCCAGCAAGGCGCGTGGGGGCATGTGAGCCTTCTACAAAACTCCGTTCGAGCTCTGGCTTGCACCCTTCTCTTTGTCTCAGTGAGCTGAATGCGATGGTAGCCTCAAAACACAGTTTTGTTCAACTAGACAGAGCTCTGAATTTCGGGATCACTTCCGATCAGGCTTTTCTGCTCCAACCTGGCTCTGATACCACTTGTTAGGAACCAGTGAGCATCCAGATCAAAGTGACACCAAAATTTTAATGTGGTTTGGTCAATAACGACCTACGTCCACAGAGCACACACCAAGTATTCACTATCGCCGGAAAATATTACAATTCTCTCTCTCTTTCTCTCTCTCTCTCTCTCTCTCTATTCCTCCCTTCTTCCTCTCTTCTCTCTCTGAGCTTCTCTATGCTCTCTTTGCACTGTTTGCACACTCTCTGTGCTATACATTACATCTTCCACAACCCTCCTTTTATAGGCTTGGAATTTAAATCATAATGAATACAAATGGAAGTTTATAATGAAGGGATTAATGGAGAGATAAATTTCACCGCGTTTTCGACTCAGCTCCAAGCTTGCAACACATTGTCTCCTGGCTGTCTTCTGGCTCCATCTCTAACACTAACAACTTAAACTTTTAGGTAAAGTGGTAATCTAACACTTTTCAAGAAAATTTTGCAATAAATAAAGCAATTCTGCTTAGGGTGTTCATGGGACTGATTGGGGTTAAAATTTTAAACGGTCCAACCTTGCCAATTTGGCCAAAAAACAATCCTATACCGAACCATTGAAAATACGATTTTAAGTGGTTTGAGTTGGTTTGATTATCGAGTATGTTGTATTGAGTTGGCAATTTAACTTGTTTAAAGGTAAAATAAAAAATAAAAAATAAAAAAGCAAAGGAAAAAGGAAGAGGACAGACAAGAATATATGTTAAGAGAGTTTTGGCAAAACTTAATTATATATGTTAGATTAGAAACGCTAGTTATGCTAGTATCATTCAAATTAAATATATTAGATTAATACTATGTAACATAATAAGCATTATACAATTTTAAATTTTTCATTGCTAAAACAATTTAAAGAAGATTTTGAGAAACAAGAAAAATACATTATATTTATTATTTAACATACATTCTATCTGCCACTTTAAACCATAAAAGCAAAATGTCTATTGTCTTCCAAATGAATATTTAAGGGATAGTTTGGAACCATTTATGTTGAAGTGTTTTTTAGGAAAAAAAAAGTGTTGAATTTAATAAATACTGATAATAAGTACTGAATTGGAAAAGTGTTAAAAGTTAAGTGGTGTTCGGTTGTATTTAAAATAAGTGGTATTCGAATATTTACTTTTACTAAAGTGTACTATATGATTATTTTAAAATATATATAAGATTACAAACATTAATATTTTTTAAACAATTATTTTAATTATTTACAATTAAAATTTAAATATTTTCTATTAAAAAATAATATAAAATTATTATTTTTAATTAACAATAATGTTATTATTAATGTACATTTATAACATATTAAATTGTGTTAAAAATAATATTATTAATTAAATTCGAAATTTGATTTTATTTAATGTTAAGTTGAATTAATAAATAGTTTTTGTTCAATCTAGAATTGAAATATAATGGCTAATATGTCATAATACATCGTACAATAAAATATATAGTTATTTTAAATAAAAATATTAACATTTTTATAATTAAAAATTTAAATGAAAATTATAATAATTTTCTAATTAAAATTTTATTTTCTATTAAATAAAATAAAATAATATTCTTCATTGATTAAAAATAATCTTATTTATGTATATTTGTAATATATGATTATTACATTAATTTATATTAAAAATCGTATTAATAACTAAATTAAAATTTATATTTTATTTAATGTTAATTGAAATTTATATATGGTTTTTTATTTAATACAAAATTTATTATATTTTATTAATAAGTAATAGATTATAATGTATAATAAAATAATATATAGTTACTTTTTAATTAACAATTTAATTAATAATTATCTTAACCATTGTTTTTAATTAATATTTAAATATTTTATTAAATAAAAATAATATATTATTATTTTTTGATTAACATTAATTTTGTTATGAATTTATATATAAAATATGATTATCATATTAATTTATGTTAAAATAATATCATTAATTAAATTAGTTTTTAAAATTTTTAATATTAATTTAAATTAATAGATGGAACTACTTCTTCTTTCCAAAATTGAATAATGTTTCATTAATAATTAATATATTATAATACATAGTAAAATAATATATCATTATCTTCTAATGTAATTTTTTAAATATAAAATAATCACTAAATTTTTTTATATTTACAAAACCATCCCTACGAACACCTATAAATGACCAAAAAGCTATCTTTGATTGCTTCTTAAACTTCACTTAAATAATTCAAAAAAAAATTGGCTTTTAAAAAAAACATATTTTGCCATAAGTGTTCATTATAGTACTAAAATATAAAAATAAAACACTAATATGTCGACTTGACAATCCTCGCATGCATTCTTTCATAAGTACTTACAAGTTGTAGACCCTAATTATTATTACGATAAAAGACGCTCATAAACCTCCCTTGAAGTTTTAAAAATGCCACAAATCTCTCCTAAAATTTACCAGAAAGATACAAACTTATCTTAAAAACAATTGTCTTTTAACAAAATATGTGAAAATGTCAACATCTTTTTAACAAACCTCTGGGGTCCTTCAAATTTCTAAAATCTCGAGAAAGGTCTCTGAAATTTTTTAAACTTCAAGGTATCATTGTCTTTTTAGCAAACCTCAAGAAAAGCTAGTGTCTTTTGCCCTTATTATTATTATTATTATTATTGACATATATGCATTATAGGTTGGTCACGCTGGGTCAAATAGAGTAGGCACCATCCACAAATCGGCAATCAAGTTACATAAAATGAAAAACTGCCAACTGAGCTATAAACTATTCAAATCTGATTTTTTTTTTGGGTTGATTGGGTTTGGGATGTTGAAATTGGCCTAGCTCGGCAGGTTGTTGAACACCCCTAGCTTCCGTAGTGAAGAAATGCAGAAATCTGGCATGGATTTAGGTTCAAATGTATAATTTATGAACAAGATGCCCCCACCATTGCTTCATTATTTTAAAATGGGCTTTTTCCAGACAAGTTTGTGTGCTAATCAGCCAACTCCCATGCAAATATTTAAGTTAAAAGAGAGCAATCAATGAGAGGAACTTGGAATCACAATAATCTAGGTAGTAGCTACAGGCAGCTGCTCCAATTGACTTGAACTCAGAATTCAGACACCTGAAAGCCCCAGAAAGAGCAAACAACAGAACAAATCTAACCCGCACAAAACTATCCATTTTTAGATTCTAGTACTGGTGGAATTGTACAATAAATTTACCATGCTCAACTGGGTTAGTTAGTCTTCTGAGATCAAATTTAGGAGGAAAGTTCTCAAACCCCAGTTGCATCCGTGGCAAGTTCAGCTCAATAAATTTCATAACAAGATTTCTTTGCACAAGTTAATTGACCTGTACCACATCGAACCTTAATAAAGGTTTCTGTTAAGAAAATGCAAACAAGACATTTAGAGCCCCAGGAGTGAATGCTGAAAACTTGCAAACTGTGCCATCACGGTGTATGAAGTCAAAAATTCTTCCGACCTAATTGCCATGAGAACTGATCTGCAGCTGCCATAGCAAGAGATGCGGCACCAATAGAACCCTCATAGCTGCAACAAATCAGAACACACCCCCAGGAAAGGGCCATGCTCTTATCAATCAGCTACCAAGTTCCAATATTATTCCGATATTTGCATTAATAAAACATGCCTAGGCCAAAACATACTAAATTTCAAAAAAAGTGATAGCAAACCAGAATATAGAATAAAAAAGCATGGTCTATGCTTACAATGCAACCAAGAGGAATGCTGTGGTCTGCATAATGATAGCACCTCCACCCGCTGCAGGCCTTGATGAGTTCATACACCTTGCACAAAATCCGAACTCGTGATTTGATGTAACCATATCTGAAGTCAAACACAACCATTAAAATTTTTAAAAAAAATTAAATAAATATCATAAAAAATGGAACCGTAACCAACACGTCAATGTAAATAGAGTAGACTGTAAGAGCTAAGACCAGCTAGGCTAGTTGACAACAAAGAAACACTCATCAAGTAGAAATTACCACTTGTTTCAGAAGCATGGAAGTTAATTTGAAGCTTTCAAACCAATGTTTTTATTTTTTATCCTTTTTTTTTTGTTCTTTGATAGAATTTTCAAACCATTGTTCTAAAACCTGGACAGTCTGACCTGGACAGGAGACTCAATTGGTCCAATGGATGACATGGTGATTGGACTGCTGGTCAAACCAGTAAGTTAATATTGTAGATCTATCTTATAGATATTCTTTCACAATTTATATAATATATTCTATATTTGTTGTAAATAAATAATTAAAAGAGCATTTTGCATGTGTAATAAATATTAAATATTAGTTTTTGGGTAAAAAAAGTTAATTGATTTTATTTTATTTTTGGAAACCAGTCAATATGTTTATAAATATATTCTACACTTTCATTGGCCATGTGCTGATGCGTTGGTCAAATGCCCAGCAGCACAACTCCTGTGAAGTTTTGATCCCTTACTAGGTCCAACACACATTTGAGAGTTTTCTTTTGTGTATAATGGGGAATCAACCTGATCCACTTGTTGGTTCAGGCAAAATTAGGCCAAGTTGCCTCACGTTGGCTGGGTTGACACTGGTTCAAGAAAAATCTGAGTTACATGGTGACCAGGGTCCCTGTTGAACCCAGGTCTGTCATGCTGGTTTGCTCCAGATCTTAAAACCATGGTTCAACTCAATTTACCTGTCAGGAATAATAGAGATAAGAGTAGACTAACAGTTCAAATAATAGAGGACAACCCATCATGAAGAAAAGAGCTCAGTGGGAAGCTTCAAAAAATCAAAACCAGGTGTTCATTCTGACCTTTGTTAATCATAAGTGATGAGAAGCAAAAATGTCAAAGGATAAGCTTAACAACCTCGAGAACTAAACTGCAAGTTAGGGTTTTCTTTCTTGATTCAGCTAATGACCAAACAGGTACAAGAAATACTTGGCAGCTGTGACAGAACTTACACTGGTTTGGTCCGATGAAGAAGCATTCACTCTGGAGTTTGTTGCATCTGATAAGATCAACAAATTGACTCAATTCAATTGGATCTGCCTTTATCCCTTCTTGCTCTGCACTATAAGCATCAAACGAAGCTTCAAATCCCATGCTTCGCTACAATCCAAATGAAAAAACATAAGCAAGTGTATAAATGTGTTTCCAGTGACATGCTTTCACAAGAATCACAAAATCATGAAGTAAAATCTCTTTCAAATAGAGGTATGTTTCTTACATGACGCTAACAAAAATAATTCTGTGGTACAGAAATTCAATCAGCTGTTTGTAAAAACTATGGTACACAAATTCAAATTAAACAGTGTGCAAGCCTTTTAACCATAGCCACCAGAATAACCTGAGTTTGTTTTATTTACTTTTTTTATATAGCAAAACCAGTGTTTGTAATTTTCTATATAGAGGAAATCAGTTTGTGCTGTAGAATTATGTTCATTTAACCTCCAATTGCATTCCGGGCTTAGGTCATGGTATATCTTTCTTCACTGGTAGATGTCCTAATCTCTTCAACTTACACCGCATTATTTACTTGCACAGTTGCACAATACAAAGTGGGACTTAAGGCTTCTTCTTGTCATTGTACAGTTGCACATGACAAATTTACTCGTAAATGGACAAAGATACAATGCCTTCCAATAAATGCAATGTTGGCATGAACAATAGAAAGAAAATTTGGCATTCATATCACCCATGTAAAAATGTTTTTACTGCTCCCATAATATTAGCAAAGAATACATACACTAATAACGTGGAAAAGCAAGGGCAAAAATAATTTTCCGTTGATTTTAGCATGCAACTGAGGCATGGACATGCTGTTAAATTACCATCAATGTGTTTCACAGAGAATTTGAAAAAGCAGGTTAATGGCATCATATGGAGATATAATCGTTTACAGAGGAAAAAAAAGAAGAAAAAAAAAAAAGCATAGAGATACTGATGGTTTTTAAAGAAAAAAATTATTAAGAGAGAAAAATAGAACATGGCAAAGTAAGAACAAGCTATCTTCCAACCAGAAAAGGAAAAATAACAAATGAACCACCCTCCAATCACTTGCAAATTATTCAAGCAAATTTCCCTAAAATCACACTTCTACAACAAAATCAAATGAACTGATATAGATCATTTCTTCAGCATGCTGGCATTTAATTTTTATCAAGTTCAAAAAACCCATTCAAAAATACGTTCTGAAAGTGGCTCAAAATAGAACAGCAAAGTCATTATGGTCCCATTGAAAAAAAAAAAAAACCAAAAGAAAAAAATAAAAAAGGTAGGAAAATGAAATAGTAGATTAGATGTTCCCAAATGAAACATAGCCATGACAAAGTCTAGGAAGCTTACAAATCTTGTTTTCTTACATTGTAGACAGGAGGCGGGATGGTCCAGTAGGATCATAGTTAATAAGCAAAGCAGCCTTCAGTGGTTTACCTACCAGTTAAAATAAATCTTTCACTTATTTCTTCACAGTACACAGAGTTAAAATTAAATATAGAAAATGTAAACAAAAATGAAAGGAGTCAACTTGAAAAGCTCAAGCTTTCTCACCTGTAGAGCCAACATTATTAGATGCCCACTTGTCCCACGCTTTATGAACGAAAGCCAAATCCATTCAGGAAGTTCAATAACTGCAGATTTTAGGATTCAAACAATTAAAATATGAACATATCAAAAGAAATAGGGAACATTAGCTACTAAGCCATTATAGACCCATTTGCATGCCCCATGAGAATTAAGCAACTCAACTGTTGTATAGGCAGCATTTTTTAACCTCTTCCATATATGCGACTGAAGGTAAAATTTGATGGTCAACTACAAACTGAATGTTGCTATCATCACAACCACCATCATCAATGTTTTAAAAGGCTCAATTGAGGCAAGCCTCAAATCAAGGCAAGGCATCCCTAGAACACCTTGAGGCTCAATCTAAAATACTAAACACCAAAAATGCTAACACATTACATGATGAGAATTATGCATTTGAACAGGAAGCATACCTTTTGCCTTTCCAATTGGGGCTTATGCATTTTGGGTTGTTTCAAGTTAGATTTGGCTAGAAAATTTTAGCTACATGTTTATATAGAAGGAATGTTGAAACTTTGTTGATTTCTAGATCTCTTATACATCAACCCTTACAAAATAATTGAGTTCTATCTTAGATCTTGAAACTAATTTGAATTTTGTAATGTTATAGCCATCTTGTCATGATATACGTAATGAATTCAAGTTAGCAACTTTTAAATGGACAACAAGTAGTTTACAAATTATATTTGGTTTTTTAAAATTTTATTAGTGAGTTTCATGGGTTTTTTTTTTTTTTTGTAATGTGTAAATTATTCATAAAAAATTCTCAAAAGGCTTATGCCTCAATGTCTTAAGGTTATGCCTCGCCTCTTACAGGTCAAAACACCTTGCCATACTTCTTCACCTTTTAAAACATTGATAATTATTATTAGTACTACCACTACTACTACTACTTTTGGATAAGAAAAATATATTATGAGAAAAGACAAAAGAACAATGAGAGAAGGACAAGACATCCTCCAAAAAACAGCTAAAACAAATATATAATGCTGCCCTCCAATTCCTTAGAAGGTTGGATGGTGATGCCCCACACATAAAAAACAAAACAAAGAAGGAAAAAAAAAACAAACAAACGAAAGAGCCAGAAGAGAAACCAATAACACTACTCTATCCTACAACCTTAAAAATTCTTGTATTCCTCTCAATCCAGAGGGTCCACAGAAAAGCAAAGAATGCACATCTCCATAAAGCTGTTCCTTTTCCACTCTTTCCATGGCCGGCAAGTAATCTCCACAACCTGAGGCACCACTCATGTGTCACGAAAACACAAAAAAAAAGAAAAAGAAAGGCACTCCTTAGATGGTTGACCACTCAACAATGAACAAAAAGGTATGCATTTGTTTCATTAGACTCTTGACACATCATGCAAATATTAGGAGAGGGCCTAATAGAATCTTCTAAGCTGTAGATAGTCATGCATATTAATTTTGTTGAGAGTCATAGTTCAGATGAAAGTCTGAATCTTAAATGGAACCTTTGCCTTCCAAACATTATGGCTCAAACGATAATGATTGGGAGTAGGAAATTTCAAAAGATGGAGGAAAAAAGATACTTGAGAGAAAAAGGACCAGAAGAATCCCCATCCTAACTCTCTCATCACCCCTACTAAAGGAGCAAATGATCTAGAAAATTAAGCAGGGTAGTGAGTAGACCTGGAAAAATGGATAAAAATCCATTAATCCAAAACGAATCTGAACGGCTTAAATTGACTCATAACCGATCCGCACATTAAATGAGTCTAATATGGTTTGGAATTTTTTTATCCGCCTTTAAATGAGTCGTCAGTTGGTAGATTTAAGATTTTATCCAATGGATATCCACCTATCCGTTAACAACTAATGTTTAAATTCATTGATAATCCGATATGCTCATGCTTATTCAGCATCAAATCAATTAGCATAAGCTCTATTGGCCAATGCTTAGTCCCACACTCTCAACTTTTGCACTACCTATATGCATCTCTAGGTCTACCCTATGCCCACATTCAAACTCAAGCCCAAATACTCACCTTTTTTGTGATCAAAATAAAAGTCTCTAAATTTATGCTTTGAAAAATTTAAAAAAAAAATTATAATTTTATGATTAGTTATTAAATGTTTAATATATTACCAAATTATAATTTTAAAAACAACTTTAGTTATTGTGTTATAAAATAAATTGTTCATTGGATGGTAAAAAAAATTATATTAGGGATGAGAATGACGGATTATCCGCCATCTGCCATGGATTATCCGATTCGAACCGCCAAAAATCTGCAACTTAAATGAGTCAAATATGGATTGTAATATTCTTACCCGAAAATCTTCCTAATCCGGCACGGATTATCTGACTCGATCCGCTTTTCCAGGTCTAGTAGTGAGCTCATAAACCTATTTAATTGAGATTTCAAAAGAAATGGAAATCCTAAGAAATAAAGCCCCCCTCAGAAGGAAAGAAAGAGCTGATTTGGTGCACTATGTAAAGTGAAGAATGCATAAAAAGACGAGGCATCAACCTCTCAAGTGAAACCTCATCCACCCAAGCATCCTCCCAAAATTGAACCCTGTTGCCATTGCCCACTCTGGACCAAGTAATAAGAAAGAAAAAGCGAGCAGAATCAAAATTAAACTTCCAAGGAACTGCATGAGAAACATGCCAATTCTTCTAATATCCCATCCATTACGATGAACTCCATACTTCTTATCACTATGTGCGAAAAGGAATTTACCTAAAGGAAGCTCCACAACAGTTTTCCAACTTAAGAGATGTTTCTATATACCACGTTACCAAGGCCCAATCTCCCACATAGATCTTCTAAACACATCCCAACTAACAAGATAGGTCCCTCTTATTCTCCCGAGTGCAGGACCAAAGAAAATCACGCATCAGCCTCCCCAACACCATAGCCACACTCGTGGAAACTCTAAAAAAGAAGAAATAAATGGGCATGTTAGAAAGGAATGTACTAATGATTGTAATACGATCCCCTAAGAGACAAGTACACGCTCTTCCACCCCTCCAACCTCCTACGCTCCCTAAAAAATCCACTTAATCCTTGACTTGTGACTCCAATTTATATGCTCTCTCAAATAATAACATCTCCAAATCATTATAAAGATGAGCCCTTTTGGCCCTATCCTCCTCACCCAACATCCTACACTCCTTTAGCCTATCCAAATGAACAATTTTAGAGAATGTTATTTTTAATCTCTTTGAAATTTCCAAAAACTTTTTTATTCCATTATTTAAACTTGATTTTAACAAACTTCAAGTTTTTCATCAATAAAGCCTCCTAGCCCTAGAATTGACACTCTCCCACCAATCCCTAACACTATCACGAAAGGAGGGGTGCATCAACCACATGTTCTCAAATTTGAGAGCGGTGGGTCCCCAACTAAACAAGATTAGAATCTAAAAGCACATGGATGATTTAAGATAGACATAACAAGAATCTTTGAAACAACATTTGGAAAAACATCTTCCCACTCATTGGTCAACAATAACCAACATGGACTACAAAGCCTAAAAACACTAATTAAGTCAACAGCAAAAGCGAGGACAAAGACGGTCCATAAGCTGACATAAACCACCACTCCTCAAAACCCTAAGCTCTAATAATACCAATAGAGAGAAAGACCCCACAATCCTTAAGAGCAGCTACCAGCTATCCTCGTATCCTACACCACTATTTAGCCCCCAAACTTGCCAGAAGATGGGAGAGACACTCAACCTCTACTCCTAGAGTTGCAAATGCAATTGATTAAAAAGTGTCTACTTCTCCTAAATTAAGTCCCCTGCAAAAAACAAAATATCCAAACTAACCTTTTTAACTAGCTCTTTAACCACTCCTCTGACTGACGCCCCTTGACCTTTGCACTTTCCAAGAAACGAGCCTTATTTGAAACCACTAATGACCCCTAAGAACCTGCCTCCTTCCTTCTAATAAACCAAATATGCTAATCAATCCAGCTCCCTGCTCAATTTCTTTGCCTCTTTCCGGTCCCTAGTTTCATCTATGCTAAGCTTAACCCTCTTTTCGCTAGGATTCGCCAAACTAAGACCCAACTCATTAAGGAGATGCTAAGCAAGTTGGTTATCCCTCACATCATCTAAAAGGACTTTTTGGAAAGTCCCCTCATCAATAGACTCCCATGGCACACACGAAGCTCAAAGTTTGTACGATGTAGTAGCAAAGTAGGGAGAATACCTACAAACATTGTATTGTTTACCAATGGAGCCTTTGGTTAATTTATTTCAAGATTCCTTGTCTCTAAAATTTGATAAAATTAGGGGCAATGGAATCAAGAACTTTGAGCTACAAAATTAAACCCCTAAAGAATTTTGGCTAAGTTCTTCTTGAACCAAAATGCCAACTATATCTATATCTCTTTAGTTACTATTATCACAGCACTAACCAAATATAGAAGCACCAAAAGTTTCCTCAACCCCAATCTCGTAGTTTGTCCAATTTCAAAAGAAACGTCTCCACTTTTTCTTGAGATGTGTAACTCCCTTTGTCCTTCGCACTCAATCAATAACTCCTCAATATTGTGAAGAAAACGAGTCGCTCTCCTTTTCTTCATAGTCTAATAAAAACTCATTGTGAACATTTGACATGGTCATTTCCTTCCCTTTATCCAACAAAATAGGTCCCCCAACAACCATCCTCAATTTCACCCTATTATAAATGAAGTTAGAAGAAAGAATATGAAAAAAAGAGGACAAGGGACTTGTAAAGAAAAATTCCTTAGACTTGCAAAGGCCATTTCTATTAGAGAGACAATATTATCTAGATTTGATTTTATTCCACCATTGTTACCATAAACCCAAGGAATTTTCTGCAAAAAAATACCAAATGCATAGGTGATGTGGTAAGAGTGATACTGAACTTCCTCAACACTCCGAGAACTTCTTCTAGGTTGGTGATGCATTGCCCTACTTGCTTAATCTTCACTAATAGATTGTTTAATTTATGTAGGCTTCCATGTTGCAACTACCTGTGCACACAAGACTATATCCACCAACCTATGAAAACTGGTGCTAGTGTGATGGAAAACCACCAATAGATATTTCTAGGTGATTATGTTTTAGTCAAAGATTTTTTTTATCAGCAAAAATAAATTATATTAGCAAGGCATCAAGGGGATGCCAATCTGTTGTACAAAACGTCAACCATTCACATGTCACAAACATCAAGGATTACAAAATGATCATTAACAAATTTCCCACTAAGCCGGCTGGAGACAGCAGTAATCCATTGGGCTTTGCAGGTCTGAAGTGAAGTAGATGACTCTTTGAAGGCTCTTTTATTTCTTTCTTCCCAAGCATACCAAAAGATGGCAAGAGGGACAAGGTTCAAAGCCTTTTGCTTCTCCTTTGTGGCTTTGATGCCTTTTAGAGCCCAAATCTCCCCTCCAACTGAATTTGCCATAACCCAATGCTGCGCAACCAAGGAAAGAGCCAAATTCCACAAATACCTTGTCCAGGGGCAGTGGAGAAGAATATGGTTGACTGATTTTGCATCAGCCATACATAGAAAACACTGATTCATGACTGTAAACCCTCTTTTCTGCAGATTATCGAGGGTTAAATATTTCCATATATGGACAAAAAAGGCAACCTTTGAAGGGGCTGCTGTCATCCAAATGAAGATCCAAGGAGAGTTGTTGCAATTTATTCCCAGCAGTGAGAGCTTCTTATAAAAAGATTTAACAGTGAAAACACCATTTTTGTCCAAAGCCCATTTTGGCTCGTTGGGGATGTTTTGGTGATGGAATTTGTATAGAAATTTGTAGAAATCAGAGTGTGTGTGAAGTTCCCAATCTGTTACATTCCTTGTAAAAGGAATGTCCCAGAAAATTCCTTGATTAGTGCTTTGGAGATGGCTGATAAGGGCATTTCTGTCACAAGCCAAGTTGTAGATGGAAGGAAAAGCAGCTCTAGCCTCTAAGATTACGATTCTCACACCAAACATCATGCCAAAAGTAAACATTGGCCCCATTCCCACTTGAAATGTTACAAATTGGAAAAACTCATCCCATCCTTTCTTGATGAATTTTCATACTCCCACTCCATAGGGACCTCTATTCTTGTGCGTTGTCCAATCATTGTGCTCAAGCCCATATTTAGAAACAATGGTATTCCACCAAAGGTGGTCTTTCTACTTTTTGAACCTCCAAAACCACTTTCAAAGGAGGGCTTTATTGAAAGTGAGGAGGGATTTCAACTCAAAACCTCCCGAATAAATGGATTGTTTGACCACTCCCCATCTAACAAAGTGATATTATATTTAAACTCCTCCCCTATGCTTCCCCAAAGAAATCTTCTTTGAATTCCCTCCAATCTCCTAGTGACTGAGGCCGGTAAAGAAAGCAGAGACATGAAGTAAATTGGAAGATTCATCAAAGTGCTCTTGATAAAAGTGAGTCTGTCTCTTTTTGATAAGGAATTTCTTTTCCAACTTGCCAGTCTCTTTCCAAACTTTTCAATAATAGGGCCCGAATTCCTTTATCTTTGAATTTGGCTCCAAGGTGGGGGGTGGGGGGGGGAGGGAGTCGGGAGACCAAGGTAATTAATGAAAGGTTCCCATCATACAACCCAAAATACTAGCAAGGAAAGTCCCCCCCTGTGTTCTCCCCAACTAGAATAAGCTCACTTTTGCCAAGGTTCACTTTTAGGCATGTGATGACCTCAAACCCTAACAAAATGCATTAGAGGTTGAGGATATGGAGTGGATCATCTTCACAAAAAATAATAGTATCATCTACAAAGAGAAGATGAGAAACTTTTGTAAGCCTTCCATTTCTGCCCACCTTGAGAACTCTAAAGATCCCTCTTGTAGTAGCTTTCATTAGCATGGGGCTAAGCACCTCGATGACCAAAATTAATAGGAAAGGGGGCAACGGATCTCATTACCTCAAGCCTCTCGAGGAGTGAAAGAAATCACATTTAAAAATTAAACCCCTGTTTTTGTTGAGGATATTTGTGTATATTAGGGATTCTAGTTAATTTAGGGATGTTGAGGATATTTTAGTGTTTTTTGGGGTTTCATTTTGATATTTAATAACTTTGGAGCTATTTTGTAATTTGTTTAAGGATTTGCAAAGCATGGTTTGGGAAAAGAATGAAAGTTGTAGTTATTGCTAAATTGGTGTATAGCCTTTTGTTTTGTTTCTAGGCAAAAATGTATAGTTCATGCTTGCATGAGAGGTTGTAATCAAAAAACACATTAAGTCAAAACCCCATTCAATTGAAAAGGGAATGGAATTTCCAAAATCCAAACACATGGAATGGAAACTGTCCATTCTGATTCTAATCCCCAAGGTCAATCCCAAATATCCAAATATCACACCTTGATGAAATAGCTCTAAGAGTACTCAAGCTTGGTATGTCAAAGAAAGCGCCATATGCCAAGGTTGTTTTCAAAATGAGAAAATCAACAAACATTGACTACCACATCTAAACTACCCTAGTACATGAGTTTATGCTCCACCTCATAAGTAGTGAGGGAGATCACCAATGCGTCATCTCAAGGCACATGGACTCTATTATCTTCATAAAAAGCTATTTGCTCATCAATCCAAGCTGTGTAAGCTTGGTCTTCCTCCACAAAACTTCTTCATGCTAACACCTTCCACGCTCTACAGTAATAACTATCTCCCCAAGTAGATCCTCTAGAAACGACATTCACCACCTCAATAGTCAATCTCATCGCCATGGGCTCCTATCTTCCTTGCGGCACACAACTCTACCTAAGGAACCTCACTAATTGATTTTATTTGTAAGATCTTTGCACAAACAGATATGATGTTGTGCTTCAAGTAACTCATAGGTCTTCTTTATGGGGCTAGTTTCATATTTTCCAACCATTATAAAGTACTATCATACTTCTTTTACATAATAATTTCTTTCCAAGGTGATGTCTTTCTCCTCCAATGCCTACTTCAATCTCTTTCTAATGCCTTCTCAATGAAAGAGAGTACAAGATGACTTAGGATAACTATGGAAGCTAGTGAAATGATCAAGAAATAGGCAGCTGAAATACTTGAATGAAGAAACTGGCCTTGGTGGGAATCTGAAATACCACGTCTGAGCTGCCTTCTTTAGGGTCACCGAAAATGCCACGCATGACTGCATCGGATATTCTATGTAGAAGCATCAGTGATTAGAAAGATTAAAGGTGATCTACCAGATCCAAGATGCCACTGAAAGTTGATGGGCAGCATCATGAAACCAGTCAATCTAGGTCTTTCTATGATATATGGGGTGAAAAAGGGTATCTTTTGGAGATCTGATTCATCCTCAAGGCCTTCTTCCTATATGGTCTTCAACTCTTCGTTACCTGTCCTAGTGTTGCACTCATCTCGAGTTGTTTACCAAATGAAGATTTTTTGAGCTTAAGTTTGGGAGGATGATCCCTGATGAATTTTAGCTGCTGACAACTGATTGCTTGTCTTTTTTCATGCTTTTTTGTGTGAAGCCCTACTACTCTTAGTGTGAACATTGGAGAGTTCCAACTGTTCCTCCCTCTATAAGCATTTTTCTTGAGTAGTTCCCGGCTGAGTTGGAGGACTTTGTCTGTTCTGTTCTTCTAGATCTCAAATGGATCCTTTTATGGTGTGAATCCTTTATTGCAAAGCCTTGGTAGAGGCTATGGAAACATCCCTACTCCCTTGTGCAGATGAGATAAGTAGGGATGCTTGTGACCTTTGGTTATGACGACCACGCTTAGGGTGCTGCTTTGATTGTAATTTCTCCTTGCATTCACTATGGGTTATTGTCTATTTCCCACAGGCAATGGCAATATGTTAATGCAAAATTTTGGGAGTAGGACAGTTCAGGTAGGCTGAGCTGCCTTGCTCGCTTATGATCTGGAATCATAGACAAAAGAATGCACTAAAGAGTCTTAAAAGGTTGATGACTTTGGGGTCCCTTTTTGACTGTTACCAAGGTTCCCTCCTTTTAAGCTGGCACATGGAGCAATTACGTCCAGTACAGCTGCTAAAAGCTCCTCCAATTCCTTCTTTTGTCTGTGGAAGTTACTCTTGAGGTGTAAACTTTCTCTTATCCAGGTAATCTCCCTAGATTGGTAGAATATGCATAGCTATTGGCGGCTCACTCTCGCAATGTGTCCTTTTCTACTATTGGGTTGGCTTGCCCTCATCACTATGTTTTATGATGAGAGAGTGAGGGTTTATCTGTACTTCTTATAATGTTTTTAGACGTTATAATTTGGTTATTTACTTTTAGAATGCCATTGTTTAATTCCAACTTGATTGATGATATATCCATCTGCAACTAAAATAGATTTGCCTCATCCAGATAAAAAATACATGACGACATCAAGCTCAATAATATTTCAGTATAATGCTTAGCAAACAATATATCTATTCCTGCTATTTTTTTTTAAAAAAAATTATATTGTTAAACAATTTGAAAATTTCCCCTTTCACATGATTCATCAAATGCACCTCCCAACCAACTGCTAATATAAGAAGCACCGATACTGACAAGGGACAGATACAACACAATACCGACATCATGATATGCTCATTTGGTTAAAATAAGGATATGACACCGTGGGTATATGTTAGTTAATATAATATATGCGTGTGTGTGTGTGTGTGTGTGTGTGTTTAGGCATGGTTTTCCTTTCAAATGAAAAACATTGAGGAAATAGGATTATTATGATCCATTTATCAAGTGAACTAAGTTAAGCAAGCAGCAACTGAGCAAAAGAGCAACCGCAGCAGTCCAAGTTCCATAGTTCCATAATAACAATATTAATATTGATGGTTTGATACTAATATAAATTACTGATATCTATATATCAATATCATCATCCATCATTTGAAAAAAAAAAACAATATACAAAAAATAGGCAGTGGGGCAGGATGGTGTTGCAAGTAAACTCTGAAGATGCATTTTTTTGTGCTTGAGCAGCCCTCCTTTTAACTTTTGGTTTCTAAAACACTGAAACAACAATATTGTGCTTGAGCATTCAATAGTTTCGAACTAGTAAAAATGATTTGACAAAAAAAAAAACAGGTGGGATGGAGAAGAGGGAAGGAAGGAGGAAGGAGGGACTCACGTTGAGAAAAGAAGAGCCTTCGAGCCTTCGAGAAAGAGGAGGCTCGGAAGATGGGGGGTCCCGAGTGCTAGAGTGAAATGTCCGGCGAACAGGGAGGAACTCGAGCAAAGAAGAGCCCTCAAGCCCTTCGCCAGAAGCCAAGATCGCCGTCGATGAATGTTGAGACGTCCGGCGAAGAAGGATAGGAAGCTATGAGGATGGGGCCGCGAGAATAAGGGCTCGAGTCGTCCACGAAGGAGCTGGCCCTGTTCGTCTCTTCTATGTTTTATCCGTCGAGTTTTTTACCGTTTTATCCTTTCTTTTCTTTTTTAAATATATTAAATAATACCTTTTTTAGGAAAATATTTTTCGAATAACACTGGAGTAACGAGATTTGTCTTGTGTCATTCTTATAAAAAAATATAATTTAATATATTTTTAAAAATAATAAATTAAAAAATAAATTATTCTGCGTAATAAATTCTTCTACGTAATAAATCGAAAAATAAATTCTTTTAATATATATTTTTTTAAAATGATAAATCAAGAAATAATTTCTTCTACGTAATAAATCGATTTATCATTATTATAATAATAAATAATAAATTTATTACGCAGAAGAATTTATTTTTTGATTTATTATTTTTAAAAAATATATATTAAAACAATTTATTTCTCGATTTATTACACAGAATAATTTATTTTCCGATTTATCATTTTTTTAAAAAATATATTAAAAAAATTTATTGCATAATAAATTAAAATTTTGAACTTTATTTAAATTACCAATTTTATTTGTACCTAAAAATTTATATATATATATATATATATATATATATATATATCGACACAACAAAAAAAAATTATTTTAATATTTATTCAATATGAGATTTTTTTATCAATATCAATATCAATTAAGAAAAATACTTATTATTAACACTGCAAAGTTACAAGCAGTAATTTCAATATTTATTTAATACCAGATTTTTTTATGATAAACTGCTTCATCACTGTACAAAAATGAATATTAAAAAATAAAAATGATATCATAGTTTAAATTCTAATTGTTAAGATTAATTAGGCGGTTGACATCACTTGAGATGTTCCAAAAGACCCATACATATTAAAATTATGAGTAATAAAAAATAAAAAAATTAGTGGATATTTTAAATCAATTAAATTATCAATTTTTGGTATTTTTTTTTAAAAAAAAATTAAAGAACCAAAGCAATGCATGCAAGGTAAAAATTACAGATAATTATATGGATATTTTAGAAAATTTTAAAATAGTGTAATATATATATATATATATATATATAGTATATAATAATTTTATAAATGATTTTGTATTTTAAAATTTGAATAAATCTTCATAACTTTTTATTATTATTTCTTAAAATAAGAAAATTTTAAATGTAAAAATAATTTTTATTATCTCCTGTAAAAAATAATTAATATAAAAAGGGGAGAGACGCAAGTGTTTTCTTAAAATAAAATTTATTTTGGATCGTCATAAATACTGTCTTGCCCGTGGTCAACGGCTAGTTTCAAATAATTATTATATATATAAATTTTCCAATCGCAGGACGGGTATAGAAAGTTTCCCAAAACGTTCCCAATTTATAAATGCTAATTACTCAAAACAAATAATAAATGCTAAATTTATTATACAGAAAAATTTATTTCTTGATTTATTAATTTTTTTAAAATATATTAAAAGAATTTATTTCCTGATTTATCATTATTTAAAAATATATATTAAATAATATTTTTTTTTGAATGACACGTGACAAATTTGGCTACTTCAAGTACCGAGATTACGCCAAGGTTATTCTGGAAAATATTTTCCCAAAAAATGTATTATTTAATATATTTAAAAAAAAAGGATAAAACGGGAAAAAAACTCTTTATCCATCACTGTTTGTTTGATTGTCTGATTTTTTATTTTATTTTATTTATTTATTTTTGGGGTTTGTATGAAGCTAAGTTTATAGAGCACTATATAATTATTTTTAAACATATTTTAAATTATAAATATTAATATTTTTAATTTTTTTATTAAAAAAATATAAAATTATTATTTTTAGTTATCAATAATGTTATTATTAAGTATATTATAATATATTACTATAATGTTGAATTATGATATAAAAATAATATTATCAACTAAATTTAAATTTTTAATTTATTTAATATTAATTTAAATGAATAAATACTTTTTGTTCAAATTGATTTACAATAACTAATTTGTCATAATACATAGTAAAATAATATATATATATATATATATAGTTAATTAAAAATATTGATATTTTTAAAATAAAAAATTTTAATGATAATTATATTAATTTTTTAATTAAAATTTAAATATTTTATATTAACTAAAAATATAATACTATTTATTAATTAACAATAATCTTGTTGCTAATGTCTATTTATAACCTATGATTATCACATTAATTTTTGTTAACATAGCGTTAATAACTAAATTAAAATTTTCAGTTTATTTAATGTTAATTTAAATTTATAAATGGTTTTTTTTAGACATTTTAAAATCTAATTATATTTCATTAATAATTAATAGGTTATAATACATAGTAAAATAATATGTGGTTAAATTTTAATCAGCAATTTAATTGATAATTATGTTAATTGTTATTTTTAATTAATATTTATTTTTTATTAAGTAAAAATCCTATAATATCATTTTTTAATTAAAAATAATCTTATTCTTAATTTATATTTACAACATATGATTATCGTATTAATTTATGTTAAAATAATATTATTAATTAAATCAGTGTTTTTAATTTTTAATATTGATTTAAATTAATAGAGGGTTGTTCTTTTTCATCTTAGAATTGAATTATGTTTAATATATTATAATATATAATAAAATAATATATGATTATCCTCTAAGGCAATTTTTGAAATTATAAGATAGCTACTAAATTTTTTTATATTTATAAAATTGACTCGTCCTATAAATAATGTCACTTATAAGCAATCAAAAAGTTATTTTAAATTGCTTTTCAAAATTCACTTAAATAATTATTAAGAAATGTAATTTTGAAAATGCACTTTTTACAATAAGTGTTTGTTGTAGGACAGTCAATCACATCTTTTTTTATAAAAATAGTTATTTTAAGTGAACCATAGTGCTTGAAAATCCTAAGATGTTATTTGATTCGATGTATAAAAAATATTATGATTTTTTTATAATTTTTTTATTTTTAGAAATAAAATTCGTATTCCATAAAAAAAAAATTATTTGAATTGTAAGATTGTTAAAAATGTTCATATGATTCTCATGTTAGCGTTTGGTTTACCATGAAAAACTCAATAGGTATTTTAAGAAGATGACCATTACATCCTAATGTGTACTTAACGAATACATAAATAACAGTTGTATTCTTTAATACAAAAATTATAATGTTGCGTTTTGGAGCTTTAATTTCGAACTTTGGATTTAGATTTGGGTGAATTTGGACAAATATTAAAATAATTTTATATTACATTTTATCTAAATTTAATACAACTCCGAACCTAAAATCTTTTCAAACATAGGGTATGAATATGTACTTAATTAAATTCATATTTTAAAATTTTTAACAATTATAAATTTAAAACAATTAATATTTAATAATTGATTAGCTAAAATAATTGAGGATAATAACAGTGTCTAAATATTAATTACATTAAATTGTGATTAAAAAATATTATTACTTTTATTTAATAAATCGCAAATGTCAATTAAAATGTTAATAGACATAAATATTAACACATTTAATAGACACTTAAATATTATCTAATTAAAAATTTAATTAGAATATTTTCATTAATATTTGTAGTTAATATTTATAATTAAAAATTAAGTAAAATTTATGTTAATTAATATTTTAAATTTCATTTTAATATTTTATAATTAAAAGTTTAATTACTTCCTAATTAATAATTAGTTAAATTTTAATTACAATTTTCTAATTAATATTGTTAACATTTTATATATTTTCTAATTAAACTAATTAATATTTTTGCTAATCTAAAATTTTCACTTTTAACTAATTAGTAATATTGTTTTAAAACTAATAATAGAGTATGATTACATGGGTATTATTGTCTAAAAAACAAAATAATGAGAGCAATTTGGTCCAAAAGTAGGATTTCCATTAAATTTACTCATCCAAGAATGTGGGAATAAAATATTTATATTTCATTGAAATCCTTACATTCTTAAGAATGAGAATTTCTCCTACTTTAGATTCTCATGCCCCAATAAACATGAGATTGAGATGTTATTGACATCACATTATCAGAAAATCGCAAACCAAATGCCAGATTCCCGAAATTGCGATGTCTATGACATTTCATTCTCACGTTTGTTTGAGCATAGAAACTTGATGGTGAAAATATTCACATCTTCGACAATGTAAGAATTTTCAAGCAACAATGGACATTCTATTCCCGCCTCCCCTCGTAGACCATGGAAATCCTACTTTTTAGACCAATTTGTCGTCATTATTTTGACTTTTGGACAATAATGTCCTTACAATGTGATATAGTAACACTCTATTACTATATTTAAAATAATAAATTATTAATAAAATAAAAAAAAAATTTAAGTTAGTATAACTATTAATGATTTTTAATTAGAATATGAATAGTGTTAATTAAAGACAAATTATTTTTAAAATGTCTATTAAAGTGTAGATATTTATGTTAATTAACATTTAATTGACATTTGTAACTCATCAAATAAAAGTAATATTATTATTGTCGTATACTAATTTAATATAATAGTTATTATTTAAACATTATATTGCCCTCAATTATTTTAATTAATCAATTATGAAGTATTAAATGTTTTAAATTTATAATTGTAGAAAATTTTAAGATATAGATTTAATTAAATACATATTTTTGATAGGTTTTGGGTTGGAAAATATTATTGTTCTCCATATATTAGTTAGACAGACGTTAAGGGCATAATAGTCATCTTATTGAAATATATGTTAGAATCTCCTTTTTGAACTAAACATTGGCATAAAAGTGTACATTCTTAAAAATCTTACAACGGTAATCAAATAAAAATATTTTTTATAAGGCAGACATTCTATTGGTAGGAATGAGATTTTTGAGAATATAGTTTTACGAGAATATTTTTTTATGCTACGAACTAATCTTAAAATAATATCTATAGTAAAACGACCACAACCATAATAAGTAAAGCAATCATGAAAAAAAAACATTTATAATTTACCTACAAACACAAAAGGATTAATTGTAGGAAACTAAACACAATTCTAAATATGTGAAATGACTTTTGAATATAAGTGTAATTAATATCTGAATCCAAATGCTAAATTATTGAGAAAAAATGTTTGTTAAAAATTAAGAGGCATTTTATAGAAATCAAAATATTTTTTTAAGCAAAAACTAATGCCTCTCAAATATAAAACATAAAAATATTAGCTAAATATAGTTTTTTAAATACATATATTGCAAAACATGAAAATATTATTTAATAATAAAAATAAACATACAATGGCAAGAGCTGCCAATTAATTATAGATAAAAACATACCTATCAAACAAAAGATATCTCATAAGTATCATATTACAAATTTACTGTGACATCGCACTTTGGAAGGAATAACCGAAGGGGGGGGGATCATCAGGGCTTTGTTAGCGAATACAGGGGATTCGTCGACGAGAGCTTAAGAGAATTCGTCAACGAAGACTGAATTTCGTCGACGAAGAAATACCGAGAGGCGTTTTGAGCCGACTGAATTGCGTCGACGATGACTGAATTTCATCGACGAAATTAATGAAGGATTCGTCGACGAATGACGTGGCTCGTCGACGAATCCAGTTCTATAAATATGAAAAATACGAATTTTTAACTTAATCCTTAAGCAAACTCTCTCCTCTCTCTCTCTCCCCTTCGGTTCTCTCTCTCTCTCTCTCTCATCATTTTTGGGCCAGATTTACGCCGGATCGACAATCCGAAGTCACCACAACGTTCCTGGGGAAGTTCTCTCCAAATCTGTCGGAGCGGATTGTTGGTGAAAATAGGTTGGAAATCATCCCTAAGTTGAGGTAAGACTTTTTAAGCCAAATTTAGTCTTACAGCAGTTATAGGAAATGACATACATGTAGAAATACTAAAGTTTAATACTGGAAGTTTTCAGTTTCAGGGTATTGATCAGAAAATCCTAAGGGGGGGTTAGATCAGGATATTTAGAGGCTTTCTCAGTAGTCAGGTAAGGGAATAAATTAAAGCAGTTACTTTCCATGCAAATTATTATTAATTATGAGTAAATTTATTTTCAGAAAAGCATGTGATGACCCAAAATATATATATATATATATATATATATATATATATATATGATTAAAGTACAATAATAATAAAATAATAAAAATAGTCATTAAGTTAATATCAATACGGAAGTGTTTTTCTGTAGGATCCTTGATTCCATGTTTGATGCCTAAGAAAGACCTTGTCTTAGCGAGTGCTCAGAGACCATTGCGGCTCAGTCGCTCCCTGGAGGTCGGCCTGGTCAAAATGGAATTTCATAGGATAAACAGGATAGATACTGTTTGTATACGTAAATAAGTATATATACATAAAATAGTGTTTTGACAGACATAATTTGTAGAAATACATAATAAGATGATAATAATATAGGTATCATATGTGGGGCCCACAAGACTATGTGGGGTCCACATGAGTCCCGGAGCCACAAGACACTGTTTATATACGTAAATGAGTACATAAAACAATGTTTTAACTGATATAATTTGAAGAAATATATGATAAAATAAAAATAATATAGGTATCCTATGCGGGGCCCACAAGACTGTGTGGGGCCCACATGAGTCCCGAAACCGTATGAAGGTTTTCATAAGTCTCAAAACTATGCAGGATGCATAAAATCATATAAGAGTTATTGGAATTACGTACGATCCATTTGGGTCTCGAAATTGTGTGGGGCCCACAAGACTACATGGGGCCCACAAGACCATGTGGGGCCCACATGAGTTTTTAAAATTTAAATTTAATTCTTGTTTAAAAATAAAATAAAATAAAATAAATACTAAATATAGTTTAAAATTAATAACAATGATAATAATAATGATTAAGAAAAATAATAAAATAATAAATGATTAGTTAGGTAATGGATTAATTAATAAGGTAAGTAATTAATTAAAAATTTATTTAGTGAGAATGGTGGCAAGCACTCCCAAATGGCCTCCACTCAAGTTTAAAATTAATAACAATGATAATAATAATGATAATAATGATTAAGAAAAATAATAAAATAATAAAATAATTAGTTAGGTAATGGATTAATTAATTAGGTAAGTAATTAATTAAAAATTTATTTAGTGGGAATGGTGGCAAGCACTCCCAAATAGCCTCCACTCAACCCATACCTTGCCCATCCCTTGCCCATTCTTTAATTTTTAAAATTTTAATTTCACCCATCTCCCCACACTTTTATAAATTCTATTTCTTCCCCAAAATTTTCCTATAAATAGGGAGCTCTCAACCTTCATTTTTTACAACAATTTTCCAAGGAAGAGAAGGATTAGTGAGTGAAAGAATTTGTGGTGGAGAGAGAATTTTTGAATAAATTCTTAATCACCCACTTTTTCCGATCTCATTTCTTAAAGATAATTATTGTGTTCGTAGCACACGGTAAAAGAAGAAGGTAAGTAAATTTTGATTATGTTAGTTTCTTTTTATTTTAAATTCATACCCGAGTTTATTTTGTACGTAAATTTTAATTATGTTACTTAGTTCCACAAAATTTCTATGAGTTTATTTTTACGCATATTTAATTATACCAGTTCTATCTTTAATATACTTGCATCTATATTTGGGTTAAGAAATGTTCTAATCCCCTCGGGTAAATTTTCAGCATTTATTTTTATTCAAAAATAAAATTATATATATTTTTAACACAAAAATTGTGTGGCATGAGTTTATTTTTACGTTACATTTTTTTATGAAAATATGAGTAAAGATGAGATTTTCACGATATTATTTTAAATTGCATAAATTATAATAAGATGATTTTAAAACCCCTTATAGCAACGAAAGTTCAAAGTTACAGATGCTCGGTACCGCAGCTTAAAGTTTATACGGATCAGAGTGCACCCACACTGTTTACAGAGTGGTTATTTATGTTAGTGGATTTCTCCTGAGTGCACACCTGGTTTAAGTCCAGGACTTAATAAGGAAAATCTCACTTAAAGTTTACGTACGTTGATTTAGTTTGGTCGGCCAGCCAGCTAAGTCCAGTCTTCGGACCGCACAACCCAGTCATGGGGGTAAACATGACTTACGGCAAACAGGCCTAAGGGTGATTTTTATAATATATGTTTATACATATTTAATTACGTGTACAAAGTTACTGATGATTTGAAGGAAAAGTGTAAGTTTACGTGAAAAGGATCATTTTGGTGTTTAAATGACGATCTAAGGAAAACGTATAAGGAAAAGTATATGTATGTTTATCATTAAATATTTTTACAGTTTTAAAGTTAAAAGTTTAATTTAACAGTTATAGTATATGATTATAAAAATTTACTATTGAAATTGATGACAAAAGTTTTATGCAGGAATTTTTAAATTTATGTTTATTCTAAAAGCAGTCTTGAAGTTATAGTATTAAATATTGTTTTACGAAATTCTTTAAAAGCTCATTTTGGCCACACACTAATAATAATCTTATTTACTTACTGAGCGTCGTCTCACCCCAATCATATTTTATTTCAGATAACTCTGAAGGACATGTCGGAAATCAGGCTTAGCAAGCATGCGGGTGGGGATTAGAAAAATAAAGATTTATTTAGAAACATTAGTATGATTTCAGATATTTACGTTTGTGTAATTTTCTTCATTTGAAATAAGTGATTGTAACATGAATAATTAGCGCTCTGGTTTGAATAAAATTGAGTTTATTTGCTTCCGCTGTAAATTAGTAGTAAAAAGTTAATATCCCAGGCCCCTCGGGGTCGGGGTGTTACAAAGCATATGTTATATTTGTATATTATGGATGAAATGTACGTTTGAGAAATACTGATATTATGTTGAAATGTATATGTATATATGAGATGCCAGAGAATTACAATTTTAGAATAAGAAGTATGATTTTATATAGCGCATGTGTGGCATGAATATTATTTTAGGTGAAACGTATTATGATATGAAAGATTTTATGAGCAAAGTACGTTTTCAGGTATTATGAAAGGATATGTTATGTTATGATAATTTTGACGAGTACATGATAATTGATTTATTTTCAGAATGTATATATCTGAAATAATTCCGGCGCGAGGCCATGTAATTATGTTATGTTCGGCACGAGGTTGTAATTATGATATGTTCAGCACGAGGCCGTAATTATGTTATGTTCGGCACGAGACCGTAATTACGATATGTTCGGCACGAGGCCATAATGATATTATATATGATCATGTATTATAAGTTATCAAAACCCGGATATTAGTTTAATTCAGTTCAGGGGCTCGGTACCGTAGCCATATAGATCAGATATCTATGTTCAGATTAGTGTTAACCACCCCATGAGGGGGTGGAAGATGGATAGTCGATGAGGCTTTCAGTAGAGTGTGGACGTCCTCCTGGCAGTTTGGATCAGGGTGTAGCGGGCCCATCATACTTACAGACATATTTGATTCGGTAGTGGTCGGCCAACCATTGTCGGGTCCCGCCTTCAGGCTGCACAACCTGTCATGGGGGGTAATACATGACACCAGCTAGCTATTCATCCTGAGTATGTTTTCAGTATTACAGTTATAACAGATGTTTTATGTATGTTATGATTTATTAACAAATATGAAAATATATGATTATCCAGTATGATATGATGAATGTTTATAGAGTTATGAAATGTACTGTATATGGATAAGTGTCTTAAATATTCATGTTGTCACACAATTGTATTTAGTTTATTTTTCCTTATTAAGATGTGTCTCACCCCCAACATTAATTAATTTTTCAGGAGGCCTTGAGTGACCGGCGGGTTGTGACCGCCGTTGAGTCAGTAATATTACCCCGTTGGGAGGGTAAGATTTTGTACTAGGATCAGGAGTATTTTGTGTTTGATCCTAAAGTTATTTTGATGTTTATGAGGATGTATATAAATACAGTTATATGATGTTGTAGTAAACTCTGGTATTACTCTTTATGGATGGATGATTTAGTTTTATGTTTATTGCTGCTTCGGTTTCCGCTGTAATTGACAGGTGTCCCCGTTACTTACGGGTTCGGGTTGACTTTCCATTCATTAAATTACATTAAAATTTTTAAAGGAATTTAGGGTCGTTACATTTACCCCAAGTACTATCTCATACATATAGACATGTATGGTCTTTGCTATTCTAGACCCTTTGAATTTAGAGGAATACGAGAAATTTAAGGCTCACACAACCTCTTCTCATTTATTCAGGAATGGAGTAATTTTTTGGCTTCTCTTTGGACTTATTTATATTTTTTGGGAGGTTGCTTGACTTTCTAAGGGATTGGAGAGTAGTTTTATTGTAATTTTTTAGTTGTTCTTTGGAGGATTTTTTTTGTCCACCACTCATCATATCTCCATCTACCATAGCTAGATGATCTTTATTGATCTCGATCACACACTTGGTCTTCCAATTATTAGCACATCGATTATAAACCGTTGGCTCTGATACCACTTGCTAGTATTGGAGAATCCTCATGGGCACTTTATATATATAAGTGAGCACCAAATTGACCTAAAAGTTTATACCTATTAGGTATTAAGTCAACCATGCATATAAACACTCATCATCCACTTAATTTTTTCAATATGAGACAAACTCTCAAGTGTAATTCTCAATAATGCTTTTATCTTTTTTCTTTCAATAGAATTGTTCTTATTTAAAAAAATAAAAAATAAAAAGAAGCATCATCCCCTATTTTATAATAAATGGAGAGCATTTTCTTCGTATAAACAAACCACAAAATGGTGGTCTTGTGCACTCCATTTTATAAGGTATGTTTGTTTCATTATCACCTCCATTTCCTTCATTTTCATCTCCTAATATAGTATTATGGGTTTATCAAGTTAGGGGCAATTCATCTAACTCTTTGTCACAAAATTATGTGACCTGTTCACACCTAGAATAAAACATGTTAGTGGCGATTACATATATTTAAACTCATAATCTCATTTCTTCAGCCCTTGGTCGCTACTGAAGAACCTATGTCTCATGGCTCACTAAGAAGAAGAACATGATGCAAATGATTCATGAAAATTTGTACAAATCCTTGTACTATAGAGGAGTTACAAGTATTATCTAAATATAAATGAAAAAGCTAAACTAAAAATTGGTACTTTATAAAATCAAAAGTTGGTTTAAAAATAAAATTGAACACTTAAAATGAGATGTTTTAAAAAGGAAAAATGAGATGCTTTGAAATAAATAAGTTTTGAATAATTGGAAAATGAAAATGATTGTCTAAAATAAAAATTTTCAAATGTTACAAGATCTCTTTTAATAATTTAGAAAATGGTCTAGACAATCTAAATTGTTATATAGGAAAATAGTGAAATATTTTGAAAGAAAGTGGCTTAAATTTCGAGACATTTGAGAGAAATGATTTTATGACAACTTGTTTAGAAAATTAGTTGGAACAAGCACTTTTAGCATAATAAAATTTTAAAATACAAAGGGGCACATTTTTTTTAAAAAAAAAATCATGTTTTTATAAAACAAGATTTTTTACAACCAAAAATGTGAGAATCAAATAAGTTTGGATAGAAAAAAATTATATTTATAAATATACCAACCCTAAAAAGAGTTTGGATACCATAAATTAATAAGAATATGGAGTTTGTGGATATCATTGAGGGTGGATAGAAGAAAAGGAAATAGGGTAGGTATCTTGATAGCCTTATCAAGGCACTTGACTATGACAAGGCTGAATTTATAAGTTTCACTTCCAAAGCTAGTGACCATGTCACATTAGGTGATAATAGCAATGGTAATATAATTGGAGAAGACACCCACATAAGTCCCTAAACATTAATAGAAAATTGTTTTACTTGTTCAAGGACTAAAAATAATTTCTTTTGTGATAGAAACAATAGAGTTATTTTAATGCTTCCATTCGTGTTGCAATAATTATGATAATAAAGTATTACATATAAGACTTGAGGATTACAATATATTGTCAATTGGTCTTGTGAATGTTGAGAACAAAATTCTAGTTTTATTGTATTGTACTAGTTGGAATTGACATCAATGGTTGGATTACCTTAATTTGTATCCATCGTCTAAGATCGAACAAATTATCTTGTTGTACTTAAAATTACGATTGAAAAAAAATATCTTTTATGCTTGTTGATTGTGCCATTCATGTGCACCGCCTTGAAATGTGATAATGATCATTTAGTTAAGATGGCTATCTTAAAAAATAGGTCTCCTAGACAAGGTGAATCACCCATTGCCTAGTCACCCAAGTGATTAAGTAGAGAATCACCTAGAAGAGGCATAAGTTAAATACTACAAATGAGGCACAAATTACTTATCACTTAGGCGACACAAAAGTTATACTTAGTCACTTAGGTAATAAAGTACATGAAGTCACATGACAATGATGGTCACATATGTCATCAACCAAAGATCATCCATCATATCGTTGCCTAAATCATTAGGCGAAGATTGTCCATCATTAAGCGACAAGATAGACATTAGGCAACTATGTTAATTATAATAAATTAGACCTTTAATTTTATGAATTTTTCCCAATTTATTATTAGGTTGTAAAGTTTTATAACCCTTCTCTATTATTAGGATTTATTATTTTGAATTTATGCTTATAACACTAAAGAAAATTAACTTTTAGTGACATAATGAAATCGTCACTATTAGTTATTAATGACGGTTTAGTGGTGGTTCAATATTGGTTACTATTTCAATTGTCTCAAGAAGCCATTAGTGACGTTTTCATAAACTATCACTACTACTCAGTTAGTAATAATGACGGTTAATCGTCACTAAAAGTTACTAAAAGTCAAACTATTTTGAAGTTGAAATTCGTCACTACTACCGAGCTTTTAATGACGAAGTCAAACTCATTACTAATACTCTGAATTTTAGTGACGATTTCAAATGTGTCACTAATACTATGACTTTTAGTTATTGTTTTAAATTTGTCACTAATACTCTAACTTTTAGTGATGACGTCAAGTTCATCTCTAATACTCTAGCTTTTAGTGTTGAATTTCTATTACACTAGATGCACTACTTTTTGGGTGTCACTAAGCCAATAGAGGGAAAAAGAGAGAATAGGGGAGGAGAAGAGATAAAGAGATTTAGAGGAAGTACAAGAGAGAAACTTAGAGGGATAAAAGAAGAAAGAAAAATATGGAGAGAAGGAAAGGATGGAGAGAAAGAGAGGAGAGAGAGAAATGTGGAGATAGAGATGAGAGAAATGTGGAGATATAAAGAGAATAGAGAGAAATATTAAAACAGAAAAAGAAGAGAGAAAGATGAAGTGAGAGAGGAAAGAGACCAAGGGAGAAAGAGAGCCTTAAAACACATTCTAATTTCGGTATTGTCCCTTATTAAGTGTGCATAGAAGATAGAGCTCATATCATGCTAATAGGAACAAAATTAGGGGAATCCGTCCACATTATCATGCTCCCAACTCAATTTGGTACAATTAATCCCTTTCCTCACACTCTCACTATTGACCAATATTGATCGAGCAAGATACCATTTTGCAGGTAATGTTGTTGAGTTGATCATTAAGATATTCAAGGAAGTGAAGCTTGGCTTCCACTTTTAGCTTATTTTTTTCAACTAAGGGAGACTACTCTTTGCAAATCTTGCTATGTTGGCTATTTTCATATGTTGCTACTCAATTTCTTTGAGGAGTTATCATTTGAGTTAATTTCAGTGCTTAATGGACTAAATAAATTAAGTTGAAAAGGTCTTTAGATAAGCTCTCTCACATATTATGATTTTTTTATTGCTATATGGGTGCGCTTATTATTGTAGGTTTTTTTTGGGTGCAATAATAATAATAATAATAATAATAATAATAATAATAATAATAATAATAATAAGCTCAAATAAAATAGATTTTATTGAACTAATGATAAGAGATCACACAATCAATGACCCAAGCAACAAGTCCGGTGGAGTTGAGTCCCTCACTTATTTGGCAGGCTTATCAATCAACATTCATAAATTTCACTATGACCCAATTGTATCTCTTCACTCTATGAGGGTATTGTTGTTCTTTTTAACCATAAACTTGGTTGTGGCAAGTAGGGTTGCATGGATAAGCGCAATCTACCACCTGGAAAGTACTCCGTTCGTAATACCAGTCCCCAACTGCCTCTGCAATTGTCTGCAGTGTATATGTATATACACATAATTCATGCAAGAAATATATGAGATTTTCTAATGACACTTTTAGCAATTGTGTATGAGAATGAAAAAAATAGAACAATATGAAGAAGAAGAAGATGATGGAGCAATCTCTTACGGTCTTATTTAGTAAGGGAGATTCATCTCCAAACCATGTTTCCTGCTTTTCTGACTGGCAGTGGTCATAGCAGCTATCAATAAACCTTCCACTAGATGAAACACCATCCAGCCTTGCCAATGCTGCTAAAAATTGTGCTCTAAAATCTGAAAATAAACACCAAATTCATCAGCAAGTTCTTCGACAGCCAACTTCTTCCTATGCTGTAAGTTTTCAAATACAACTTCACTGTAGAATATCCCTTTGGGACCAGCTCATTACTCAGCTAGCTGCTCGGACAGATATTCACAGGTACATGAATTAAAAATTAATATAGACACCCTTTCACCTTTCAGGGTGTTTTCGCTTTGATCCATTACCTTTTAATCTTTTCAACTAATATCTGCATGTCATTTTAGTCTTTTATGCTCTAGTTTAATACTAAATACCCCCAGTTTTTGACATTTTATAAATTTTTTAGTGTTTTGTTTATAATTTTTGTATTAAAATTTTGAAACAAATAAACAAAACAAAAATTAGAAGGAAGGCAACATGTCATTGTTAAGAAGCGCCACTAAGTAGTGTTATCGTGATTTTCGATTTAATTTTATTTATGTAAGAATACTGAATTTTATGTGAAAAACTAAAGAGTAAACAAATAAGACAAATTTGGAATAAATACAACATTTAAAATTATTTTTACTTCCATTTATACAAAAAAGTTGTAAAAAAAAAAAAAAAAATTCTTGATTAACAAATAATTTTAAATGGTTGTATTTATTAATTCTAATTATAAATCATTCTTTGGGCATTCTATGCAACACTGAAATCTACTGACTCTATTACCTTGAATGGATTGAAGCTGACAAGGTGAGCACTGCACAATATCAGCCTTGCATTTATGCCAGTGACCATGCGGATCATTAACACCGGGTGCCAAAATGTTATGTATCTGAGGAAGTAGTAACAAAATTGCAGAGAGTTAGAATTACCAGGGGAGCAAGGATCATAAACTGGAGAGATGAAGTGCTTAGAAACTCTTTGGAATATATTCTGCTAATGATGAGAACTCTTGGATTACATTCAATCCTAAAAGTACATTTACCAGAGGACAGTAAATATTGTCATTTTCCTTTCTGGAAGGGAGACATAGCAAGAACTAAATTCAGAAGCACAAAAATACTAAACAAGTAAACATGTAATGCCATGTTAGATATGTCTCAAAGGATATGTTCCACATGAATGATATGGGTCCCACATGAAGGATAAGTGCACCATATGTTAAGGGAAATGAAATGACTTATGATGAGGGTAATGAAAGGTCTTATCTATGGATAAACTAAAGGGATTACCCAGAAAAGGAAAATAGCTATACAAAACACAAACAATTTTCTACAGCAAGAGTTGAGCCAATTCATCTTCCAACCTAACATGCTTTTTTTGCTCTTCAAGATTTTGAAAGCCAAAAGGCACCAAAACATATCTAGGCATCTTATCAATCTTTTCACACTCAATTTTACAAGTTGAACTGCTATCAATAATAGAAACAAAAATAAACAGTAGTAATTTAGAGGTGGTGTACATTCACAACCTGTCAGACTTGGCAACATATATTCCATATCAAGAAATAACAAAGAGCTTCCATTTGAAGAAATGTTGCATTGAGTGCTGGTCAAACTTGTGTGGCCACCTTAAACAGGTTAGCAGTGTGTCTCTAAAGAATGACAAATTGTTCATTGTAGCAAAAGAAAAAGATGTCAAATTGTTTTAAGAATGTAATTGAAAAACATATTTTAGGTAGAAGCTAAATAACAAAGAGAAATATACTTCCAAGGGATGACTCATCAACATCACATTATGATTTAACCCTAAAGTGCATGATTTTGTCACATATATTTTATCCATATATGCCTTCAAGAACATGTTATCAATGTTTCATTCATTCCAAGCTATTCAAAAGCATCAAGTACCCTGCACTCCAATATTCAAAATTTATTTTTTTTTTAAATTGAATCAAACAGTCTAGTATTATGAGGAAATAAAACGGTACATACATTAAAGAGCTCTCCACATAAAACTGTAATGGGAAGAATAATTCACATGTGCTTGACAATGAATTTTAACAGGAACCAGAAATGAGCTAACCTGCCATGAATCATAGGCTGAATTTAATATAAATAGTGGTGTTTTGATTTGTCTGACCACATTCTGGGGGAAAAAACACTGCAAAATGAAGGTAAAATTTATCGACAAGAGCAATAAAGAAGTTGTGAAGAGTGAAATATTATCAGAATCGCCAACTTACCAACTCTGCTTTCATTTGTGAAGTGCAGTATGAAGGCAAATGTTTTGCTGATCCCTGCACAACAGAAAACAAATAAATCAAAAGCCAAAATTGATGATTCCACTTGAAGTAGACTGAAAATTTCCCTTTTTGTGTATTATTGTCTGAAAATATGCTGTGCCAGCAAACATTAAATCATTACCCAAAATGAAAATCTGTGTGGGATGTGTGCGTGTGTGTGTGTGTGTGTGGGAGAGAGAGAGTGTGAGAGAGAGAGAGTGAGAGTACATGCGTTGTGACAACTCCATCATAGAAATTTTCAATATATTGGGCTCCAGTGACATCTTTCCTGTCATGGAGCACAAGATGCTTATTTTCATGTAAAGTGGAATTACTTTCACATGGCTTTGGATACAATATTGAAGCAGAAAATCTCATAATGAGCTTACGCATGGATAAAATAACCAGCATCTGAAATGCATTTTACTTTAGTATCCACAGGAAGTAGGCTTTTGAAGCTATCACAATGCAAAATGGAAGCCAATCCACCAGCTGAGCAGCCAGAGAGAACAGCCTGTCGTAATGTCTTATCAGTTACTAAAAAGAGTAACAAAAATGAGACAAAAATTGCTGAGTCATCATATGAGGCATACATTTGTAGCATTTTTCATTCCCTTGGCTAATAGATCCTCTAGGACAGCCGGAATTATCCTCGCTCCTCTGAAGTGAAGATTAGTAGCCTAATCCAATTGACAAATTGAAAAAAAAGAGAGAGCATGAAAATGCTTAAATAGTATAGAATTAAGAGCCTTCGTTATATAATTCAAACAACTTACTGGATCGACTTCTTCCACATCACCAGTAAAAGATGCCCCATCACAGTACCTGATCTTGATTCGATTCCAATTATAGAAGTCTGGATATTCAAGTAAAGTTTAACATTTTCTCTTAGAAAGCAATTAAGGACTTTGCGAATCCACGGACCCCATTTGAAGAAAGAGATAAAATCATAAAACAATAAGCCATCTAACAGGTTGGACCTGGGTTGAATTTTTTCTCCTTGCTTAGAATCCCAGTGAAAGCAATGCTCTTTAGCATTTCCTTCGATGAACCTAACCGAGTGCTCTTTCGAGTAAGACAATCTGTGACATCGTTGCACCATCCTCCTCCCTGAGAAGCCAAAAGAAACAAAACAAGCCCCCACATCGCGTTACCAGGGCTCTGCATAGCCTTGCAAAAAATGAGAGTGGAACGAAAGAACAAAGGGCATATAATAAGAAATGAAAAAAACCAACCTCTATGTGAACCAACCAATTATCAGCCCCTGCACCAAATCCCTTATCAAGGTGATAAGCTGGGGGGCTCCCATCCAAACAAACTGCACAATACATCAAATTCCAAACGCTTGAATATGATATTAAGATAAAACCCACAAAAATTGCAATAAAACAACTAAGATTGTGACAAAAAGTCAAGAAGAAACAAAGATTTAGTCATATAATTATTTTTAATGCAATTGCAGCTCTCACCAGCTCCTTTTGCCACTGCGCTCTGGACATAGGTAATGCTGACATTGCAACCTTCTGCTCTCAGCAAGATCAACACAAAGACTAGGAAATTTAACCATATGCTTAATTTTGCGTTCACCATTCTGCAAATCCCCCAAAAAAATTATGAGAATTGCAAAAAAGTAGAGGGAGAACAAACGAAGACAGCGTATCACAGGGAATAACTTTTATATTGGGTTAGGCTATATATGGAAAATTTTCAGTATTGTAGCGGTAAACCTTTACAGTCAAGAACATTTATGAAGTAAGATTCGGCTTTGCTTTCCTTTTTGAGTTTTTCCTCACCCAAAAAAAAAAAAAAAAAATCTTTTCTCTGTCACACTTGGTGGGTATAGCGAGACTAAAACCTACACTCGGTTCTATTTAAAAGAGCTTCCATGAATACGACATTTTTATAGCTGAAGAGGAAGAATTTGAAATCCCTTGGGCTCGGAAAAAGCCAAAACAGGTAGTTTTAATAAAATCCGAGTAGAACCCAGTTCAGAATTTTGGTTTCTGAAAAAGAGCAAGCTACCTTGGAGTTGAGAATCAAGCATGGAAGGAGGTAAAAGATGTCGAGATGTGTGTAACACAAAGGGGCTTGCCTTATATAGATCCTGGCATTAAGAGCGGAGGACTTGGAGAGGCAACCGAGACTGATTCTATTCGCTCCAATTCTTCAAAGGCGCGTAAACCAATGAAATTGTTTGTTTGTTTGATTGTTTGATTTTATTAGTCAGTCTTCCCAGAACTCTCAAAGAAATAAAGAATGATTGAAACATTTCGTGTTTGTTGCGTCGTCTTTGGGTTCCGAGTCAACCCCCCGACCAGACGAAGCACATGCCGCAGTTCATCAGGAAATGGAAGTGAAAGAAAAAGAAGCTCTTCTCGACAAGAGAATGCGGCACTTGATGAAAATTGTCGTTAAGAAACGGGCCGTGGCATGTGGCTTAGAAATTAATTAAGGACGTGGCGTGACAAATGTTATAGAAATTATTAGTATTAAGCTTTTTAGCATCCCATTGACTCATAATATGCATTTATTTTTTATTAACTTGGGATATATACCTAAAACATTTAATATTTTCTTACAATTATGTGTCACGGTATGACTAGTAAAAATATTGTGGTCCGTCCTCGCATATGTGGAAGGTTTGTTTCCTAGGTTGTCATTTTTTTTTTAAAGTCATTTCTTATCTTTTGCGTATGTTATAGTTATTGGGTTGTACGTATTTACTACTGATTGCATTTAAAAATTATGTGACATGATATAATTGGTAAAAGTAATATGTATTGTATTTTTGTCAATCAATCATTTCTTAGCTTTCCACGTGTGACGGTTACAAGCCTATATGTTTTAACATTGGTTGCATTTGAAAAACATTAATTTCATACCTTTTCTAAGAGATGAGAGCTACCTGAGGGGCAATGGTTAGAAGTACGTAACACAAGGATTAATCTAGCTAGCACCCCGATCACTATATCTTCCTTTAACCTTGGTGACACGATTGTCTGAATCTATCTGGTGAATGACTCTTTAGGTTGCAATAAACTTTCCAATATATTTTTAGCCCCCTTCCTGATGGTAGGTGAATTATGAGTTGGCCAAGCCATGCATCATAGGCATGAATTGGGTAGATTCGACTTGCTTTCTGAACATAAGAGGAGAAGAGGCTACCTCTCTCCATGGCCCTACTAGTGGTACCCAATGAAACTCTCCACACTTGTACAACATATTAGTGTACCTCATCCATGGTGCCTACCAAACAAATCCTCAGAGGTTCTCAGTAGTTCCTTGGTTTTGTGCAGATTTGTACAAAATGTAATATAAAATTATATTGATCCTGCATTTGGGAGAATGGATTTCGACATTTAAATTTGAATTTGTATAGATTTGAACAAAACATAGTATGAAATTATATTAAAATTTTTTATATCCACACAAATTCAACTTCAAAACCTCAAATCTATGCTCCAAATGTTACTTGAATTTCTTTTAAATTCATACAAATTCAAATATGCCTTGAAATGTTGCTTTTTAAACACTGCCTAAGTACTATTTGGATTGAGGGACTAGTATGATAAAGACGTTTTCCAAAATAGAAACTCAAGATTAACACTTTTATCTTTATTGAAATATGTAGTTGAATAAAACTGAACAATCTTTGGAGACGTTCTTCAATCATGACCGCCTGGAAAGAGAGAGAGTATAAATGACTTGAAGGATTTGGGGTGTACTCTGGGGGATTACTTTGATGCTTAAGTAAAAGAATTTTATCGAGAGGCTTATTGCAATAGTAAAGAATAGGTTGGAATGAGATGTCCTTACCTCATCCTTGTGCTCCTTTTTATAGTGGTTGAGTTTGTCCCTACGGTGATGCGTAATTTATGAGTGTTTTATGGTGCTGACGTGAATCGCTCTAGTCTTTATGGTTATTACAGCGTTGACGTGAATCACTCTGGCTAGACATTGACTTGGGTGGTTTTGTAACTGCCCCCATCAATGTGGTGATTAGTCTTCTCATGTTTATGGAAGGCATTTTAATGAGTGAATTGACAGCCGATCTTCCTCTTTAATGGGGACATTTTCAGAGTATATCAGTTGCCCCCCCCCCCTTTTTCAAGTTTTGAATTTTTGAAATTGGTTTCTAAGGTTCGAAGACTATAAGCATTGGGAAATATCCGCCTTTTGTTTTTCCCGAGCTGTTCTTTGACTTAGTCCATGGCACTATCGGCTCGCCCGAGCCTCAGTGGTTCTTGAATTCTACAAGTCCAAGCCATTCTTGTTCGTTTGAGCTGCATGTGTTTCGTCAAAGCCGTTCGTGACTCGTCCTTGGCTTTACCGGCTCATCCGAGCCATTTCTAACACACACATGGCTCTATTAGCTCATCTGAGTTGCTGAATTACTTGCCGAGCCATTCTTGACTTGTCCTCAGCTTTATCGGTTCGTCCGAGTTGTTTTCAACCCATTTGTAGCTTACCGGCTTGTCCGAGCCACTTAGTTAATTGTCGAGCCATTTTTTGTATTATTTCTTGGGTCGAGCAGCTCCTTGATGCCCTCTTTGTGCCAAGCAACTCTTTGAAGCACTCTTTATGCTGGGCACCTCTTTGAGGCCCTCTCAATGCCGAGTAGCTCTCTGAAGACCTCTTTAGGCCGAGCAGCTCTCTGAAGACCTCTTTAGGCCGAGCAGCTCTCTGAGTCCCTCTTTGTGCTGAGCAGCTCTTTGAAGCCCTCTTTTAGATGAAGCCCTCTTTTAGCCGAACAACTCTCTAAGTCCATCTTCATGCTGACCAACTCTTTGAAGCCCTCTTTTAGCTGAGCAGCTCTTTGAGTCCCTCTTTGTGTTGAGCAGCTCAAAAATCAGAGCAACTCCTTTTTCAAAAAATCTGAGCAGCTCCTCCTTTGTCAAAAAATCTAAGCAGCTTAAAAATCCGAGCAACTTTTCCTTTGTCAAAAAATCAGAGCAGTTCAAAAATTCGAGCAGCTCCTCTTTTGTCAAAAAATCCAAGTTGCTCAAAAATCCTAGTAGCTCCCTTAAAAAAAAAAAAAAAAAAAATCTGAGTAGCTCCTCCTTTAAAAAATCTGAGCGACTCAAAAATTCAAGTAGCTCCTCCTTTGTCAAAAAATCTAAGCAGCTCAAAAATCTGAGCAGCTCCTCCTTAAAAAATTCGAGCAGCTAAAAAATCCTAGCAGCTCCTTTGTCAAAAAATTCGAGTTGTAACTATCCCAAAAATAGTTATACTTGATTAGGGTTATGATCCTAAAAAAAAAAGAATCAAAATAAAATAAAATAAATATATATATATATAATTTTTTTAAAAGAATCCAGAGAACCCCCTTGCGCCAATTCCTTCTCTCTCTCGCTCTCTCCTCTCTCTCTCTCTCTCTCTCTCTCTCTCTCTCTCTCTCTCTCTCTCTCCTCTCAACTCACTTCCTCTCTCCTTAATTTTTCGGCGATACGTGCGCCGATTGGAGAACGGAAAATATCACTGGATTCCTATCTCCACCATCGACATTTTAACCGGAGTGGACTTGTCATAGAAGCGTCGTAAGCACCACTCCTAGGGTGAGGTAAGGGGAATAAATTATATCAAGAATTTTTATAAATTAACCAATTAAATTGTAATATGAGATTATATGAATTATATACACATTTTTCTAAATATTCTAGCATATGGAAATTGGATTTTGGGTTAATAATATTCTGAATATTATTATTATTCCTAACGACCCATTTTTTCTTCTATTTCTTCTATTTCAATCATCCATTTGTTTCCTTATGGGCTTCTCGCACAAGAAAAGTTTGCACTTCAATTTCTTTGGAAAATCTGCATTTTGCCCTATGTTAAATGAGCCATTTATCCTGCAATGAAAGATGAGTAATAAAGCCTTCGTGGGGTTCAGACCCTTATATAGGCATCACAAAACATCATTTTTTTTTCAAGAAGCACACACACACACACACACACACCCACCCACACACACACACACACGTAAGTGTGATAACTCTTCCTTGAATAGGTGTTGATAGGGGTGCAAGGAGGACAACCATCCAGACCTTCCTTACGCACAATTGAACTCCTGATCCCTAACTCTCTTCCTGGGGTTTTCTGTATATTCACCCTTTTTCTCAAGAAAAGAAAAGAAATAAAGTGGTGGCTCATTTTTCTTCCTCTAACATGTTCTTTATGTCCAACATTAAGAAAATGAATTCCTCAGCATAATCTCACACGATTACAGTCTACTTCAATTATTTAAGGGCATCCCTTGCAATCGAAGCTTTGTTGTAAGGAAGGATTTGATCTTTCAATTCCTTCTTCAAAGTCTTCCACATCTTAATTCGAGGTCCACTTGCATTTGCAGCATCCTATGTCAGTGTATGCCACCATAACTTAGCATCACCTGATAGGTTTATTAATGCTATGGCAATCTTATCATTCTATAGAATGTGGGCAGCCTTAAAACACTACTCCATGTCCTATAGGAAAATTTCGAAGTTCTTTGCACTACAAATTCCTTCAAAGGATTTTGGTACAAAAACTCAAATTTTTTGAGAGGCCTCACCCCACTAAAACTTGAGGAGATAACCCTCTTCGCAAGAGTAATGTCACCATCTATTGAGCCAAGATTGCTATTCAAGGTTTCTGTAAGGGTCGTTATGTCACTTAACATTATTGATATTTTGGATTTTATAGCAACTACAAAATTAACATGTCGTTTTTGCAATTTAGTCAATTCCTTAGTTAACCGCTCACACTCATCGCCAATGGAACTACATCACTAGTCTGTGGAAAACCTAGGAATTTACCACCAATCAAGCTTGTTTGCTAGCATTAAAAAGAGAAACGACCAAGTAATTGCCCTGCCTAGTCAAAATGTCAACACTACAAGCATTTGACATCAACACTTTGTGACAAGCATGATTTCTCCTTAACCATGATCCATCCCATGTCCCGACAACACCATATGTCTATGAAATACTTGACAAAACTAAGATAATTGTCCAACGATGTCAACCAAAACCAACCACCATAAGCAACCCTATTAAAGGCCATGAATCGAACCACCTCTTTCATGTCGAGTATGACAATTTAACATCTGTATCCTCCTTCCTTTCGCAATTAACTCATCAAGTGTGACTTTGGTTAGTTTTAACGATACCTGCAGAAATTAAGCTTGCATGTTTTGACACTTTTCAATAGATTTATCTTATGAAGCTCCATCATCCCACGCTAACCTATATGATCTAACTACATATGTTATAAGACTATACTATCTGAATCAGACTCTGCAGCTGTAGCTCCACCTACAACTGTGGTACGTACCTAGAAGTGCATAAATATTTTCTGCTAATTTATGCTCCTTCATCACTATTAAGACACCCTTACTCACCTTCATTACTCCACTTGCATACTTGTTGTAATAACCCGAGGAATTTTTCAGCATTTCTTTGACGAACACAGGAGACTCGTAGACGAGGATATAAGAGGAGCTCATCGACGAGGACATGTTTCGTCGACGAGAAAATACCGAGAGGTTTTTGGGGTAGTATGAAATTCATTGACGAGGGGGGGGGAGTTCGTCAATGAATCCGGAGCTATAAATAGTGAAAACCCAGATTTTTCAGTAGAAAATTGGCGCAAACTACCCTCTCTCTCTCTCTCTAAAACGTCTCCCACGCCTTCTCTCTTCGATTCCGGGTCCGTTTCTCATCGGATTGAAGATCTGAGACCACCACGACGCTCCTGGCGAAGTTCTCTGCAAGTCTGCCGGAGCTGATCGTGGGAAAAGTTGGTTTGAAATTCATCCCAAATTCAGGGTAAGGTATTTTATTCAGAATATGTTTTCCCTGCAGTTATAGGAAATGTTATATGTAGGAAAATACTGATGTTTTGTTCTAAGGGATGTCGTTTTCAGGGTGTTGAGTGGAGAATCTTGCGGGTGTAGTGCCAGAGTTCAGTGAAGGCTTTTTAGAAAACTAGGTAAGGGAAATATGCTATGCTAGGAGATTTACTTACATTATCAGAAATTTTACATATATATATATATATATATATATATATATATATATATATATATATATATTCATGTATACCAGTTATTATACAGAATATGAATTTTTGAAGTATGTGTGGCCTGAGTAGATATTATCGGATATGGAATTTTATACAGTTTTTCAGTATATCAAGTTATGCAGATATAGTTAGATATTTTACAGATATTATATAAACAAAATATGTATACATATACAGTTTTTATTCTGATGATTACACAAATAGATATATATAACAATATACATATGTTTATTCAGATCAGTATATACAGTGTATATAGAAAGTTATGCTTTCCTAAATGCAATAACACTCAGAGTATACATATAGTTTATACAAACAGTTTACAAAGACAGATTATACAGTTATAGCATCAAGATGCTACAGTTATTCAGATATCACAGTATTTATAGTACATAATTATAGTGTTATGGTTATTTTGAAAACATAATGAAAACAGTAAAAGAGTATATACAGATAGAGTGCAACCACATATACAGATACAGATACAGAATAAAGAGCATGGTAACGTTGCTAATACAGATAGAGTGCAACCACATATCTCAGATAGTGAGTGGGTACCGTCAACTGTGCTTGGAGAGTATGCAGCTCCTCAGTTCGCTGGGTTGAGGGGGCCAGTTTGACAAGGTAGCAGCTAGTCCTGTGTCTAGAAGAGTATGCAGTTTGGCCGGGCTGAGGTAGTGTAGTTTATAGTGACTTTCCTGGAAGGCCGACTAGGTTAACTCCCGCCTACGGGCCGCACAACCCTGTCATGAGGAGTTAAATCATGACATACAAAATTCTAGGGATAAAACATAGTTATGTATATGTATACAGTTTTACGGTATTTGATAATATAGTATGATATTAGTAGTATGAAAAGTAGAAAACTCAGATGATACAATTATGTTTTAAACTGTGAAAAATGTAAGATATGCTTTACAGATTTATCCTTTATTACAGTTCAGATGTTATTTAAAATATATGTAACTTAGTTGCCACACACTAGTAATATCATATTTTCACTTACTAAGCATCGACTCACCCTATTATTTTCAGGTGAACCAGTTAAGCGAGCAGATCAGGCTCGCAGATAGAGATTTCTTGATTACCCTGGTTGTAGGGTGAGTTTATGACAGAGTTTTGTATTTTTGGGTTAGGTGATGCTTTGGGGGGGGGGATGTTTTATGGCTACAGTCTGTATGTACTGAATTCTGGTATGGTACAGTAAATATGATTGTATGACTTATGTTTCCGCTGCATAGGTATGATTGTATATATATATAATTTTGAGATCATTACAATTTGGTATTAGAGTGCAGTAGGAAATAATACGAGAATATAGGAAAAATGATTTGAGGTTTGTTCTGTAGTCTAGATACAGGTTTTTCACGGTGGTTTCTGTGTTTTTCTTGAGGTGACGATTTCAGGAAAGCCATAGTAAATTATCAACGAGTCGTGTGTTTGGATTGTAGGATTGGATTTTGGGATTAGGATCAGGAGGGATAATTAATAGAGGATTTGAAGTTTTAGTTAAATGGAATAAGTTGGGTCTGTATAGGAAATAGGATTTTGAAACGGTGTTCTACATATTTGCAGGATGGACCCAGGAGACAGTAGCGCTCATGCCAGTGGTGATGATGGAGCGAGTCCTTGTGGGGCAGGGGGTGGAGATTCAGATGTTGTACTACATAGTGTGGCTCAGCAAGTTATGACTGAGATAACACGAAGTTCTAGATAGCAGGGAGGTCCATCTCCAGTTCAGGGATGTACCATAGAGAAATTTATAAAGATGAACCCACCAGCGTTTTCTGGAGCAACTGACCCTGCAGTTGCAGAGAATTGGATGCAAGAAGTGGAGAAGATCTTGACAGTACTTCATTGTACGGATGAGCAAAGAATCTTATATGCTACATATAGGCTGGCGGGGGAGGCCGAGAGATGGTGGTCAGACACTAGACTGTTTGAGGAGCAGAGAGCGATTCCAGTACCGATGACCTGGGCATGATTCAGGGACGTGTTCTTTGATAGATACTATCCTGCCTCAGTTAGAGAGGCTTGGGTATAAGAGTTTCTGAGTCTGTCCCAGGGGTTGATGACTATCCAGCAGTATGCTGTGAGATTTATCGAACTATCGCGTTTCTGCCCCTATATTGTTCCAGATGAAGTGAAGAAGGTGAGAATGTTTGAGAGGAACTTGAGGCGAGATATTTACAGACAAGTGGCAGTACTGAGGATCCAAGATTTCTCAGATTTGGTTGTCAGAGCTATTATAGTAGAGGAAAGTTTGCTAAGGGAGACTAAGATGCAAAGTCAGAAGAAGAAGACCGCACCCTCGAATTTTCAGGTGGGTCCTAGTCGAGGCCCTTGGAGAGGAGGTAGATTTGGCAGAGGCCAGAGGCAAATGGTAAAGCACGAGGGATTTCAGGGCTAACAGCTTCCTGGCATTTGTCCTAGATGTGGACGGAGACACCCTAATGAGTGTCGGTTGGGGGAGAATGTCTGTTATCATTGTAGGAGGCCTGGCTATATGGCTCGATCATGTCATATGCCGTCGAATTATGCACCGGCTCCTAAGCTATTTTGAGGTGGCTATCAGGCGCCCTGCGGAGGCCAGCAAAGGAATACTGTACCAGTGAGGGTCAATGCATTGACGCCGGGAGACGCTGAGATGGCTGGAGACGTGGTCACAGGTACCCTTACTGCTTTACCATATTAAATTGTTATTTTTTTTTTATACAGGTGCCACCCACTCTTTTATATCGACGGGGTATGTCAGAATAACTGGGGTAGAGACACAACTATTAGATGTAGAATTATCTATGGGTACGCCGATTGGATTCGTGGTAAAATGCAAGAAAGTGCTTCGAAATTTTCTAGTAAGTATTCAAGAGAGTGTGCTGTTAGCCAATCTTGTGGTCCTAGATATGTAGGGGTTTGATGTGATACTGAGCATGGACTGGCTAGCTACTCATTATATTAGCATAGATTGTCACTAGAAAGAAGTGATTTTCAGACCCCCCCCCCCCGAATGAGTAAGAATATAGATTCGTGAGGTCACGTGTACGTGCCTCACCACAGCTAGTGTCGGCTATTCAGGTGAGGAGATTGCTACAGAGTGGTTATCAAGGGTATGTCACATACATAAAAGAATTGACGAAAGAAGAATTGAGACAAGCTGATATACTAGTAGTGAGAGAATTTTCAGATGTCTTTTCATAAGAATTGCCTAGTTTGCTGCCTGACCGTGGGATTGAGTTTACTATAGATCTGTTGCTGGGAACTGCACCAGTATCTAAAGCACCGTATCGTATGACTCTTGTTGAATTAAGAGAATTGAAAGATCAGTTACATGAGTTGCTGGATAAAGGTTTTATTAAGCCCAATGTGTCGCCTTGGGGAGCACCCGTTTTATTCGTGAAAAAGAAAGATGGAACCATGAGATTGTGCATTAATTATAGGGAGATAAATAAACTAACAGTCAAGAATAAATACCCTACCCCTAGGATCGATGATTTATTTGATCAACTTCAGGGGACTCGGGTTTATTCTTAAATTGACCTACGATTGGGTTACCATCAGGTGAAGGTTAGAGTAGAAGATATATTGTAGACCGCATTCCATACCAGATATGGACATTACGAGTTCTTAGTGATGTCGTTTGGGTCGACTAACGCACCTACAGTATTTATGGACTTAATGAATCAGGTGTTCCATCAATATTTAGATCAATTTGTTGTTGTGTTCATTGATGATATACTGGTCTATTCGAGAAGTTTTGAGAAGCACGAGCATCATTTGAGACTAGTGTTGCAGGTATTAAGGGAAAGAAAATTATATGCAAAATTCAAGAAGTGTGAATTTTGGTTAAGGCAGGTTACCTTTCTTAGCCATATGATCTCTGAAGTGGGAGTATTAGTTGATCCAAGTAAAATAGAAGCAGTACTGAATTGGAAAAGGTCGAGAAATGTTCAAGAAGTCAGGAGTTTTCTAGGATTAGCAGGCTATTACCGGCGTTTCGTAGATGGATTCTCTAGGTTGTCGGGTCCGTTAACACAACTTACGAGAAAAAATGTGAAGTTTGTTTGGACCGATGATTGTGAACAAAGTTTTCAAGAATTAAAACAGTGGTTGGTCTCGGCGCCGGTTCTGGCTATTCCATCAAGGGAGGACGATTTTGTGATATACAGTGATGTCTCTTTGAAGGGTCTTAGATGCGTGTTGATGCAGCACAGCAAGGATATTGCGTATGCATCTAGACAGCTTAAAGAATATGAGAAGAATTATTTTGTCCATGATTTAGAGCTTGCTGCGGTGGTATATGCTCTCAAGATCTGGAGGCATTACCTATATGGTGGGAAATGCGAGATTTTCATGGATCACAAAAGCCTGAAGTATTTCTTTACTCATAAGGAACTAAATATGAGACAAAGAAGGTGGCTAAAGCTTATTAATTACTATGACTGCATCATTAGCTACCATCTAAGGAAGGCAAATGAAGTGGCAGATGCTCTGAGCAGGAAATCAGGGGGACCCGTACTGGCAACTATGGAAATTCAGCATTCAATTCTGATGGATTTGGAGAGGCTCAACATAGAATTGATAGAGGAGAGTCCTGAAGCAATCATTTCCAGTCTAGTGGTTTAGCCTACGTTATACGAGAGAATTAAAGCAGCTCAGGGTGGTGATGCAGAGTCAGCAAAGGTAATGGCTAAGGCGCGAGATGGTCAGGGTGAGGAGTTCAACATATCAGATGACGAAGCCTTGCGATTTCGTACTAGGCTCTGTGTTCCTGCAGATACTGAGATCAGGAAAATTATATTAGAGAAGGCTCACAGATCCCTATACACCGTATATCTAGGTAGCACTAAAATGTACAAGGATCTGTGAGAGTATTTCTGGTGGAGTGGAATGAAGAGGGAGATAGCCGAGATTGTTCAGTAGTGCTTGACGTGCCAGCAGGTTAAAGCTGAGCACCAGAATCCGACAGGACAGTTGCAGTCATTGTTTATTCCATAGTAGAAATGGGATCGCGTTTCGATGGATTTCATTACGGGACTACCATCAGTGCGTTAGGGGTTGAATGCGATTTGGGTGGTTGTTGATCGTTTGATGAAGACCGCTCATTGCATTTTAATTAAATTTGATTATTCCATGGACCAATTGACAGATATATATATATATATATATATATATATATTCAAGAGATAGTTCGCATTCATGGTGTGCCGGTATCCATAGTCTCCGACTGAGATCCTCCGTTTACTTCGCGATTTTGAAAAAGTTTTCAGGAGGCTATGGGTACACATTTAACTTTTAGCACTGTTTTCCATCCCTAGACAGATGATCAGACCGAGAGGACGATCCAGACATTAGAAGATATGCTTCGTGCTTGCGTGCTAGATTTTGGGGGTAGCTGGACTCAGTTTCTACCATTAGTTGAATTTGTTTATAATAACAGCTACCAGGCTAGTATCGGTATGACACCCTACGAGGCAATATATGGTAGGATATGTCATTCTCCTCTTTTCTGAGATGAGGTTGGTGAGAGGCGAGTGTTAGGTTCAGAGATTGTGCAGCAGGCGTACGACAAGATCCGACTAATTAAAAAAAGAATTAGTACTGTGCAGAATCGGCAAGAAAAGTTACGCAAACACTGGCCGCTGAGAATTAGAGTTTGACGTGGGAGACCGAGTATTATTAAAGGTAGCTCCTCTGAGAGGGGTTATGAGATTTGGAAAGAAGGGCAAATTGAGCCCTATGTATATTGGTCATTTTGAGATACTAGAGAAAGTAGGATCAGCTGCCTATAGGCTAGCTTTGCTATCAGATTTGGCTAGAATTGATAACGTGTTTCATGTTGCTATGTTAAGAAAATATGTCCTAGACCCGTCCCACATCATTAGCTATGCAGAGATAGAGCTTAAGGATTCACTAGCTTATGAAGAAGTGCCAATACAAATCCTAGACAGAAAGACACAAGTACTGCGCACCAAAGAAATTCAGTTAGTAAAAGTTTTGTGGAAGAATCACGCTATAGAGGAAGTTTCTTGAGAACTCGAGGAGCAGATCAGACAGAGATACCTGCAGTTGTTTCAAGAGGTCTAGAGGTAATAAAGTAAAGTATAATAGTTAAATAGTGTTTCTATTGCAAGTACATGTATTGATTTTAGATAGTGGATAGTTTTTAGTTTTATATGTGTAATCTCCCAGAACATAAAATGTAACCATGGTATTCCTCCGCCATAAATGAGGATAAGTAATAAAATAAATAGACCCTTTACCATTATGAGATGGTAGAGTGTACAATGGTGTTCAATCCAAATAGTAAATTTCGAGGACGAAATTTTATAAGAAGGGGAGAATTTAATAACCTAAGGAATTTTTCAGCATCTCGTCGACGAACATAGGGGACTTGTCGACGAGGACATGTTTCGTCGACGAGAAAATACCGAGAGATTTTTTGGGCAGTCTGAAATTTGTTGACGAGGGGGGGAAGTTCGTCGACGAATTCCTTAAGGACTCATTGACGAGATGACGTGTCTCGTCGACGAATCCAAAGTTATAAATAGTGAAAACTCGAATTTTTCAGCAGAAAACTGGCGCAAATACCCTCTCTCTCTCTCTCTCTCTCTCTCTCTCTCTCTCTCTCTAAAACGTCTCCCACTCCTTCTCTCTTCGATTCCGGGTCCATTTCTCGTCGGATTGAAGATCTGAGGCCACCACGATGCTCCTGACAAAGTTCTTTACAAGTCTGATGGAACTAATCGTGAGAGAAGTTGGTTTGAAATTCATCCCAAATTCAGGGTAAGGTGTTTTATTCAGAATATGATTTCCCTGCAGTTATAGGAAATGTTGTATGCAATAAAATACTGATGTTTTGTTTTGGGGGATGTCGTTTTCAGGATGTTGAGTGGAGAACCCTGCAGGTGTAGGGCTAGAATTCAGTAAAGGCTTTTTAGAAACTAGGTAAGGGAAATATGCTATGCTAGGAGATTTACTTACGTTATCAGAAATTTTACATATATATATATATATATATATATATATATATATATATATGCATGTATACCAGTTATTATACAAAATATGAAAGTTTAAAGTATGTGTGGCCTGAGTAGATATTATCTGATATGGAATTTTATGCAGTTTTTCAGTATATCAAGTTATGCAAATATAGTTAGATATTTACAGATTTTATATAGAAAGAATATGTATACATATTTAGTTTTTTATTCAGATGATTACATAGACAGATATATATAACAATATATAGATGTTTATTCAGATTAGTATATACAGTGTATATAGAAAACTATGTTTTCCTAAATGCCATAACACTCAGAGTATACAAATCGTTTATACAGATAGTTTATAAATACATATTATACAGTTATAGCATCAACATGCTACAGTTATTCAGATATCACAGTATTTACAGTACATAATTATAGTGTTATGGTTATTTTGGAAACATGATGAAAATAGTAAAAGAGTATATATGTATATATATAGTATCAGATCCCTATGAAAAGATTACAGACAGATACAGATACAGATATAGAATACAGAGCATGTACTGTTCCTAATACAGATAGAGTGCAACCACATATCTCAGATAGTGTGTGGGTACCATCAACTGTACTCGGAGAGTATGCAGCTCCTCAGCTCGCTGGGTTGAGGGGGCCAATTTGATGAGGTAGCAACCAATTCCGCGCCTAGGAGAGTATTTAGTTTGGCCGGACCGAGGTAGTGTAGAGTATAGTGACTTTCCTATAGGGCCGACCAGGTTAAGGCCCGCCTACGGGCTGTACAACCCTGTCATGAGGGGTCAAATCATGACATACAAAGTTCCAGGGATAAAGCACAGTTATGTATATGTATACAGTTTTACGGTATTTGATAATATAGTATGATATTAGCAGTATGAAAAATAGAAAACTCAGATGATACAATTATGTTTTAAATTGCGAAAAGTGTAAGATATGCTTTACAGATTTATCCTTTATTACAGTTCATATGTCATTTAAAATATATGTAACTTTATCATCACACACTAGTAATAGCATATTTCCACTTACTGAGCATCGACTCACCTTATTATTCTAACATTTTTTAGGTGAGCCAGTTAGGCGAGCAGATTAGGCGAGCAGATTAGGCGAGCAGATAGAGATTTCTTGATTACCCTGGTTATAGGGTGAGTTTGTGACAGAGTTTTGTATTTTTGGGTTAGATGATACTGGGGGGGGGGGATGTTTTAGGGCTATAGTCTGTATGTACTGAATTCTGGTATGGTACAGTAAATATTATTGTATAACTTATGTTTCCACTGCATAGATATGATTGTATATATATATAAATGATATAATTTTGAGGTCGTTACACTTGTAATTAAACCCATTACAATCTAAAGTTCCCAATGAAATCAAATTCTTCCTTAAATTCGGTATATGTCTAACATCATACAATGTTATAACAATACCATCAAACATTTCAATTTTGATATTCCTTATTCCAAAAACTTTGCATTATGTATCGTTACCCATTAGAACATAATCAAAATTTTCTAACCTGTAGGTGTCAAACCAATCTTTATTGGGTGTCATATGATAGGAACATGTCGAATCTAGAATTCAAGAATCTGTAAGATGATTTGAACTAGATGAAATGAAAAATATATCTTGACTTTTTGAGTCCAATCCCTATTTTGATGTTGACAAAGCACTTGAGTCTAATGTGTGTGACTAGTACTTAAACAAGTTAATTATTTAGAACACACGCATGGAAGAGGAAAGTAGACGGCAAGACAGGACTTAAAGCGCATACAACTTGGCGTATTCCATAAAGACTGAATAGCAAACGACAAAAAGACATTTGAATTTTATTGTAAATGCATTTTTTTTTTTTTTATAATTTGGTCTGTAATAATGCATGACATGCATGATGTGATTGAAAGCTCAAAATAACCATAGACTGACCATAGGGGACCAACAAATTTTCAAGAAAATTATTTAGGATAAAAATATGGCCAAAATTAAATTTACAAAGACTTCAGGTCAACCGACGTTGCATTTTTTAAGCTTAATTAAAAAGCTTCGGCTGACCGAACCCTTCCTATTTAAATCACCTCGGTCAACCAAACACACTTAAGGCCAAAAGTCAAACAATTGACCATGCCTCGACTGATCGACTAGAAAATGAACATAACTTCCACGATCGACCAACCTTCAAACTTGGCTTCTCTACCATCTCCGGGCAACCAAAATTTTAGTTCAAATTTGTCTTGGCTGACAGGCCTTTAAAGATTGACAGACCGAACCTTAGGCCAAGCGACCGAAATCACGAAGGATAGGAAAATCACCCTAGGTTAGCTAATCGACCCCTTGCTCGACAGACCGAACCCTTTTGAAATTCAAACTGTGCTATGAGAGATAGCCAACCGACGCCTTGGTTTGGTCGACCAAACCTCTTGGCTTCTCAAATTTTTACTATGCTAATCCAGGTTAAAACTTAATTAAACAAATTTTAAAATACCCGTTATGTCCCTAACGGTCAAAATTCTCCTAGACTCTATATATACCCCTTCATTACTCATTTTTAAGCATGAGATTAAATTGAAAATCCTATACAAATATCTTTGTTTTTTTCATTCCTTTACTCTCTCATACTCCTTTTATTTTTTAAAATTTTTTCAAGAGAGCATTCACCTTGGGCATTCATTTTTCCATATCAAAATCATTTTTACTCTCACTTAGCTTACATTTTTCAAAATCATTTTTGAGAGTAAGATTATAGTTTCTCCCACATATTTTTTTGATAAATATCTTTGGGAGTAAATTTCATATAGCTTGTGATTCTTGCACATTTATTGCAAGATTCCGAAGGCTCACTAATCCTTATTGCAAATATTTCTTTTGAGCAAATACCCTAGGCTTCTCCTATATTTATTTTGAAATATATTTTTGAGATAATCTTTCAGTAGATTAAGAGTACCTTAAGCATATTTTTATTCACATATTTTTGCTTGAAAAGGTCTCTCATTTTTATTTGAGCATAAATTATTTGAAAGCAAAACCCCAAGTTCTCATATACTTTGATTGAAAATATTTTTGGAGAAAATTTTTATTAGGGTTCAAATCTTCAAGTATTCATAATATATATATATATATATATATATATATATATATATATATATTAAAATATTTATTTTGAGAAAAATACCCACACTCACTTGAGCTTTATTTCATATCGTACGAGAGTGTATTGTGCTTATTGTTGTACATCTCTATTTTTTGAGAAGCACTTGTTTGTATGAAAAATATTTCATATTTTTTGTATTCCCGACGTGTAGTTGGAAGCGGATTGCACTTATCTGTAACGTGCATGGGATTGCTTAGACCCAGTTAAGAAACCACCGGATGGTTTAGACCCAGTTAGGAAAATCAGGTGCACATTTCTAAGGTGTGATTGTAAAGGTTGGGGTCAGCCCTGTAAATGTGAGTTGGGGTATTCTCTTGCCTAGTAAGGAAAGGGTAGTGTAATCAACTGCGATTTGAACCTAACCTAGGAAGGATAATTTTTAAATACCTAATTCACCCTCCTCTTGGGAATACACCAATTCCAACAACATATCCCCGTCACCACTCTCTGAGTCTTCTTTTTCCACTACATTCGCAAACTTTGATGGATCCTCTCTATTCTCTGTATTCCTTTTGTTTTTTTCTCTAGACAATCTCATTTTATGTGCCCATTTTTCTCGCACTTGAAACACTGTATATCCTCCCTTTTCTTGGACTTAGACCGAGATTTATTGTTACTCGATTTGCTCCTAGAATTGCTTCTCCCACGTTCTTGGTTACCTTTGACGACAATCCCTTCCCCTTGTAAATTCTTATCACTGACTTTCTTCGTCTAATAAAAACCTAATAGAGCACTTGTGATCTCCTTTAATTCAAGAGTTTCTTTTCCCCACATAAGAGTTGTAACCAAATTTTTGTACGTATGAGAAGTAGGTAGGGAATTTAGTAACATCAACACCTTGTCTTCGCCTTCGAACTTCACATAAAATCGTTTCAAATCACTGATGATCTGGTTGAACACGTTGATGTGTTGGTTCAAATTTGAACCCTCTGACATCTTAAGACCATACAGTTTCTGCTTAAGATAAAGCTTGTTCGTTATTGACTTGGACATATACTAACTTTCCAGTTTCAACCAAACTGCCGCCGGTGATTCCTCGTCCATGACATGATACATCACGTCATCAACCAGACAAAGTATGATAGTTACCACAACCTTCACTTTTAGTTCCTTCCAATTAATGTCGTTTATGCCTTTTGACAGCTTTTTGTATAACGCTTTCACCATGCCATGCTGCACTAACAAATCCTTGACCCTCCTTTGCCATAATCTAAAATTTCCAGATCCGTCAAACTTGACCATGTCGAAATTCATAGAAGAAATCCCAGACATCGTGACCTGGGCTCTAATACTAATTGTTGATGAAAAACGTGCAGCAATTATGATGAATAATGTGGAAAAACACAGAGATAAAAAAATCAAGAAACACACATAGATTTAACGTAGTTCAACAATATGCCTACATCCACGGGAGCAAGCGACGGATGAATTTCATTATCATCCAAAATAGGGTTACATCATATGTATTTATATTAATCCTAACTACACAGAAGTATTAGAAAATTCCTCAAATACCCCTGTACCATACCACAGGGGCACCCCCAACCTATTAATCGTCCTAATTAATAAAAAATTATTTGATGTCAAACAAAACCGTCGACGATTTTTTTCCTAATTGTCTTTTGGAAGAAACCATCAATGTACTTATAGAAAACCGTCGACGGTTTTTCTTTAGGTTAGCTTCCTAGTTTTCTTCAACTTACTTTCTCTATACATGTGTTCCACTTGATATTGGTCACATACTACAACAATTATCTTGTTGTACTTAAAATTATGATTGAAAAAATCTATTTTTTATGCTTGTTGATTGTGCCATTCATGTGCACCTCCTCGAAATGTAATAGTGATTGTTTAGTTAAGATGGTTGTCTTAAAAAATAGGTCTCCTAGGCAAGGTGAATCACCCATTGCCTAGTCACCCAAGTGACTAAGTAGAGAATCGCCTAGAAGAGGCATAAGTTAAATATTGCAAATGAGTCACAAATTTCTTATCACTCAAGTGACACAAAAGTTATAATTAGCTAGTTAGGTAATAAAGAACATGAAGTCACATGGCAATGATGGTCACATATTTCATCAACCAAAGATCATTCATCATATCATCACCTAAATCATTAGGCGAAGATTGTCCATCATTAAGCAACAAGACAGATACACATAAGACAACTATGTTACTTATAATAAATTGTACCTTTAATTTTATGAATTTGTCCCAATTTATGATTAGGTTGTTGAGTTTTATAACCGTTCTCTATTATTAGGATTTATTATTTTGAATTTATGCTTATAACACTACAAAAAATTAACTTTTTAGTGACAAAATGAAATCGTCACCAATAAGCCAGAACTGTCACTATTAGTTATTAATGATGGCTTAGTGGCAGTTCAATATTCAATACTATTTCAACTGTCTCAAGTGGCCATTAGTGACACTTTCATAAATTATCACTACTACTCAATTAGTAGTAATGACGGTTAATCGTCACTAAAAGTTACTAAAACTCAAATTATTTTGAAGTCGAAATTCATCACTACTATTGGGCTTTTAATGACGGAGTCAAATTCATTACTAATACTTTGACTTTTAGTGATGGTTTCAAATGCGTCAGTAACACTATGACTTTTAGTTACTATTTCAAAGTTGTCACTACTACTCGAGCTTTTAATGACAACTTCAAATCCATCTCTAATACTCTGGCTTTTGGTGACAAATTGCTATTACAGTAAATGCACTACTTTTTGGGTGCCACTAAGCCAATAGAGGGAAAATGAGAGAATAGGGATGGAGAAGAGATTAAGAGATTAAGAGGAAGTATGAGAGAGAAAATTAGAGGGAGAAAAGAAGAAAGAAAAAGATGGAGAGAAGGAAAGGATGGAGAGAAAGAGAAGAGAGAGAGAAATGTGGAGATAGAGAAGAGAGAAACATGGAGATATAAAGAGAATATAGAGAATATTAAAAGAGAAAAAAGAAGAGAGAAATATGAAGTTAGAGAGGAAATAGACCATGGGGAGAGAGAGTCTTAAAACACATTTTGATTTCGGTATGGCCCATTATTAAGTGTGCACTAAAGATAGAGCTCATAGCATGCACATAGGAACAAAATTAGGGGAATCCATCCTTATTATCATGCTTGCCAACTCAATTTGTACAATTAATTCGTTTCCTCATGCTCTCACTATTGATCAATATTTATCAAGCATGATACTATTTGGCAGGTAATGTGGCTGAGTTGATCATTAAGATATTCAAGGAATTGAAGGTTGGCTTCCACTTTAGCCTCTTTTTTTTTCAACCAAGGGTGACTACTCTTTGCAAATCTTGCTACATTGGGTATTTTCATACGTTGCTACTCAATTTTTTTGAGGAGTTACCATTTGAGTTAATTTTAGTGCTTAATCGACTAAATAAATTAAGTCGAAAAGGTCTTTAGATAAGTTCTCTCTCATAAATGTTATGATATTTTTATTGATATATGGGTGTGCTAATTATTGTAGGTGTTGTTTTTTTTTTGGGTGCAAGAAAAATTTGTTAAAACTCAACTTTTCTGAAAATTTTTTGATGCACATCATACATTTCAACACTAATAATAATAATATTAATATTAATAAGCTCAAATAAAAAGATTTTATTGAGCTAATGATAAGAGATCACAATCAATGACCCAAGCAACAAGTCTGGTGGAGTTGGTTCCCTCACTTATTTGGCAAGCTTATTTGATACGCCCAAAATAATCTAGCCAATGAGGGCAAGTCAACGCCTATCTTGCACCTTCTCCGGGTCTGACATTCTGACGAGTGATCAGCTCCAACCCAATAAAGAGGAGGAGAGATCCACGCCAGTAGCTTTAATAGCCGAGTAATAGGTGCATGCACTTATGACTAGGGAGCGATTCACGCCCCCGCGCAATAAATTTGAGCCAACCTACGGTCAACTCGAGCCCCTATAAGAAGGGATCTGGAGAAAAGACCAAGGTAAGTCATTCAACTCATTCTACTATTGCATTCAACCTCTCTAAAAGCATTTCTCTTACTTAAGCATCGGAATGATCCCCCGGAGTACACCTCGGGTCCTCCAAGCCTTCATTTTCTTCCCCTTTCAGATCAACGGAAGTCGAAAGAGCATCCTAGCAAATTTTACCCCGCAACATTATTCATAAATTTCACTATGACCCAATTGTATCTCTTCACTCCATGAGAATATTGGTGTTCTTTTTAGCCATAAACCTGGTTGTGTCAAGTAGGGTTGCATGGATAAGCGCAATCTACCACCTGGAAAGTACTCCGATCGTAATACCAGTCCCCAACTGCCTTTGCAATTGTCTGCAGTGTATATGTATATACACATAATTCATGCAAGAAATATGAGATTTTCTATTGACACTTTTAGCAATTGTGTATGAGAATGAAAAAAACATATCAATATGAAGAAGAAGAAGATGATGATGATGGAGCAATCTCTTGCGGTCTTATTCAGTAAGGGAGATTCATCTCCAAACCATGTTTCCTGTTTTTCTGATTGGCAGTGGTCATAGCAGCTATCAATAAACCTTCCACTAGATGAAACACCATCCAGCCTTGCCAATGCAGCTAAAAATTGTGCTCTAAAATCTGAAAATAAACACCAAATCCGTCAGCCAGTTCTTCGACAGCCAAACTCGCTGTAGAATATCCCTTTGGGACCAGCTCATTACTCAGCTAGCTGCTTGGACAGGTATTAACAGGTACATGAATTAAAAATTAATATAGACACCCTTTAACATTTCAGGGAGCTTTCGCTTTGATTCATTACCTTTTAATCTTTTCAACTAATATCTGCATGTCATTTTAGTCTTTTATGCTCTAGTTTCATACTAAATACCCCCAGCTTTTGACATTTTATAAATTTTTTAGTGTCATGTTTATAATTTTTGCATTAAAATTTTGAAACAAATAAACAAAACAAAAATTAGAATGAAGGCAACAGGTCATTGTTAAGAAGCGGCACTAAATAATGTTACCGTGATTTTCGATTTAATTTTATTTATGTAAGAATACTAAATTTTATGTGAAAAACTAAAGAGTAAATAAATAAGACAAATTTTGAATAAATACAACATTTAAAATTATTTTTACTTCCATTTATACAAAAAAGTTCTAAAAATAAAAACAAAATTTCTTGATTAACAAATAGTGAATTATAATAGTTTTTTTAGTGGCCTGATATGCAATTTCTTAATTCTAATTATAAATCATTCTTTGGGCATTCTATGCAACACTGAAATTTATGACTATAACTTAATGGATTGAAGCTGACAAGGTGAGCACTGCACAATATCAGCCTTGCATTTATGCCAGTGACCATGCGGATCATTAACACCGGGTGCCAAAATGTTATGTATCTGAGGAGTAACAAAATTGCAGAGAGTTAGAATTACCAGGGGAGCAAGGATCATAAACTGGAGAGATGAAGTGCTTAGAAACTCTTCGGAATATATTCTGCTAATGATGAGAACTCGTGGATTAAATTCAATCCTAAAAGTACATTCGTGGTGACCCAAAAAAAATATAGCACTATAATAATAAAGAGGGAGAGGAAATACAAACAGAAACAGAAAGAAGCCGTAAAATTCGTCGACGAAAGCACCGCGTTCGTCGACGACTTTGCATTTTGGGGGATAATCATAATTTCAGGAAATTGCCCAAGCTTCGTCGACGAAGGTCTTTAGGATTTCGTCTACGAATACAAGGCTTCATCGACGAGAAAATACCGAGAGACGGTTCGGGCTGCTTTGAATTTCGTCGACGAATACAGGACTTCATCGACGAATTTACTGAAGGATTCGTCGGCGAATCTAGCTCTATAAATAGATAAAAACCGGATTTTTATTCATTTCTCGCGCCGCTCTCTCTCTCCTCTCTCTCTCTCCTACGAATCCTCTCACTTCTCTCTTCGATTCTGGCCCCACCAGTCACCGAATCAAAGATTTGAGGCTACCACGACACTCCTGGCGAAGTTCTCTACAAATCTGCCGGAGCAGATCGTCGGAAAAATAGAGTTAGATTTTATCCAAGATTCAGGGTAAGATCTTTTAGTCCCTTTTTGGCCTTATGGCAATTATAGGAAATAATGTAAGTGGAAAAATACTAATATTATGTTCTGACATATGTTGGTTTCAGAGTGTTGTGTAGAAGGCCCTGCGGGTGTTAGGCTAGTTTATCATAGGGGCTTTTCAAAGTTAAGGTAAGGGAAATATGTTATGCTAGGTATTTCTTAAAATACTATACAGTTTATTTAATTATGAAAATTATGTATTTAGCATGGTGTGGCTTGTGAATATGAATATGGTACGGGGATATGTTTTATGAATTTAATTTCATGATTTTATGAATTTCAGTATTATGATTATGCGAATTTCAATACCATGATTTTATGGATTTTAGTACCATGATTATACGGATTTATGATTACTCGAATATCAGTATTATGATTATGCAGTTTCAGTGTTATGATTATTTAGTTCTCAGTATTACGACATATGAATTACAGTACAGTTATGCAGTATCATGGTTATTACGATTACTTCAGAATCATGGTAAATCAGATAGTTATGTATAGAAATATATTATATGATATCAGACCCTGTTGGACTTGCAGTTACAGAGCACGGTACCGTTGCTACAGATATTATGTTACTTTATGAGTGCAACCACCTATTCAGATAATACGTGATAAAGTCGATCACCTAGGCCCTTGAAGAGGTTAGGCTCCCCATCCGGATATGGGTTGATGTGGGCAGATCGATTGACGGAGTTCAGTTATTTATTCCTGGTTGGCCAGTCAGGGTAAATCCAGCTTATGGGCCGCACAACTCTGTCATGAGGGGGTAAGTCATGACACACAGATAGCCACAGGAAACAGTTTCAGTTACTATTACGTACGTACTGATTTACAGAAACAAGGACCCTACTTATGTACGCTAGAAGTATTTTGAATTATAACCTATAAAAACTGCTATGTTAAGCAACATGGAAAGGGGTGATATATTTTATTATTTGTACCGTACTTTTGTATTCAGTTATTCATGTTTATATGAAAACAAATTTCATGATATATATATATATATATATATATATATATATATATATAGTAGCTCATTTGCCACACACTAATAAAAGCATATTTTTCTTACTGAGCGTTGGCTCATCCTAGTATTGAAACATTTTTCAGGTGATCCAGGTAGGCAAACAGACCAGGCTCAGAGGTAGAGGGGCATCTGTTGTGCCCTGTCAATAAAGTGAGTATAGTGGAGGATTTCTGTATTGCCTTAGCTAGCTGAGGGTATTTTGGGAATTCAGTTATATGTGTAAATTTTGGGAGACATGTTAGTACTCTGGTATTGGTATTGTATGGTATGGTATTGTATATATTTACATATGGATATGTTTATTCAATTTCTATTTCTTGCTGCTTAGGTTATGATTGGGTTTTTTTTTCCCAGTATGGTATCAGAGCATGTAGAATATCATAGTATAAAAAAAAAAACCATTTAATTAAGCAAGTCGTTACAACTTTTACCAGTGGACAATAAATATTGTCATTTTCCTTTCTAGAAGGGAGACATAACAAGAACTAAATTCAGAAGCACAATAATAATTCTATAGAAATGAGACTAAACAAGTAAACATGTAATGCCATGTTGGATATGTCCCAAAGGATATGTTCCACATGAATGATATGGGTCCAACATGAAGGATAAGTGCACCATATGATAAGGGAAATGAAATGACTTATGATGAGGGTAATGAAAGGTCTTATCTATAGATTAACTAAAGGGATTACCCAGAAAAGGAATATAGCTAAACAAAACACAAACAATTTTCTACAGCAAGAGTTGAGCCAATTCATCTTCCAACCTAACATGCATTTTTTGCTCTTCAAGATTTTGAAAGCCGAAAGGCACCAAAACATATCTAGGCATCTTATCAATCTTTTCACACTCATTTTTACATGTTGAACTGCCATCAATAATAGAAACAAAAACAAATAGTAGTAATTTAGAGGTGGTGTACATTCACAACCTGTCAGACTTGGCAACATATATTCCATATCAAGAAATAACAAAGAACTTCCATTTGAAGAAATGTTGCATTGAGTGCCGTTCAAACTTGTGTGGCCACCTTAAACAGGTTAGCAGTGTGCCTCTAAAGAATGACAAATTGTTCATTGTAGCAAGAGAAAAAATGTCAAATTGTTTTAAGAATGTAATTGAAAAACATATTTTAGGTAGAAGCAAAATAACAAAGAGAAATATACTTCCAAGGGATGACTCATCAACATCACATTATGATCTAACCCTAAAGTGCATGATTTCGTCACATATATTTTATCCATAGATGCCTTCAAGAACATGTTATCAATGTTCCATTCATTCCAAGTTATTCAAAAGCATCAAGTACCCTGCACTCCAATATTCAAAATTTATTTTTTTTAAAAATTGAATCAAACAGTCTAGTATTATGAGGAAATAAAATGGTACATACATAAAAGAGTTCTCCACATAAAACTGTAATGGGAAGAATAATTCACACGTGCTTGACAATGAATTTTAACAGGAACCAGAAATGAGCTAACCTGCCATGAATCATAGGCTGAATTTAATATAAATAGTGGTGTTTTGATTTGTCTGACCACATTCTGGGGGAAAAAACACTGCAAAATGAAGGTAAAATTTATCGACAAGAGCAACAAAGAAGTTGAGAAGAGTGAAAATTATCAGAACCGCCAACTTACCAACTTTGCTTTCATTCGTGAAGTGCAGTATGAAGGCAAATGTTTTGCTGATCCCTGCACAACAGAAAACAAATAAATCAAAAACCAAAATTGATGAATCGACTTGAAGTGGACGGCAAATTTCCCTTTTTGTGCATTATTGTCTGACAAAATGCTGTGCCAACAAACATTAAATTATTACCCAAAATGAAAATCTGTGTGTAGTGTGAGTGTGCGTGTGTGTGTGTGTGGGAGAGAGAGAGAGAGAGAGAGAGAGAGAGAGTACATGCGTTGTGACGACTCCATCATAGAAATTTTCAATATATTAGGCTCCATTGACATCTTTCCTGTCATAGAGCACAAGATGCTTATTTTCATGTAAAGTAGAATAACTTTCACATGGCTTTGGATACAATATTGAAGCAGAAAATCTCATAATGAGCTTACGCATGGATAACCAGCATCTGAAACGCATTTAACTCTAGTATCCACAGGAAGTAGGCATTTGAAGCTATCACAATGCAAAATGGAAGCCAATCCACCAGCTGAGCAGCCAGAGAGAACAGCCTGTCATAATGTCATATCAGTTACTAAAAAGAATAACAAAAATGAGACAAAAATTGCGGAATCATCGTATGAGGCATACATTTGTAGCATTTTTCATTCCCTTGGCTAATAGATCCTCTATGACAGCCGGAATTATCCTCGCTCCTCTGAAGTGAAGTTTAGTAGCCTAATCCAATTGACATATTTAAAAAAAAAAAAAATGAGCTGAAAATGCTTAAATAGTATAGTTTAAGAGCCTTCGTTATATAATTCAAACAACTTACTGGATTGACTTCTTCCACATCACCAGTAAAAGATGCTCCATCACAGTACCTGATCTTGACTCTATTCCAATTATAGAAGTCTGGATATTGAAGTAAAGTTTAACATTTTCTCTTAGATAGCAATTAAGGATTTTGCGAATCCACAGACCCCATTTGAAGAAAGAGGTAAAATCATAAAACAATAAGCCATCTATCAGGCTGGACCTGGGTTGAATTTTTTCTCCTTGCTTAGAATCCCAGTGAAAGCAATGCGCTTTAGCATTTCCTTCGATGAACCTAACCGAGTGCTCTTTCGAGTAAGACAATCTGTGACATTGTTGCACCATCCTCCTCCCTGAGGAGCCAAAAGAAACAAACAAGCCCCCACATCGCGTTACCAGGGCTCTGCATAGCCTCGCAAAAAATGAGAGTGGAACGAAAGAACAAATGGTATATGATAAGAAATGAAAAAGACCAACCTCTAAGTGAACCAACCGATTATCAGCCCCTGCACCAAACCCCTTATCAAAGTGATAAGCTGGGGGGCTCCCATCCAAGCAAACTGCACAAGACATCAAATTCCAAAACCTTGAATATGATGTTAAGATAACACCCACAAAAATTGCAATAAAGCAACGAAGATTGGACATAAAGTCAAGAAACAAAGATGTAGTCTTATTATATATATATTTTAATGCAATTGCAGCTCTCACCAGCTCCTTTTGCCACTGCGCTCTGGACATAGGTAATGCTGATATTGCGACCTTCTGCTCTCAGCAAGATCAACACAAGGACTAGGAAATTTAACCATATGCTTAATTTTGCGTTCACCATTCTGCAAATCCCCCCCCCCCCCCCCCCCCCCCCCCCAAAAATCATGAGAAGTGCAAAAAAGGAGAGGAGAACAAACGAAGACAGCGTATCACGGGGGATTACTTTTATATTGGGTTAGGCTATATATGGAAAATTTTCAATATTGTAGCGGTAAACCTATACAGTCAAGAACAGTTATGAAGTAAGATTCGGCTTTGCTTTCCTTTTTGAGTTTTTCCTCACCCAAAAAAAAAAAAAAAAGCTTTTCTCTGTTACACTTGGTGAGTATAGCGATACTAAAACCGACACTCGGTTCTATACCAAAGCCAAACCCCAGAAGATCCCAACCCTTCAATGTTCTTCACAAGAACTTGCTGGCGATTGAATGAAAATAGAAATTAAAAATGCAGAACAGAATGAAACGCCATGCCATTATCCAAACACCGAGTATTGCGGACAGCACGTATGCCCCTTCCAAGAAGAACTCCCACTCCAATGGCGGAAAAAGAGCAACAACCCAAAAGATTGAAAAGAGCTTACATGAATTACGACATTTTTATAGTTGAAGAGGAAGAATTTGAAATCCCTTGGGCTCGTAAAAAGCCAAAACAGGTAGTTTTAATAGAATCCGAGTAGAACCCAGTTCAGGATTTTGGTTTCTGAAAAAGAGCAAGCTACCTTGGAGTTGAGAATCAAGCATGGCAGGGGGTAAAAGATGTCGAGATGTGTGAAACACAAAGGGGCTTGCGATCCTGGAATTAAGAGCAGAGGACCTGGAGTGGCAACCGGGACTGATTTTATTCGCTCAAAGCCTCAGAATGTTGAGTTTTTTCCCGTTTTAATTTTTTTTTTAAATATATTTAATAATACCTCATTCTGATAAGTATTTCCCAGAATGACTCTAACGTAATCTCGCTACTCCAAATAGCGATATTAATCAAATCTCGCTACTTGAAATAGCGAAATTTACTTTTGACTGAAGGGCTCGTGCTAATGCGTGGCAAATCTCGCTACTCCAAGTAATGAGATTTAATTGGGATAATTAATGCTCTGTCAGCTGCCTTTCAACGCGTGGTAAATCTCTGCCAACCGTCTTTTGACACGTGATAAATCTCGCTACTCCAAGTAGCAAGATTTTATTGGAATAATTAATACTCTGCCAACCGCCTTTTGATGCGTGGTAAATCTTACTATTTGGAGTAGCGAGATTTGCTTCAAAATAATCTCGCCCGTTCTTCCTCCTTTCTTACATGAACAGAGTACCTGTTATAGAGCCGAGCAGGTTGCCGTTGAAGGAAGACTCCGGAGCAGGTGACCGTTGCGGATTTCATCAAATCGAAAGTTATATAAGGAGATGAGATAAGTTATGTTTTTCATGTTCAGTGCATAGATTTTTAAATTATTTTTATTTCATCCAAAACTTCGATAATCGGAGAGAGAGTTTGTGATTTGTGTTAAAAGATTCGTGGATAAACATTACTCTTAAGGTTTGAATTTCATTGTTTTGGTATTTGAATTTAATTTTTTGCCGATAATATTTTATTTTTTACATTCAAACTGTTATTCAATATTTATTTATTTTTTTTGGATTGTTGTTTCATTGTAAAATGCATTATCTTTCCTGCCCTAGAATTTGTTGAAGTTTCCTTCACTCACTAAATTTGTTGAATTTCCTTCTACTCTTTTGAATATAATTGTGCAATTATAATTAGATCATATGGTTTACTTTCAAAATGGAAAATTTTGTTATTCAATCCTTGAATTTTCTTCTATTGTTTTTAATATAATTGGGCACATCCACTAAAGTTTTTCAAGAACATGTAAATTATATGGTTTTAATTGATGCTTTGAGTTAATGTAAGTGCACATTGTAATTATAAATTGTATTGTCATTTATCGTATTAAGTGCATATACTTTTCTATAAGTTAACGAAATTTAGAATTTAAATTTTGACTTATTTTATTTCCTACACAAACTTTAATAATTTTAACTCATTTAAGAATGTAATGCCTATGATATATTTCATAGATAACGCATAGAGTATATATATACACGTGTCTTTGATGTTTCTTATATTTAATTTCAAACTTTAATTTTCCTTGAATTTTAGTTTCAATTCCTAATGAATCAAGTTTATACCTTGAACCAACCACATAATAAAGTTCATGTTGAGCCGCATGTTTGAAACATTTGGAATAGATTAGAATAGAACTTTATAATTATAATATAAGGAGTATCATTTGTGAATTTTTTATTGTCAAATAAGAGGTCCTAGTGACGGGATTAAGTCCCCTCTCCCTCTCTTATGATTACTAGAATACAATAATTAATAGGATAAAAGATATTCATTTTTTTTAAGTTTGCTTAAAAGACAAATATCTTTCCTGAAATTTCAAAAATGTCACGAACGTCTCCTAAAGTATAAAAAATGTTAAAAACCTCATTTGATGTTTGTTAAAAGAAAATGAAATTTATCTTAAAAAAAAAACTTGTCTTTTTACAAATTTTAAAGTGAGATTTGTGCATTTTTAACAAATCTCAAGAGAGATCATTGAAATTCTTGAAATATCAGCAGACGTTCTACAAATTCTTAAAACTCCTAGTATAATATTTAAAATTCTTGAAACCTTAGGATATGTGATTGTCTTTTTATCAAATTTTTGGGAAGATTAGTGTCTTTGTATAAATTAATATACTTTATTAAAATTACCTAATAATTTAGTTCACCAATCACACTAAAAAACTGAAACTTGCAAAAATTATATTTTAAATGAAAAAAATAAATAAAAATATCCAAAGGAAGTAAAAGCAGATAAGGTGGGGAATTCATCGTGAGACAAGCCCCATATGTATAAGATCCTAGGGTGGGGGGTGCCTGAGGAGGCCACAGTCGACAGAGCACCATTAAAGATCTAACGGTACGAGGGCGAAGCCGGCCTCGACTAGTCACCGTCGATGACGCTGACTGGGAACACCGTAGAGATGATAGCTAAAAGGTCACATTATTAGAGGAGAGTAGTAATGAGTTTTTTCCTCCCCGAATTTATGTATTTTTCACCAATATATCGATATAAATGTAGTGTTCACATTTTAAAGCACTTGCCATAAGACAATCCCATTCCCATTTCATGAATCGGGATGTTATGCGTCCTAAGTAACATTTTTCCAAAAGATCCCTTCAACTGCTTTGAGTATGGCTATTCGGATTAGAAATGAATCCTTAAAAGGCTACTTAACAAAATTGAACTTCAAAATAAGTGGCAACCCAACCCATGATGAGGCAGAGTACGAAGTACCATTTTGGAAAAATTACTCTTAAGAGCACCATTTCATAGTTCTTTGGATTCTAAGTTGAATTACAATTTTGGGAAAATCCGAAGTATATGTCATATGGGGAAAATCAATACATATTCATGTTGTTTATTCATAGACGTTGAATTCATCTATTTATTTTTAGGTCCAAACTCTAAGTTCATTCATTCATTAGAATTCCTATACATCTATTTGGTTTATAGTTATTAGTTATTTCGTTTCATTTACACATCACTTATACATACAATTTTTTCTTGCGTAGGTTTTTTTTATTTCCCGATCGCTAATCTAAATGGCAAGAAGCTCAAGCAGTGATCCAGTCACGGTATTTTTATATATAGGAGGAACATTATAACCGCATTAGATGGTGTTAGGTATAGTAGTAGGCCAGTTCGACTTATTCGAATTGGCCGTAGGTGTAAATTAAGTAAATTATATATGAAGATATATAAATATTTGCATATTGATCCAGATCAATATGCATTACGGGTGACCGCAAGATACCCTACGCTAGAGTTAAATAATACAGCGTTCTACGAGGCTGTTCCGATATCAGATGATTATGGGTTGCGCATTGTATTGGACGCACACTGTGTCGGTGAGACATATTTAACGATGCAATTGTATGTCGAGACCATTCCTCAAGTGGGTGTAATTGCAGTTAGGCAACCAGATGCGCTCGCGGAGCAATTGGATGAAGTCGGTGAAGACACCGAACAAACACATCAGGTCGATGTTGGTGGGGAGGTTCGTGCTATGTCCACGGTCGATTTTAACGAATATCCGAGATCGTCATTCCAGCCGTCGGAGTACGAAGCACCTGTTCCTCACACGTTTCCACAGGGAGGTTGCGAAGACGTCTCGAGTGCGGGACCAACATCGTTGTTTGCCATTGCGAACGACGCATTGGACAAGGGCATGAACATTACGAATGATGTTCATATTGAAGACGAACACATGCACGAGCAGGAAATGGGTGAAGGGTTAAATGATGTCCCCGATGATGTGAACTTATGTCACCATGACACGGACGACGCAACGTTTGACGCGCAATTCATCGGCGAGCTTCCGATGTACGGTCATATTGACCTAGCTGCTGCAGATTTAACTGCGATTGATGAGCTTCCCATACGCGTCACTCGTTGGGAAGAATCCTCTAAGTTGAGTAAGGGGATGCTCTTCGGTTCGAAGGATCAGCTGATCGCCGCAGTGCAAATATATCACGCTCGCACCCACTATGACTTCCATGTGGTGCGATCTACACCTGAGTTGTGGGTTGCTAGGTGTAAGGACCACGATTGCGCGTGGAGATTGCGTGCCATGTATCGGATGATACACTGTGGTCCGCATACGTGTCTGAATGAACTTATATCGTAGGACCATAACCAAATCACGTCGTCCCTCATTGCTGGGGAGATAGAGAATATGATCAGGGGAGATGCGACGACGTCGATCGCTACATTGAAGGAGTTCATTGATTGTCGATTCGGGTATTCAATCTCTTATAAGAAGGTCTGGTTGGGCAAACAGAAGGCAATAGCCCAAGTCTTTGGTGATTAGGAGAAATCGTATGAAACGTTACCGAAGTGGATGGAAGCGATGCGCGTGTACAATCCTGGGACTATAGTCAGGTGGAGGTCAACTCCGGTTCCAGGTAGCACTAACAGCGCAACCTTCGTATCTGTATTTTGGTCATTTGTAGCATCTATTCAGGGTTTTCGTCACTGCCCTCCCGTTATATGTGTGGACGGGACACACTTGTACGGTAAGTATAAGGGCAAACTCTTTATTGCGACGTGCCCCGATGCAAATAGGCAAATATTTCCCCTTGCATTCGCTATTGTGCAAGAGGAAAGCCTCGACACATGGAATTGGTTTCTGTGTTCTCTGCGTTTGATTACCGATAGGGACGATATTTGCCTCATATCAATTCGACGTCCAAGGATTATTGCTGCGGTGCAGCGCTATCCTGATTGGCAACCACCACGTGCACACCACCAATTTTGCCTTCAACATGTCGTCAGCAACTTTAATACGAAAGTGCGGAGTGTCAATATGAAACGAATGGCTGAGCGAGCGGGAAGGGAGCATCATGTGAGAAAATTTGACACCTAGATGGAGAGGATATTCGATGAGGGTGGAGAGCCAGCCAAGTCGTTCTTCGATCAAATCCCTCCTCATATGTGGACTCAGTGCCACGACGGTGGAAAGAGGTATGGAAACATGACCACCAACCTGGTCGAATGTTTCAACGCCGTCCTAAAAGGCGCACGTAGCCTTCCCATAACGGCTCTCGTGTAACTAACATTTTATCGCGTTGCACATTACTTTAATAGCCGACGGCAGTCTGCTCGTAACGCAATATCTAGAGGAAATATGTTAACTCCGCATATATTGCTAGCAATGGAAAGAAGGAAGCTGAAGGCGACCGGACAACGAGTCACGACGTTCAACCGGTCTAGGGGTACTTTTAGCATCATGACCGCACAGCGGGGACCCCATAAAGGAAACAATGTCCAAACTTTGAGCATCCAGAGGCGCGAATGCTCCTGCGAGAAGTGGCAATCTTTACACTATCCTTGCTCGCACCTTCTTGCAGCTTGTGCTGAGACACGGCTAAATGCGAGCCAGTTTGTTAAGCCATATAAGAGCACTGTCGAGCACTATGCAACATATGCTGCAGAATTTTATCCAATCATGCATAAGGCATATTGGCCAACTTGCTCGTTGCCAAACTTGCAGGCAAATCCTGCATACGCTCGACATAAAGGTTGGCCTAGGAGCTCACGTATACATAACGAGATGGATGCTCGGGAAGGTCGAAAACATATCACGTGTAGCATATGCCGTCAAGAAGGACATAACCGCACAAGATGTCCAAGAAGGACCCAACCTGGGGATGCAGTTGGACCTTCGCACTGACCTATAACTTATAGGTTATCCGGGATTTGCATACTCATACTCCTCGCATCACGACAAGTTTTCAGCTGCCATTCTACTCCTTCCTTCTGAACAATTTGTTTCCAAATGTTAAATCCTCAGACCGCTTTCATTTTTCGGTGAACACGTGAATGCTCCATGCTCAATTTGTCTCTGAGCAACTGAGTCACTGTGTCCATCAATCGAGAATAGTGTATGTTCAGATGAAAACTTGGTGAGATATTTTCACTTGTACACATATAGGATAAACCCTGAGATTTTTGTTCGGTTCCACCATACAAAGCACCAGGGACAGATACTCAATTCTTATGATTTCTATGTTAATGCTTTCAATATTCTGGCTTGTTTGCAAGATAGATCCAGGGCCGTCCGATACTACTGTACTGAGTATGGGCGATCGGCACCGGTCCAGTCAGGCGTGGACCGATTCGCATGCTGACGTGTTATATTGCCAGGGGGGCAGTCAGAGCGTACAAGATAGGATAGGCGCAGACCCTCGCATTATTGATTGGATATGTGACGCGGGTTTTTATGGGATATATCATATTGGCCATATCCAATTGGATTGGCATCTTGTGACCGCGTTGGTCGAACGATGGACGCCAGAGACACACACTTTCCACTTGCCGCACGGGGAGGCGACTATCATATTACAGGATGTCGCGGTGTTGTTCGGGCTACCGATTGATGGGTTGCCCATCATTGGTCGTACAGCTAGACCAGTACAGGATGGAGGCATCGGTCAGGGGGGAGGACTTTGCCGCATGTGTGAGAGATTGTTAGGAGTGGTGCCTCCAGATGCTGAGCTTGTCGGTGCCCGCATTCGCATGTGATTTCTAGAGGGGGAGATGTTTCGCCAGCTTCCGGCTGATGCTGATGATCAAACTATAGCGTGTCACGCACGTGCCCATATGCTGCGATTGATATGTGGGACGCTGTTCTACGACCTATCGGGAGTTACGCACACTTGATGTTCCTTCCACTACTCGCGGAGCGAGGAGAGATACGCCATTATAGTTGGGGTGCTGCGACATTAGCCTGGCTGTACCGGGAGATGTGCTGCGCCGCTGACGTGTCGCACTCACAAATCGGAGGAGCACTCCGCTTATTGCAGGTTTGGGCGTGGGAGAGATTCACGTCGTTAGCTCCTACGTGCCGCGGTGTCCGACGTCTTATTCAGAGGGATGAGGACGGACAGCCCCAGCTCCACTCGCGTGGAGGTTAGTAACTCCACTTAAAATCATTTCCTTCAGTTGTAGTACGTACTAGTGGTTACACCTTGCTAACTTACGTTTTATTGTGTACAGGTGGAGGGATCAGTTGTTGGCGCCTAATGTTGCGCAACACACGCTGCCCTGGTACAGATTCGAGCTGGACATGCACCGGGAGGTAGTCTCGGTTATGTGTATTGATAGTATTTTTCAATATTTGCATATATTCCCGTCCCACCTCTGACATTTACTATATGTATACGCGCAGTTCGTATAGGCGCCCTACACTGATGACATTGTTGCCGACCTACCAACTGGTTATGCAGTTGGGTCGAACCTTTAGGTTGCCCGAGTGCCACTTATATGTTTTCATATTGTCGAGTGGCATCTCCCAGACCGAGTGATGCGCCAGTTTGGCTTCCGATAGGGCATCCCTGGTTGCTTCTGTACTTCGGGGGTCGATGTACATGGGGAGGACTTGCACGAGATTGATGGTCGCGGTGGGGGAACACAGATTGGGCTGCGAAGCACACCATGTACGTGAGTATATGGGTACATAGGCGCGAGTACATTGTCGAGGGAGTGCGGGAAGATGGCCCGATGCGTCCGGAGGATCCGTATTACTCGTGGTACAGGTCGATCACACGTCGCTTCGTAGATAGGACTGCGGCGGTCTACATGAGCCTCGTACGCTTACTCAAACGTATACCTAATTTGTTACCATTTACATTAGTAGTTCAACGTTGTAAGCACTATTTTTGTATGCTGCAGGCTGACATATTACACCAGGTCGACTCGCTATCATTAGACCCCGCTGTGAGCGATTTAGCGAGAGTTGGTTTAGACATTGTCAACGAGGACAGGCGACGGATCCCTACCCCACGTTGGCCCCCGACCCCACGAGGTGGTCAAGCAGCTCCAGTACGAGGGTGTCGAGCAGCTACCTCCAGCCGTCCATCGAGTCCGGCCTTCTCACCGCCCATTGTACATGAGGAGTATGTGTTTGGGCCGTTCGCACCATATGCCCCATCGACAGCTGCTGATTTTGCGGGACCCTCTAGTAGACCGGCGGATTATCGATCTGACTCTACTGCAATGCCGTCGATGTCGTACTTACTAGACGACCCTCTCGATGTGGAGGAGGTGGATGCACCCGGCTTGCCAGCTCAGACTCGTCTAGAGACTACATACGACATAGCTCCCCGTCCGCTTCACCTAAAGAGGGATTATCTAGTACGTATGGGCAGAGACGACAAACATGTAGCCCTTCGACGTGACTGGATGCCAGATGCGGGTGAGCAGCCAGGTGAGGGCAGACGCAGACGGTAGCCACCCTGACACCGGAGACGACCTCCATGCGGTACCGAGTAGGCGATATATGTATTTGTTAATTAGTTCATACTTTCATTTGTACATCAGATATATGTTTACAACTTCATTTGTACATAATGTATTTATTCATTATTCATTTGGGCATAATGTATTTATTAATGACTTCATTTGTACAGCATCTATTTGTATAGAATATATCATTTGTCCTTTATTTCTACTTGTTTGGAGTATCATTTGTACATAATGTAATTGTTTGGAGTATCATTTGTACATAATGTAATTTTCTTAATTCTGAATCTATAGAGCAGCAATAGGTAAAGTGACAAGCAGGTATCATTTAGTGTAGTAATTTGATACGTTGAATGTATACGAATCTGATGAATGTAATGTTGTGAACATACTGGTATCAATTGTATTTGAAGAATGTTTTCTTTGCACAGGTGCGTGGATGGATATGCTTAATTTGTAAACAGGACTCTGCCGAAATTAGTATAGTATTTTGATAGGTTTAATGTATACGATTCTCGTGAATGTAACGTTGTGAACATACTAGTATCAATTGTATTTGAAGAATGTTTTCTTTGCACAAGTGCGTGGATGGATATGCTCAATTTGTAAACAGGACTCTGCCGAAATTAGTATAATATTTTGATAGGTTCAATGTATACGATTCTCGTGAATGTAACGTTGTGAACATACTGGTATCAATTGTATTTGAATAATATTTTATTTGCACAGGTGCGTGGATGGATATGCTCAATTTGTAAACAGGACTCTGCCGAAATTAGTATAGTATTTAGATAGGTTCAATGTATACAAATCTCGTGAATGTAACGTTGTGAAATATAATTTAGTCTCTCTATGTATGCTTCTTAGGTTTTATTTCTACTTTTAATTTCACAATATTGAAAGTAACACCAAACGGGCACCCGAGGAAAAAGGAAAGAAGTCAATTAGGTGCAATTCAACTTGAATAGAGTTGAAATGTATACTCAGTAAAAGAGCTGTATGATATGATGATTTATCTTTAGAACTACCAAAAAAAATATAATCCTAAAAAGTGTATACCGAGCCATTTGTATTTCCACAACAGTTGGTTCGTGGCATCATTGTATCCTTCGACTTTTGGATGCTTCAGAATTGTGTTACTGAAGATACAAAATTTTCATGAACATAAGAATTTTAATGTTTTGACCACAAACATATTGCTAATAGATTCCTTGGCATGGAGCATTAATCTTTTGTTCATAATAAGATTGATATGGAAAGGAGGGTATGTCTTCTTATTTTAAATATAAATTAAGATTTTTTGTTAATTAATACCAAGTTGCGAATTTAGATATGAATGAACAGCTTCAATGAAATGGAATTCGAACTAAACGAGGGAAAACATTGGAATACTTTGAAATCATTGAATGAACAAACCAAATGCTAAGCAAAGGCACAATAGAACCAATAATTAAATCAGAAATGTAATGACAATCCAAAATGTAGAAAGTTAAACATGAGCCAGACGAAAATAATAACCTATGATCTATAAAGGAGGAAGTTCTATTAACTCCTATCGATAATGGATACATAAACGATGAAGTAAAAGTTAAAAAACATTAAATGCAGGACAGTGTTGTCCCAACTCTATATGCTAGAATATGTTGATAACATAAAAGAAGGAAATAATTTCCAAATTTTAGCTCATTTTGTATGATTCATGAAGGGTGAAACCGTTTAACATTCGGAAATGTAAAGACAATCTGAAGGGGGATTGTCGTCTGAAGGAGAAGCAAAATCAGAATTCACCTTCTCTCAGCTACTCATTGCCTTCTCTTCATTACCACCTACCCTGCCGAACACTGAACTGCTTTTCTTCTCTGGTGAAATACATGGATTCTCTGCAGGCATTAAAATGTTCGTCAGCAGCTTCTGGCCTACTAGTTGAGGCTGCTGCTTATTATCTTTTCCTCTTTTCTTTCATGTAGCTGTTGCTATCGATTTAGCATTTGTTGCTACTTGTTTTCTTCTACCCCCATTCTTTCCATATTCTGGGCGACTAGCTATCATATCCACCTTAAAATCTTCATCGCTAAAATCATCGTTTTCATCTTCCCCATCAGATATCTCTGTAACAGTTAACGACTTTTCTGTGCTGCAGCCTTTGATACTTTCTTCCTCACAGACACTTGGGGAATTTCATGTTAATTCTCAACATCAAGAACAATAAGTTTTGAAATGAGCAAAAGACTCCATAAGTATAATTGTAGTAGTCATTGGAGGAGTAATGACTAGTCTATCTGATCTGAGATCATTAGGGTGTTCCCTTACTTGGACAAATGGTACAGTTTGGAGCAAATTGGCTAGGGTGATTGCTAATCAGAGATGGATTCTGGGGGATCTAAGGGCCTAAAAAAACATGTAAAGGCTCTTAATGCATCCCATTTCTCCCAAGAAAAACTGCACGACATTCCCTCGGATGGTGACCTACAACTACTACTGAATGAAAGATGAGGGACTGTGAAATTATAGATGGGAAATGAGAGGGAATGTGAAATGATAGGTGGTCTGGGTGTGCTGGATCTGAAAGCCTGGCATCTTTCCTTGCTCACAAAAACACTCTGCAATATCCACTCTAAGAAGGCTTTGTCTGGTCCAAATGTGTCAATCAAATCTACCTGAAAGGTTCAAGTCTGTGGGAGGCCAAGATATCAAATGATGAATTCTCACTATACAAAAATCTCAATAGAATTAAGAATCAGATTATGTGAAGATGTGCGAACCACCTGGATGCATTGTTTCAGCTTTTTGAGGAATGGGACCTCGATCATTCTAGCTCTTTCATTTGCTATAACTTCTGGATAACTAAAGGAACTACGGTTCCTTGGTCCATGGTGGTTTGGAAGAGTGGAAGTACCCCTATACATGCTTTCACTCTTTAGCTGGGAATTATAAGGAAACTACCTACTTGTGATAGGCGTATTGGGTTTGAAGGAAACCTGTATTGTTCCTTTTGGTTGGTAAGAGAGTTGGTTGGCCTCTACTGTTTATCTCATATGGAATGCCAGAAATAGGAAAAGGTTTGAAGGAAAATTCATATCTCCAATGGAGTTGATTGTGACCATTTAGAAACATATATACACAGTATTAGGCCAAAAGGTCCCTACATTTGCTCAGGCTCTCTTAAGATCCTGAGTGTTAACTTTATTGCTTGTAATTTTGATGGAGTTCATTCCCCCCCCCCCTACATCTGCCTAGTGTTCCATGTAAATACTCATTTTGATCAATATATTTACTTTTCGATCAAAAAAACAATATGATAAATTGATGGATCATCGACTCTCTTTGTGCTACAGATAGCGATAATAAATGGAACATAACATTTAAATATTTCCTACTCAATAATAAAATATATAAATATTTTCCTATTTAATTAAATATAGTTAATATATTAGCATATGAGTGCTGAGCTAATTTCTAAAATCCCCTCGAAAAAAAATTATTAAACAATAGTTTTTGTTAAACTTATTTTTATTAAGCATTCACTTTTTACGTGTCTTATTGTAATTTATCATTATCATTATGGAATCTTTTAAAAAAGAAAAATTGAAAGATTAGGAGTTAGGTAGGTAAAAGAGAAATCAAAATAAATCATAATTTTGGAATTTAGAGATGGATTTGAGTTTTAATATTTTATAAAAAGGGTAAAAAATATTTCCAATATATATTGTATAATACTTTAATTAATTCTTGGCTTGTAAAGTAAAAGATAACTTGATGCTTGTACTATGGGGGGGGATATCATACAAATTTGTTATGAAAAATATTAAATTCAAAATTTTGAATAGTATATGAAACAATTTTGAAATGAGGATAAACTTCTTAATTTTGTTGTCTTGCCTAATCTTAATAAACATTTAAATGGATCCAAAAACATAAGGGAGCAGCAATACAATATTAATGAATTTTTTGTAAAATTATAATTGCATTATTATTATTATTATTATTATTATTATTATTATTATTATTATTATTATTATTATTATTATTATTATTATTATTATTATTATCCCCAAGATCTAGCACTATCTATGATAAGTATTTTTGTCATTTGACGTAATAAATGAAACTGTCGGATCCTTCTAATTTAAATATTAATATGAGTAAAGATATTTTTAAAAAATAGGCTAAAATCAATAAAATTAGATTTAATTTTTTTATTTTTATTTTTAAAAGTAACTAAGACTTAAAATTGGGACTAAGGAATTGTGTTACAGATGACCTCCTCTTCCTCTTTCTTAATTAGTCTCAAGCGATAACCACCCTTAGGCCTCCCTATTAAAGAAACTTTTCTTTTTTAAGAAATGAATTACTAAAAAGGTGAATTACATTTTTATTGTGCATGTCAGTATAATGGATGTGATTTGCAGGTCAGAATTCTGAACAGTTGCTGCAGAGCATGCACAGTAGCCTGCATATAGCCATTATTTCCTACCATCCTATTTTTGCTAGCATCAATCAACTACGAATACTAATAAGCAATAAAAATAATATAATGTATATAAACATATTTAGTAATTATTTCTATAAAAAATTTTAAATCCCATCTTGGGATTTGCTGCCATCCAAAGAGACTAAGCTCTCTGTCAACCATTTGATATTGTCCAATCAGATACTGAAAAATCTGGGCTGACGTGGGCCATCCAACTCTGCGCATTTTGGGGCTGTCCACCCGAGACGATCCATCCAACGAACCAAAAAACACCACAGCACAAGGAACCGAGTTTTTTTCCTTATTTATCATTTTTTAAAATATAAATATTAAATAATATTTTTTTACAAAACTAATTCTTAAATTGACACGTGAAAAATCTCACTACTTGGAGTAGCGACATTTGGTAAAATATCGCTACTCCAAGTAGCGAGATTTGTTTTTAGAAAAATAATTCTCCAGTTGACACGTGGTAAATCTCACTACTCCAAGTAGCGACATTTGGTTAAATATCGCTACTTGGAGTAGCGAGATTATGTCAGGGTCATTCTGGGAAATACTTCCCAGAATGAGGTATTATTTAATATATATATTTTAAAAAAAGTTAAAACAAGAAAAAGCTCTCAGAATGTTTGTAGCATTTCGTGTTTGTTGCGTCAGCTTTGGGTTCCGAGTCAAACCCCAACCAGAGTAAGCACATGCCACGGGCCGTGACATATTCCGTGACATATTAGTATTAAGCTATTTAGCAGAAGAGAGTGCGGCGCTTGATCTGATTAGTATTAAGTATGGGCTGTGACATATTCCGTGACATATTAGTATTAAGCTTTTTACCATGCTCCAAACATCAATGAAACATTCCACCATATAATATAATTCATATAATATAATCATACAAAATTTAACATGTTCTCAATTTATTCCGAATAAAATCATATTATAGCATATCTCGACACCCAACCATATATATATATATATATATATATATATATATATATATATATATATATCTCGACATACAACTATATATCGTAATTTCATAATTTTTATACAACTTTTCTAATAATCAATATATACTTGTGCGACATGATTTGAGTATTAAAATTGTCTAGAAGAATATACATACATTTCACTAAAAATAAAATGTATCATCTTCCTTTAGGGTTTAATCAACTCATAATAATAATAATAATCCAAAATCCAATTTCCATATATCCGAATACCCAGAAAACATATATATCAATTTTTGTAACCACATATTATAATTTAATCGATTAAATTTTAGAAAATGTCTGACATAATTTATTCCCCTTTCCTGTTTACTAAGAATGTGCCTGCAAGGATCCTAAATCGACACCTGCGGCAATCAGAGTACAAAATCCTGTAATCATATATTTTAATTTAATCAGCTAAATCCCAGAATAATTACTATTCTAACATCCCTAAGCTCACACGCTCTCATTAACTAGTTAAATTCTAAAACATTAGACATAATTCATTTTTCTTACCTTAACTTTGGAGTGATACTTATGATCCCCAAACCACAAACTTGCTCTAATTAAAATGGCAAGGATCAAAGTTAAGACCTCGTGGTGGTGTTCGATCATCGATTTGGCCGAAGATTTAAGAGAAATTAAAGGGAGGGGGGGAGAGAGAGAGAGAGAGAGAGAGAGAGTTGGCGAGAATAAGGGGGGGTTCTCTATATCAATTTAATTGATTGCTTCTATATATATATATATATATATTATAATATTATTATATTAATATAATATAATATAATATTATATAATATTATATTATTTAATTAATCCTTGTTATAATTTAATTGATTAGTTAATTTTTTTTTTTTTGGAATCACTGCATTTTCCCATCCTTATAAAAATTTCGTCCCTGAAATTTGCTAACCGTTACTTATTGCAATCTCTTCTAGATATTACTGAATTGTTTACCCGACTCTAAAAAGAGCCGATGGCTAACCAAATAACGGCCCGGTCCCAAATTTATTAATAACTCTCACTTATGGAGGATGAATACCGTGGTTACATAAACGACCAAATATACTTAGGGCTTAGTTTACCCTTATTCCCAAATTTCATCACTCCTTTCATTGGTGTAATTCTCAAGGATACATAACCCCCCACACCAAACTCCAGCTCTCGTCGGGGGGTATTAACATAACTTTTCTGTCGACTCTAGGCTATTTTAATTCTTTCCCTAATTGGTCTAATTTTCTTAGAAGTCTATTGTATAATCTCTGGCCCCAAAATCTGCCTTTCACCATTCTTGTCCCAATATAATGAAGATTAGAACCTCCGACCATACAATGCTTCATATAGTGTCATTTCGAAGTTAGCCTGATAGCTGTTGTTATAAGAAAACTAATCCAGTGGCAAACACTGGATCCAGCTACCACCAAAATCTAACATATGGGGCCGCAACATGTCCTTTAGTATTTGTATGGTCCTCTCTATCTGTCCATCGGTCTGACGATGAAATGTTGTACTGAATGTCAACTAAGAACCCAAGGTTCTGTGCAAACTCTTCTAGAACTGAGATGTAAACCCTAAGTCCCAATCTGATACGATGGACATTGGTACGCCATGCAATCTAACTATCTCCTGTATATACAATTTTGCCAATCTACTTATAGAATAGTTAACTTTGATTGGAAGAAAATAGGCAGTCTTCGTCAATCAGTGAACGACTACCCTGATAGCGTCTTATGTATGAAGTACCAATGGTAATCCTATAACGAAATCCATAAAAATATGCTCCCACTTCGACTCGGGAATGTGAAGTGGTTGTAACGATCCCGTCAGTCTCTAATGCTTAGTCTTCACCTGCTGGCATGTCAAGCACTAATCTACATATCGAGCAATTTCTTTCTTCATATTACTCCACCAAAAAGACTCCTGTAGATCCCTATACATCTTAGTGCTTCCAAGATGCACTGTATAAAGGGAACGATGTGCTTCCTCTAAAATAGCTCTTTTAATCTCAACATCGTCAGGTATACATAATTTGGTACAGAACCTCAATACTCCACCATCTGAGATATTAAAATCTAGCCTTAGTCCACTTCACACTTTATCCACAATTTTTACTAACTCCATATCTTTTATCTGAGCAGTTTTAATTCTTTCCTGTAAAGTGGGCTGAATTACTCTATTGGCAATGAGTGCCTGGAGATCTCCCTCTACTAATTTCACACCCAATCTTTCTAAATCCATCTTGATCTGATGTTGAATTATTATTGCTAATACTGATGCACTTCCTGACTTATGATTCAGCGCATGAGCTACCATGTTAGCTTTCTCTGGATGGTAACTGATGGTACAATCATAATCTTTAATCAGCTCAAGCCATATTCTTTATCTCATATTTAATTCCTTCTGTGTGAAAAAGTACTTAAGGCTTTTGTGATTTGTGAAGATCTCGCACCTACCCCCATACAGATAGTGCCTCCAAATTTTCAACGCGAAAACTACTGCTGCCAATTCTAGATCGTGCGTTGGGTAATTCTTCTCGTATTTTATGAGCTACCAAGAAGCATATGCAACAACCTTCCCTTGTTACATTAGTATGCACCTAAACCCTCTCCTAGACGCATCACTATAAATCACAAAATCACCATCTCTTGATGGGATGATCAGAACCGGAGCAATGACGAGTTGCTATTTCAATTCTTGGAAACTTTGTTCACATTCAGTGGCCCATTCATGTTGACTTTTTGAGTCCTATTTCATTTTTGATAATGAAAAATACAAGGTATTTAATGTTTGCTAAGTTTGTGTGCAGGATCAAATTGGCAAAATCATGTGGTGGCACATATTGACTTGAAGAAAAAGAAGACCCAAAGTGTTTACTTTCTTTATATTCATTCATTCAGGGTCTGCAATATTAATTATTTATCGGTCTGTAATAATTAATGCATGTCATGCATGGTAGGGATTATAAGCTAAAGACCATAGATTGACCTTCGGGATCACCCTTCAATCGATTGACACCGGATTTTTGGGAATAAGTAAAAAGTCCTTAGATAGACTCTAGGTCTTTGCACAATCACTTAGGAAAAATATCCATATTCTTATAAATAATATATATGCAAACCAGGGTAACTTAGGACCAAAATCTAGACCAAATCTCAAGTTTGAAAGGGCTTCAGGCGACCAAACTTGTGCGTTGAAAATACCTTGGTCGATCGAACAGGTGAAAAGTCAAAATATTTACTGTGGCTCGGGCGACCGAACTTTTTTGGACTAAAGTTCCACGGTCAACCGAACCTGAGTCTTGACTTTTCCCAGCGTCCTCAAATGCCCAAACTTTAAGTTCATTTTGAGCTCAGGCAATCGAAAGTGTAAGTTCAATAGACTGAACTTAAGTTCGAGTGACCAAACCTTGGACAAATTGGAAATCACCTCACACTTAGCCACCAGAACCATTTTTCAGGCACCCGAACTTCAAAAATTATTTTTTCTCATGTGTCTGTTTGGGCAACCGAACCTATGGCTTGGTCGACCAAAATTCTGGGGTTGACCTATTTTTATCGCAGGTAATTAAGGGTAAATCAGGGTTATTTTGATTAAACATGTTTAAAACAATTTTAATTATTACCCTTATGTCCCAACGGTAATATTTTTAAGTGAGGCTATATGTAAGGACCCGAATAATAAAAATGGTATTTAAATAATAAAAATGAAGGGAAATGGAAACAGTAGTAGAAGGAGGTAGTCAACTTCATCAACGGCATTGTACTTTGGGAATATTAATCGGGGGAAATCATCAGGTCCTCGTCGACAAACACAGGGGATTCTTCGACAAGGATATAAGAGGGCTTCGTCGACGAAACCAAGATTCGTCGACGAGAAGATACCGAGAAGGGTTTTTGGGACAGACTGAAATTTGTCGACGAGGGAGGAAGTTTGTCGATGAAATTATTGAAGGACTCGTCGAAGAGGTTTCGTGGCTCGTCGACGAATCCCACAATATAAATAGTGCTTAAACTCAGTTTTACGCAGAATTTCAGCGCAAAACCCTCCTCCTCTCTCTCTCTCTCTCTCTCTCTCGCTCTCTCTCTCTCTCTCTCTCTCTCTCTCTCTCTCTCTCTCCTACGACTCCCTCCCCTTCTCTCTTCGATCTTGGCCCCATTGCTCGCTGGATTGAAGATCCGAGACCACCACGACGCTCCTGGCGAAGTTCTCTGCAAGTCTGCCGAAGTAGATCATGGGGAAAGTTGATTTGAAATTTATCCCAAATCTAGGGTAAGGTCTTTTATTCAGAATTTGAGTTTCCAGCAGTTGTAAGAAATGTAATAGACGTAGAAATAGTAATGTTTTGTTTTGGGATTTATGGTTTTCAGGGTATTGAGTGGAGAACCCTGCGGGTGTAGGACTTGTTACAGTAGAAGGGTTTTAGCAGAAATCAAGTAAGGAAAATATGTTATGCTAGGAGATTTACTTATGTTATTAGAAATTTTATATATGTATGCATGTATACCAGATATTATACAAGATATGAATTTTTAAAGCATGTGTGGCCTGAGTATATGATATTGATATGGAGTTTATATAGTTTTTCAGTATTTCAAGTTATACAGATATAGTGAGAAAATTGCAGATTTTATATAGACACAATTTGCATATATATATATATATATATATATATATATATATATATATATATATATATATCTTTCAGATGATTATATAGATAGTTATATACATATTAGTATACAAATATTTATTCAGAATAGTATATACAGTATATATAGAAAGTTATGTTTTCCTAAATGCCATAACACATAGATTATACAGAAAGGAAGTACAAAAAGATTATATAAAAAGGAAATACAGACAGATTACACAGTTATAACATCAAGATGCTATAGATATTATAATATTTACAGTACAACAATACAGTGTTATGGTTATTTTGGAAATATAATGAAAACAGTATAAAGAGTATAGTATGTATATATATAGTATCAGATCCCTGTGAAAAGATTACAGATAGATACAGTATAAATATAGAATATAGAGCACGGTACCGTTGCTAGATATAGATAGAGTGCAACCACATATCTCAGATAATGTGTGGGTACCGTCAGTCATGCTCGGAGAGAGTATGCAGCTCCCTAGTTCGCTGGGTTGAGGAAGCCGGTTTGACGAGGTAACAGCCAGTCTCGTGCCTAGGAGAGTATGCAGTTTGGCTAGGTTGAGGTAGTGTAGAGTATAGTGACTTACCTGGAGGGCCGACCAGGTTAAGTCCCACCTAAAGGCTGCACAACCCTGTCATGAGGGGTCAAATAATGACATATAGAGTCCTAGGGAAAGAAAACAGTTATGTATATGTATACATTTTTACAACTTTTATTGTATATAGTATGATGTAACACTATGAATGATAGAAAGTTCAAAGGATACAAATATTTTAAGTTTTATGCATGTGTTGTACAGAATTTCCAGATTATGCAGTTTTTAAATATTATTATTATAATTTTATGACTTGGTCGCCATGCACTAGTAATAGCATATTTCCACTTATTGAGTGTTGACTCACCTCATTACTTTAACATTTTTCAGGTGAGCCAGTTAGGCGAGCAGATTAGGCTCGCGGATAGAGATCACTTGGTCACCCTAGTTATAGGGTAAGTTTTGTGTAGGGTTTTGTACTTTTGAGTAGTTGACACTGGAGAGAGAGACGTTTTATATAGCTATGGTTGAAAATACTGAATTTTGGTATTGTAAATATATGTATATGTGGTTATGTGATTTATGCTTTTCTGCTGCATAGGGGTGCCATTACATGCAGGTATTGGAGTAATTTATTACAAAAAAAAAAATGGTGAAAATTTTAAGGATATTACACTATATATATGTGTTCATTTGCAAAAATTAAAGAGGGATTAGGGATTTAATTAGCAAATATTTTCTCTGAATTTTTTGAGAGCCCTTCTTCATACTCCAAGTCAAAATACTCCTCCTTTACTTATTCCTTTGCAAAATCTTGTTAAGTGAGATTATCTTGAGAGTACCTACAATCCCTTACACAAGCTATACTCTCTTTGTTTTGATTGAATGTTGATTTTCTTGTGAGAGTAAGCTATAAATTTTTCCCATTGATTTTAATCCATAAATTCATTTGTGGAGAAAATTTTGAGAGTATTATGGCAAGACTCTTGAGCTTGTATTGTGTTTTTGTAGAAAACATTTTTTGCAAGCTTGGATTGCTAATATCTCTTGTGCTTATATTTTGAGAATATCATTTTGAGATATTTAATCACATTATTCAAAAACTTTGAAACCCTATCTTTGGTTGATATATATACTGGCATATTGTTTCAAAAATAGATTGACAATACACTCTTGCACTTGATTGCTTAGTGACATTACATTGAGTGGTATTGCACATATTTGTACCGAACTTATAGTTCTTATCTGTTTGATGTGCATTGATTATACTGTGCTAAATCGGGTACATAATCTGCTTAGTTGAGAGGCATTTGAATTGTACGTAAAATATCATACTCATTGATTGTATTCCAAGCATGGCTTGAGGGGGTTTGATCTAGCCCATAAGGATCAGGTTGGGGTCAACCCTGTGAATTTGACCTAGGGCCTTTTCCATCCCGCAAGGAGAGTTTGTAAAGGTTGAAGTCAGCCTTGTGAATTTTACCTGGTTGTAAATGGTGCTGCTCCTCTTGTTAAGTGAGTATTAGTAGAATCCTCGAGCTTGTGAGCTGAGGTAGAGACGTAGGCAGTATTGGCTGAACCCCAATAACATTTCTTGTGCTTGCTCTTAATTTCCGTAATTTAAATTTCTACACTTGAATGTTTGTGATTTATTATTGTGAGTGATTGGATTTATAATTGCATAGACAAATCTTAGGTTGCGTAATACTGCTGATTTGGATAAAGTTAGGAGGAAAAATTTTTAAATACCCAATGCACCCCCCTTTTGGGAATACACCAATCCCAAGAAACTTCTGACCTTGTGGACATTCTTTGGTCTTGTCCAAACAACTACTCCTCTATCTTGTTCGGGTCCACTGAAATACATTCCTAGATACTATGTGTCCCAGAAATGCCACTTGCTCCAACAAGAATTCACATTTCTTGAACTTAGCATACAAATTCCTTTCTCTAAGCACTTGAAGCACCATCCTCAAATGATTCTCATGATCCTCGGGGCTTTTGAATAAACCAAAATGTCATCAATAATCACCACCACAAACCGATCTAGATACTGATGGAAGATCCTATTCATCAGGTCCATAAATGCAGTAAGAGCATTAGTTAGTCCAAATGGCATAACCAAGAATTCATAATGGTCATACCTAGTTCGGAACGCAGTCTTTGGAACATCCTCTGCAACATCCTCTGCCTTGACCTTCACTTGATGGTACCCGGATCAAAGATCAATCTTAGAGAAAACTCGTGTTCCCTGGAGATGGTCAAACAAATCATCAATATGGGGTAGCAAGTACTATTTCTTAATCATCACACTATTTATCTCCCTATAGTCAATACACATCCTCATTGACCCATCTTAATTTTTAACAAACAATATTGGTGCACCCCATAGGGATACACTGGGTCTGATGAACCTCTTATCCGATAACTCCTATAACTGTTCTTTTAATTCTTTCAACTCCGTTGGAACCATTATGTACGAAGCCTTAGAGATCGGTGCTGTTCTTGGAGATAGGTTGATAGAAAACTCGACTTCACGATCGGGAGGTAACCCCGGAAAATATTTTGGAAACACATAAAAAAATCCCTCACTATCAGGATATCTTCTAACTTTAATTCCCCCTCTAACACTTTCTTCACACAGGCTAGGTATCCCTAGCATCACTCCAGAAGCAATCTCATCACCTGAATAGCTAATAACATTTGTAGTGAGGAGCGCACGCACGTCCTAACGTATCGGTACTCCTACTCCCCTGCAGGTCTAAAGACTACATCTTTCCTATAGCAGTCAATATTGGCATAGTTAGCAACCAACCAATCCATCCCCAAGATCACCTTAAATCCATGCATGTTGAGGACCACCAAATTAGCAAGATGTGACCTCCCCTGAATACTGATTGGACAATCTCTAAGTATTCTCCTACACACCACAACAACTTTTATCAGTGTAGCCACTGATAAACCGACATCCATTATCTGAGCTTATATTCCATATAACTTAATAAGCTCCCAAGCTATAAATGAATGAGTCGCCACTAAATCAAAGAAAATAACAGTTTTATATGACAAAATAAAAATGGTACGTTTCACCACATTGCCTGCTGCCTTTGTGTCTTATGGTGTGAGAGAGTAGACCCGCACCCGAGTAGTGTTTCTCTGCTGGTTGTCTTGAGGTGCTTAGTAGTTTCCCTGAAATTGTTTAGAAGCAGGAGCATTGCTTGGTGGCGGATGACAATCTCACGCCATGTCGCCTAACTGACCGCATCGATAGCATGTAATTATCCTATCCCAACACTCCCCTGAATGTATCCTATTACATCTAGGGCAAGTAGGGGGTGCTGGATTACCTTAAGGGACTCGGTATTCCACTACCTACCATTGGCCCACATTGTTTCTCCTCCACTATCCCTGACTTGTACTCGCCTAAAAACCAAGAGGCATGGGCCTCTTCCTCTAACTCAGTACCCCTGTGCCTCTTTTATGACTCATCTCTGCTATGGTGGCTTTATCCACTAACTCCGAAAAATCATGCACCTACAATACCGCCACCTGATCATATATCTTCTATCTCAGGCCTCTCTCAAACCTCTGTGCTTTCTGAGCTCATCTAAGATTATAAATGGGGTGAAATGGGATAGCTCCATGAACTTAGTTGCATACTATTGCACTATCTGATGACCTTGGGTCAAGTTCAGAAACTCCTCCATCTTAGCATCTCTAATGGAGGTGGGAAAGTACCGGCTAAAGAAGATCTCCTTAAAATGTCCCCAGGTTAATACTACAGGTACTGACCTCTACTCTTCCAGGAGCTTCATCGCTGACCACCATTGCTCAGCCTCTTTTGTCAGCTTAAATGTAGCATGGAGAACTTTCTACTCCTCAGTGCAATGCAATACTGCTAGCATCTTCTCAATCTCCTACATCCAATTCTCTATTATAATTGGGTAGGCACTTCCTGGAAAAGTCGGGCGATTCATCTAGGTGAACTTCTCTATGGTGCAGCCCCAATCTACTGGCGGGCAACCCTGCTCCTTGGAGCTCTGTGTTATCTCTGACATAACCTGCTGAGCCACGCTACGCAAGACTTGATCTGAGTCACTGGAACCCGAGCTGGAATCCCTTACATGGCTACTACCTCCAGCATTTGTGTTATTATTTCTCGGGTCCATCCTGAATATAGGACAAAAATAGTTTTAGAATTTCAATATCTTAATGTGACAGGTACTATTATCTAACTAAGAAAACAATTTAACATTTTACATCTTCAATATAAGCATTAACACGTAGCTCAAACACAAAATCGCTGACGGTTTTTTCGTGACCTATGAAACCGTTGACGAAAAACTGAGATCCCAAGAGCCTATTTTGAGGAAACCGTTGACAGTTTGCACCAGCCACACAAAACCATCAACGGTTTAGCCCAAAAAACCTTCGTTAACCCTTTTGTTAACTATACACATAACCATTTCAAGAACCAAACCTCTACTCACAAAAATTTAAACCTATCCAACCAGCTGATGTCTCAAGTTCCAGTCTTTTTGCTCAGAAACAAAAACCATTAATGGTTTGCTGTAATTTTCCTGAAACCGTCGTTGCAGGAAAATCATAGAAGACCGTCAATGGATTCCCGCTTCCAGGCTGCAAAACCAAAACCCAAGATTCTAACTTAACTTCCAATAATGACTTTCTAAATTCCTAGTCTATCAATTTCCTACCCTCATCAAGATCCATTCCTATACTTTGGTATTGCTATCCACTGAAGTCTCTAGAACCTAGCAACCTAGACTTTGATACCATAATTGTAACAACCCTGTAAATTCCACTATAAAAATACTCTGATACAATAATAATATCAACAAAGTCAACCTAGACTCAAAGTGGGGTACCGGGGATACACCTGTCCATAAATACATCCTATCAATGTAGCGAAAAACATAACACATGTGATCCTTATATACAATACCAGAGTTCTAAAGTCTCCATAAATATACATATAAACTGTAACGACCTGAGAAATTACAATGATTAAATAATTAGTAAAATAATAAATGGGATAGATAAATAAAGGATAAAGGGAAAAAGGGGAAAGTTTTGGAAAGAAAAACAACAGACCTCGTCGACCAATATCCTGTCTTCGTCGACGAGTGTTCTTTTAGAAATCGTCGATGAAGTTTAGTCCCTCATCGATGAAAAGATCTCAAGTAAGTTGATTTTGGATTTTAAGTTTTGTCAATGAACGCAATATATTGTCAACGAAGTTCCTTCTATGACTCATCGACGAAGTCTGTCTTCTCATTGATGAGGCCACGTGGCAACACCGTGTATAAAAGGATTTAAGAAAACTTCATGGCGAAGAAAACTTATTTCCCTCTAATTTTCTCTCTCTAAAAAGTCCTCTCTACCTTCTCTATTCAAATCCAGCCCGGATTCAGCTTGAATTGACAAACAGAGATCGTTACGGTGTTCTAAGAAAGATTTTCTACACATCTAGCAGAGCAGATTTCTAAACTGGGTTTTTTGGGAAACGCTCCAAAGTTAAGGTAAGGGTTAGGATTCTTAGTTTTGAGGTTTTAAATGCTTATTTGAGATTTATAGGTTGAGGAAATGTAGAAATTATTTGGGGTTTATCTGATTAAACTAAGGTTTTTGATTCAGGATTCGGGTGGGCGCCACAGACATCTTCTAGGGTTCCTATTGGTGTAGTTCAAGAAGGCAGGTAAGGGGAAATATATTAAACTAGGTTTTATGAATTAAACGGATAAATGGATTATATTATGTGTGTGTGTGTGTGTGTGTGTGTGTGTGTGTGTCTATATACATATATATATATATATATATATATATATATATATGTTTTGTATGGGTTTAAAATGGCAATCATTTAAATTATGATTTTTGGACCTAGGGCTATTTTATTAGATACGTATTTGTGAAAATGGACTGATGATAGAGGAAGGTTTTTCAGGTTAATTGTGTAAGAAATTAAATGTACATTTTCATTATAAGAATGATAAATGAGGGTTGGCTTATTTTACAGAAAATGTTTGAAATATATATTGCTAAATTGTGTGGCATGAGTAAATGAAAATTCTGTGTTGAATTATATTATGCGTATGAGATACAGGTTATACAAGGAATGCAGCAAGAAAGAAAATGTTATATAAACTATACTGCATGTGATTGTTAATGTAACCATGTAAATGATGAAGAGCTGAAAGGAGCTGTAGGCTAACTGATGATAGGTAAAATGAGTTGTAGTAGCAAATTTAGCACATATCTATGTGGACTAACTGATGTACAGTTAAAAGGAGTTGTAGTACAAAAGCATGAAAAGAATGAAATGAAAAGAATGAAATGAAAGAATGAAATGAAAGAATGAAATGAAATGGAAATGAAATGTGAACAATATAAAATGGGAAAGAGTCATGTAAAGTGAAATACTAAGAAATGTCAAAGTTAAGAACATGAACAAATGAGAGATACATAATAATGACGAATAGAATAATGTATTACAGTAGTATTAGTATGTATGCTAGTATAACATGGTACGTTTATGGGCCTGGCAAACTCTTCGCCCGAGGGCTTGTTGAGAAAGGTAAGTGTCCTAGTAGGTATCAAATGTAGCAGTAGGCTGCATAACATATTAGGGTAGAGGGAAATTACTTGTATGGGCGGGTAAATTTCCTTATTCTCGAGAGCCTTTTCTAGTAAACCATTGTGTGAACTGTGTGAGTATGAGATTACTTCTTCACCTAAGGGCTTACTGAGTAAGGTAAGTGCCTTGATATGCTTCAGTTGTGACCATTGGTTGCCTAAAATATCATAGCAGAGGGGTGCTACTTGTATGGGCGGGTAATCACCCTAGTCCTTAGGTATTCTCGTGGGTAAAATACCTTGCATGTGTTTGATCAGGCTTGGGAAAGGATTTTAGAAATTATGATTAAATGCAAATGATGATTTTATATGTTATTTACAAACCTCATGTTGGCCACACACTGATTTAATATACTATTTCTTCCTTTACTGAGATGTGTCTCACCCAAATACAAATTCATCTCTTTCAGGACCTCCACGCGATCAAGCTTAGAGAGCTCGGGGTTGTTATATTATTTTTGAGTTAGAAAGAAAGGGTATAAGCTTTATGATATTTTTGAGCTGTATTAAGTTTTTATGTTTTATGTTTTAAGTTTTCTGAATTATGGATGGTTGTGAATACCTAATGTTGGAGATATGTATATATATGTAGATGCAGGTTGATGGATGGATTATTTGGGATGTTATAGTTAGAAACTCTGGTATTATATTGATTGGGGATTGTAGTTATGTTTTCCGCTCCGTAATTGTTAATGGAATAATAGGTATAGGAAAATGGATTATATGGCACTTGGGTCCTACCATGCGGGTTTGGGGCACCACGAAACACGGTTTATTCAAGTATAACGCCCCAAACCAGGTTTTCGGGTTCGGGGTGTTACATAAACCCCCAAAAATCCATAAAATATCCCCCAATTCCAAAAACACATACCATGAACTACAGTAACTAGGCTTCCTCTACATCGGAGCTTGCTTCGCTCGGCTATCTGGATTTCTTAAAATGTTTAATATTCTTAGGATGAGACATCTCTCAATAAGAAGGAATAAATTATTATTAGTGTGTGGCAATATGAGTTTTAGTGTTCCAAATATACATCCATTATTTAATTAAATTTAACTCACAAAACATATAACTTGAATTCACACCTATATATAATGAAAACACATATTTCCTTTTTAAAACATGTCGTATCGAACACATAATTCTCTGCAATAATTAAATCATCATACATATACATATACATATACATAACGAATTTTCCTCAGAATGAGCGTTCATACATCATCATGTAATATCCCCACATGATTAGGTTGTGCGGCCCGAAGGCCTGACTTAGCCATGGCTGGTCCACCACCAAGCTAAGTCAAATTGCACGCGTCTGTTGGCTTTACTGTAATTCCAAGAGGGGGGGGGGGTAAATTGGTATTTAAAAATTTTGTCCCCTAGGTCAATCCATTAACATCAGTATTACACAAGTCGAAGGTCAATCTAGTGCATATAAGATAAATCAATGTGAATATACAGCAGAATTTAAACTATAATAGAAATTTAACCAATCATGCACAATAAAGCAATAAAAGAGACGGCACCAGAAATATTATCGAGGTTCAGCAAACTGCCTACGTCCCCGCCTTGGCACACCCACACAAGGATTACACTATAAGCTCACTTAATGGGTGGAGCAGCACCATTTACAGCTAGGTCAATTAACGAAACTAACCTCAACCTACACCTTACTAGGATGGTGCACCTAACTTTCCCAACTCGGTTTAAGCCAATTCAGGACTATTCAACAGAGATAGTCTCCCTATTCAGGTATGTGCTCGGAATACAAAAAATTTAACCAATAATGTGCGTACACGTTTAATGCTTCTTACATAAAGCAGATATTACCAATATAATCAACACACTACCAAATGATAAGATATGATAAACTCAATGTAGTCTTAGTGTCTACTCTCAAAGATTTGTGCAAATATTGCAATCAGTATATGAGAGTATAGGTAATAGGATCTTTGGGTCAAAATAATAGTCTCAATCACAATGCAGCAACAAAGATCACAAAAATATTTCAAATATCTCAACAAATATTTTTTTCAAAATAAACCACAAGAGAGATTCAAAAATGGTTTGTAAAAATTATTTGATCTTTGTGTCAAGATGATAATATCAATCAAAAGATATAGCAATAAAGATCTTTAGTACGCAAGCAAATATCTCAAAATATTTCTCAAAGATAAGCACAAGAGATATTTGAAAACGATTTGTAAAATATTTTTCGCAACTAAAACACAATATGAACTCTTTGGGTATTGTAATGAATGTGCAAAACTCACAAGCTCAATGAAGTTTTTTTACGGAAGACTTAAAATGAAGTCTCCTAGAAAAACTCAAGCTTACTCTCGAGTAAAAATATATCTCAATCAACTAGAACTAACGAAAGTGTAAGCTTAACTAGAAACTCACAAAAACACTCTTACTTAGCAAGGTTTGCAATGAGGATGAGTAAGAATGAAGAAATGAAGCTTGAATGTGAGAAATAGAGCTTTTGAAAATTAGAAAAAATTTGCTAATTGTTTTTGCTAATCTTATACTAATCTTTGCAAATGAGAGGGTATATATAGAATTCTCCAAAATTATAACTGTTGAGGATATATTGGTCATTTTAGAAAGAGTTTAAGTGAGGTTAATAAAATTTTAATAGTGTTTTAACCTCGGTGAAATTCGCTAACTTGAGGCACCAGTCGACCGTACTTAAGGTTCAGTTGACCGAGTGTCTCAATTCGGTCAACTAGGAGTATTTCGAACTAAAAGGACAGTTGATCAGGTGGAAGGCAATTTTCCAAATCCACGTGGTTCGGTCGACCAGATCATTTTGAGTTAGGAGGTTTGATTGACCAGGCGGTTGGCCTTCTCCCGAGGATGTTCGGTCGACCAGAGCGTTGGAGTTCATTTTCTAGTCGGTTGACCGAAGGGTCAACTTTTGACCCCAGGGATGTTCGGTCGACCAAGCTATATAAGCTTGGCTAGGTTTGGTCGACCGTATGGTAGGAAGATCCCCACGTGTCAATTCGGTTGACCATAACAACGCTTTACATTTCTAGTCGGTTGACCGAAGGGTCAACTTATTGACCTAGTGGGGGTTCAGTCGACCGAAGATCTCAATGTAATTGAGTTCGGTCGACCGAACATGCCATCCTTGGGCATTTCGGTCTTTTTCCCTTTACTAAATTGTCCCTAATTATATGATGTTTAGTTTCAAGACTATGGGGGACATTTTTTATGCAATATTTAGGGTCCTAAAAACAATCTATGGTCTTTGTGAGTTAATCCCAAAAATCTAGCGTCGGTCGACCTGAGATCATTCAATAATCCTTTGAGTTTATTTACCCTATCATGCATGTAATGCATTGATTATTATAGACCATTTCCTATTTACTATTACAGACCCGAATAAAAATCAATTAAATTACAACAAATAAATGTTCTGGGTCTTTATCTTCTTCAAGTTCATGTGCGTGCACCATATGATACTTCCAATTGATCCTATACACAATCAACCATTAAATAAAAAGAGTATTTATCATTATCAAAACTGGGTATGACCCATAGGGTCAATAGCATCTGTAGTATGATTGACTTACCGCAGCCTAGTCCGGACCCAGAGGCGATCAACATCTCTCCGCAGGCCCAATCGACTTCCAATACCAACACCCTTCCCGAGTAGTGTGGTTGCATGATTTATCATAGTTATGGTACTGTGATCCAAACATCAATGAAACAGACCATCAGGGCTCTACTACCATATAGAATAATTCATATAATATAATTGTATAAAATTTGACATGTTTTCAATTTATTCTGTATGAAATCATATCATAGCATATCTCGGCACACAATCATATATATATATATATATATATATATCATATCATATCATATCTCAGCACACAACCATATATCATAATTCCATAATTTTTATACAACTTTTCTAAAAATCATGCCACACAATTTGAGTATTAAATCATAGTTTAATAACTGTTTGGAAGAATATACATACACTTCACTAAAAATAAAATGAATCATCTTCCTTTAAGGTTTAATCAACTAATAATAATAATAATAATAATAATAATCCAAAATCCAATTTTCATATCTCCAAATACCTAGAAAACATATATATCAATTTCTGTAACCACATATTATAATTTAATCGGTTAAATTTTAGAAAATGTCTGACATAATTTATTCCCCATACCTATATACTAAGAATGTGCTTGCAAGGATCCTAAACTAATGTTTGTGGTGTTCGGAGCACAAAATCTTGTAATCATATATTTTAGTTTAATTAGTTAAATCTGGGAATAATTACTTTCTTAACATTCCCAGGTTCACACGCTCCCATTAATCGGTTAAATTCTAAAACGACAGACATAATTCATTTTTCTTACCTTAACTTTGGAGTGGAGCCTAGGATCCCCAAACCACGAATTTGTTCCAATTAAAATGATGAGGATCAAAGTTAGGACTCCGTGGTGGTGTCCGATCGTCGATTTGGCTGAAGATTTGAGAGAAATTGAGAGGAGAGAGAGAAAGAGAGAGTTGGCGAGAATAAGGGGGGCTCTCTATATCAATTTAATTGAATCCTTCCTAATTTTTCAGGAAGGATTGCTCATATATATAATAATAATAATAATAATAATATTATTATTATTATTATATTATTTTAATATATTATTATATTATATTATATTATTTAATTATTAATTAATTAATTAAAATTTTTTTTTGGAATCACTACATGTTATTTTCAAAATGGATGACTCTTTAACCTTATGGGAATTCGCTGCGAATTTTGTCAAACTTGAACGATTTGATGGAAGTGATTTTCGGCGCTGGCAAAAAAATATGCACTTTCTTCTTGTAGGTCTCAAAGTGGTTTATGTTTTGACTACCCTCAAACCTACAGTGAATGAGAATGAGACTTTGGCTCAAGGACGTGTTAGGCTAAAATTGGAACAAGATGATTATATATGCAAAGGCCACACTTGCAGTTCAATGTCAGACAATTTGTTCGATCTCTATCAAAATATGGCTACTACAAAAGAGTTTTGGGATGCAATTGAGGCTAAGTATTTAACAAATGATGCGACTAGTAAGAAATTTCTGACTACATTTTTTTTTCAATTCTACCATGCTTGATAGTAGGCCTATTGTAGAGTAGTTTCATGAAGTTATACATATCCTTAACTAGTTTAATCAACATAATATGAAAATCGATGAATGTATTTCTGTTTTATCTATTGTTGATAACTTAACTCCATCATGGAAAGATGTTAGAAAATATTTGAAGCACAGGAAGAATAATATGTCCCTTGAACTATTAGGCCAACATTTCCAAATTGAGGAAGTGTTTAGGCAGAATAAAAAAACTCCAGAAGAGCATATTTCCAAAGTGTATATGATGGAAGAAGGACGCTACTAAATAGCCTCAACATCCTAAGAGAGGGAATCTGAAGAGGAAGTTCAATTTTGTCAATAACCAAAATCATAAAAAGAAAGGTTCATGCTTCCATTGTGGAAAACATGGACACCACAAAAATGAGTGTTGTCGTCTCAAGAAAAAGCAAGATGGAACAAACTCTACTAAGTTTGTGACTTTGATTTTTGAAATCAATGTTGTTGAAGATGACTGTGCATGATGGATTGACTCAGGTTCAATAAGACATGTTTGCAAAGGCAAGAGTTCATTCTCAAAGTATGAACCAGTGGAAGATGGCAATATTCTCTACACTGGAAATTCGTCCACTACTGTAGTCAAAGGCAAATGAGATGTCACTTTTGAATTTATTTCTGGAAAAGTTTTAGCTCTCATTCATGTATACCATGTCCAAAAAATTAGGAAGAATATAGTTTCTGGAAGCCTACTTAATAAGTTAGCTTTAAGTTAGTATTTGAATCTGACAAATTTGTACTCTCCAAGGGTGGAGTCTTTGGGGGAAAAAGGCTATATGCGTGAGGGTATGTTGAAACTTAATATAAATAAAGTGAATGTTTCTGTTTATATTGTTGATTCACTTTATTTATGGTATAATCATTTAGGACATATTAATACTACAAAATTGCATGATATGACTAATATGGAAATAATTCCTAGATATGTAAATGACATGGATGATAAGTGCAGTGTATGTATTAAAACCAAAAGAACTAGAAAATATTTTCCTAACAAAACTTCCAGAATTTCTTCTTTACTTCAATTTGTGCATAGTGATGTATTTGACTTGCATGGTTGATTACGCATCAAAACTGCGTAATTGGACATCTTAACCCGGGTTTTACGGTTTATATTTTTAATTAAATGTCAAAATTTGTTCAATATTTTAATAAAGTGCCAAAATTATCATTCTTGAGTTTTATTGCACAATTTATGAATTTTTGGTAATTTTTTGTTGCAGGAAAAATCTCGGAAACCAAAACCGACACCTGTTCGTATTTTGTGTATAACTTTTTTGTTCAAGCTCCAATTAAGGAGATTCAAATTTCTAGAGAAAAAGAAAAAGATTATCTACAACTTTTATGTTTTAAATTTTATGAGAAACGGACTCCAAAAGGGTAAAATTTGGTGATGAACAGAGAACAAAAAAAATAATAAAAAATATATATAAGGATATGTGATATGACCCAGCCATGCAAGCCGGGTCAGCTCCAATCGGGTTAACTCTGGTCGCAGGTCTCGCTAGGGCTACCTTCCCCCTCTCCCTTTAAATATTTTTTTCTCTTCTCCTTCTTCCCTGTTGGGCAGTGCCCAGCCACACTCTTTGCTCCCTTTCTCTTTCACTCCTCTGTTCTCTTTCTTACTCTGTTTTATTTTCCTTGCCTTGCTTCCCCTCTGTTTCCGTTAGTTTTCTTCCCTTATTCTTGCTATTTCTTGTTCCCATCTGTCTCTCTCACTCTTTTGCTCCTGCTCCCTTAATCCTTTCCCTCCTCTGCAATCCTCCAGCATTCCAGCTAGCCCTCTACTCAGCAGAGCACGACCAGCCCCATATCAGCAACTCCAGCAGCAAGCCTGGGATCTCCTTTGCAGATTAACCACAGAAGCCACCAGCCGAGAAGCAGAGCATAGAACCAGTGCTCGGCCACTGTTGCAACCACCAGATCAGCAGCTCCCTTCTTCCACAACAGCAGTTGCCACGACCAGTCACTCCAGCACTGCCAGCACCCGAGAGTTTTCCTGCATAGCCAGATATCCGAGTAGCATGAGCAGCATCTGCATCTGCTGCCATGGCCGAGCTCTCATGCTCTCTCTCTCTCTCTCTCTCTCTCTCTCTCTTCTGTATTCTTTTATTTTCTTTCTTTTGTTTTCAATTGCAAAAAAATATTTCTTTTCTCTTCTTTAGTTGTTTATTAGAATTTTGAAGATTGTTTGAATGGGTGTTAAGTTATTTTAATTTGTTTTAGTGGAGTTTAATATTTATTTATTTATGTTTCTTTTAATTAATGTTATTATTAGATTGGATGGATTTAATTTAACTCCTTTTATTTATTTATCATTCCTTTAGTTCCTTTTATTTATGTTTCTATTGTGTTTTATTCTCATTTAAGTCAATTGATAGTTAAACTTTGGTTCAAGTTCTTGGTTTGTATTAAAGTTTTTTTCTTTTAATCTGTATTTGAATTTTGTCTGTGTTTCCATTACGTGCTTTAATTCCATGATCAATGTTACCATTTTTTAATTAGCGCGTGTTTTGATGTCTCCTTAGGTAGATTAGAGTTTCCATTCGTACTCTTTAAATTGAAGCATGCTAGTTTTAGGACTTTAATTTAAGTTTTTGTTTAAGTCTCCAAAATTCTGAAAAATCCCGAATTTGAACTGAGTTCAGTACATTTTTAATTTTGATTGGATGAACGTAAATTTTGAGATTAAAACGCATTCCCTGAGGAGACGATCTAGACCTTAGGCTTAATATTACACGACGTAACTCCTATACTTGGGATAGCTTCCGAGCTACTCATTTTTCGAGTGAGTCAATGGTACACCTGCCATAGGAGGCAAAAAATATTTTGTAACATTTATTGATACTTGTGGGGAAACTCGTACTAAGGTGCCAAAACCAAAATGTTGTGGGGGCGCTCGAGATGCAAAGGAGTTAGACAACTTTGTCTTTGATCTAGAACACTACTTTAAGTGCTCAAGGATTGACCTAAAGGAGGACCAAGTTAACATTGCAACGGTATATCTTACGAAGGATGCTATGTTATGGTGGAGAACCAAATGTGAAGACATGCAAAACAACCGATGTACCATCAATACTTGGGAAGAGTTTAAACATGCCTTAAAAGAACAAAATTACCCAAGAAATACAGAGTACATGGCGCGTTGCAAGGTATATAAATTACGACAGACAGGATCAATAGGGAGTTATGTAGGGGAATTCCTGTAACAACCCAAAAAAATTTAATGATTAAATAATTAGGAAAATGATAAATGGAATAGATAAATAAGGAATAAAGGGGAAAAGGGAAAATTTTGGAAGAAAGGGAATAGCAGACCTCGTCGACGAGTTACATGTCCTCATTAACAAGTATTCTGAAAAGATTGTCAACGAAGTTTAGTTCCTCGTCAATGAGAAGATGTCGAATGAGCAAATCTCAGGTTTTAAGACTCATTGACAAATGAATCTCCTCGTCTATGAAGTTCTTTCCATGACTTGTCGACGAACCCTCTCTTCTCGTCGACGAGGCCACGTGGCAAGGTCGAGTATAAAAGGGTTTGGGGAAGCTTCTTGGAGAAGAAATTACATTTTCCTCTGTCCTTTCTCTCTCTAAAACACCCCTCTGCCTTTTCTCTAGCTTTTCGGCCCCGATTCAGCCTGAATCAACAATTAGAGATCGCTATGGTGTTCTAGGGAAGATTCCCTACACATCTAGCAAACGGTTTTCTAAATTGGGCTTTTTCGGGAAACACTCCTAAGTTGAGAAAATGTAGAAATAATAGTTTATTCAAGATTTATTTAATTAAACTAGGGTTTTTGAACCAGGGTCCAGGTGAGCATCATAGACATCTTTTGGGGATTCTTGTTGGCGTAGTTCAAGAAAGCGGGTAAGGAAAAATATATATTAAATCATATTTTTATGAATTAATTGGAAAATGAAGTATGTTACGAATATATATATATATATATATATATGTATATGTTTTCTTATGGGTTTAAAAATGCCAACCGTTTAAATTACGTATTCTGAGCCTAGGATTGTTTTATTTATTATGTATATGTGAAAATGGACATATAAAAGTGGAAGATTTTTTAGGATAATTACGTAAGAAATTAAAGGTATAATTTTAATATAAGAATAATAAATGAGGGTTGACTTATTTTAACAAACATATTTGAATTATACTACTAAATTGTGTGGCTTGAGTAAAATGGAAATTATGTGATAAATTATGATATGTACATTTATGAGATGTTAGGAATACTAAAATGTGATAAAAAAAATGTATTGCATGTGTATTGTTTGATATGACATGAGATCCACGTGTTGTCGACTTTACACAAGATCCACGCAATGTGGACTGTTGCAGATGATGTATATGACATGAGAACCACGTGATGTGGGGACTTTAGATGAGACTCACCTAATGTAGACTTTACAAGAGATCCACGTAATGTGGACTTTACATGAGGCCCACATAATGTGGACTTTACATGAGATCCACATAGGTTGGACTTTACATGAGACCCATGTAATGTGGACTTTATATGAGTTTTATGTATGTGAACTATGAAAGCGAACTACGTAGTATGAACTATTTAGAACATGAAAAGGTGTATATAAAGAGATAACAAATATGGATTAAAGTAGGAATGAATTGTATATTGTAGTATCAGTATTCATGCTATTATGATAAATATATTTATACGAGCGGGGCAAACTCTTCGCCCGAGGGCTTGCTGAGAAAAGCAAGTGCCCTAGTAGGTATTAGATGTACCTATAGGCTACATATCGTACTAGGGCAAAGGGAAACTACTTGTATGAGCAGGTAGATTTCCTTATTCTCGGGGGCCTTTGCTGGTAAACCATTGTATGAACTATGTGAGTACGAAATTACTTCTTCACCTGAGGGTTTATTGAGTAAGGTGAGTGCCCTGGTATACTTTAGTTGTGACCTTCGGGTTGCCTAAGTATCATAGCAGATGGGTGCTACTTGTATGGGAGGGTAATCACCTCAATCCTTAGGAAATCTCGTTGGTAAAATACCTTGCATGTGTTTGATCAGGCTCGGGAAAGGATTTTAGAAATTATGATTAAATGTAAATGATGATTTTTATATGTTATATACAAATCTCATGTTAGCCACACACTATTTTAATATATTGTTTCTTCTTTTACTGAGATGTGTCTCACTCGAATACAAATTATTCTTTTTTAGGACCTCCACGGAATTGAGCTTAGAGAGCGAGGTTAATATAGCATTTTTGAGTTAGAGAAAGGAAGGGAATGGGTATAAACTTGATGATATTTTGGGATGTATGAATTTATGCTTTATGTTTTATGTTTTAAGTCATCTGAGAAATGAATGAATGTGAATACTGGGTTTTGTGGTTTATGTTCTTGGATTTATGTTTATATGGGAATACAGGTGGATTATATGAATTATGTTGGAATGTAGATAAATGTAGAAAAATATGGTATTATATTGATTGAGGATTGTAGTTATGTTTTTCGCTGCATAATTATAAATGGAATAACAGGTACAGGAAAATGAATGATGTGGCATCCGGGTCCCATAAGGGGGGTTCGGGGCGCCTCATGACACTTTTAATTAGGTATAATGCACCGGACTGGGTTTACGAGTTCGGGGCATTACAATTCCAAACCCTAATGCTCGACATTAAGGATATGGCGCATTTTGACGGACTCTTCCACTTCCTTCGAGGACTCAAAACATGGCCGCGAAGGCAAGGGATTCGTGACTTTCCCTCGACTCTCACAGTAGCTGAACGGTTGGAGGATTTCTCAAGTCGGACCCTAGGAATAGGGGGTGACAATGTAATAGGGATTTAATGGGGGAGAGAGATGGCTTTACATGTATTCTTGAGGGATTTGTAAATGACTATCAAATTACTTGCGTCATGACTTGTATAGTGTTCTCTTACTTGAACAAAATAAGTAGTCTTTATGTTATCATTGAGCATGAATGTCTCTTGCCTATCTATTCCATCGGTGTCTATATCGATATTTCATGATTATGAGTGAAATTATGTTTTACCACTAATTGCATTTAAAAATTATGTGACAATTGTTAAGAGCAGTATGGGTCATATTTTCGTCAATCAATCATTTCTTAGCATTAATATTTATATGTATGTTTTAACATTGATTGCATTTAAAAAACATTAATTTCAAACCTTTTCTAAATGATGATTTATAAGGCAAAATTCATGTAATTACTTTTACTTATGTTTGTAAAAAATATATTTAAAAATTATGATAAAATTAAGTTGGTTGGATTTTATTAAGATGAGATACTTAAGGTAATTCAATGAATCTATCAAGTTCTTAACGTCTGCTGTAGAAATTGAGTATATGATGCACAACGGAATATGTAAATTGCATCAAACGATGAAACACCAAGACTCAATTTATGCACAACCAATATATATGAAAGCAAATAAAGAAAACAACATGATAATATATGTGGTTCGGCAAAGCCTACATCCACGGGAGCAATTGGCACAAAAATTTCACTATGAAAATGAAAGTACACAATACACTTGATACAATGATCTCACACTTGTCAAAATATGCCCAGAAGAACTTATATAACAACCCCTCGGAGGCTTCCCTCCAAATACCCAACAATCCTAATGTTCCTATTCAAAATTTGAATTATTTCTCCCAACCTAGAGCGCACTCGTCGAAGAGCAAGGAACTCATCGGCGAGACAGAGAGGTCCACTCGTTGACTAGTGAGACTCTCTCATCGACGAGTCTTTGAATTTCTTATTTTCCTACTCTCGATATCTTAGAAGTTTTGCATTTTTTGGGCTCTCGGTATCTACTCATTGACAAGTGAGGCACACTCGTCAACGAGTCATTGCTGCACTGCACAAGACATCAACACTTATGCTTTTCATCTTTTGTCTTTGAGCCCCACTAAGTATAAAAGTCACACACAAATAAAACAATCTTCACCTTGATGATTATATGCCCCTTAGGAGGACTTGAAAAACATATCTGATTGCTCCACCTTGAACTTAGAACGTTCGATTGAGTTTGTCTCCCTTTTATCACTTGGAGACATGGAGTAAGTTCAAGCAATGCTTGAACTTTTCACTAGTGACTGGTGTTGTCAAAATATCCGCTGCGTTTTCAGATGTATGACCCTTTTCCAATATAAGTCCACCCGAAGTAATCATATCCCGAACCCTGTGGAACCTCACGTCAATAAGCTTGGTTCTAGCATGGTACACTTAATTCTTTGCTAAGTAAATAACACTCTGGCTGTCACAACACAACACAACCTCATCTTATTGTAATCCTAACTCTTTGACCAAACCAGTAAGCCACAAGGTTTCCTTTGCAACTTCGGCAACTGCCATATATTTAGCTTCAATTATGGACAATGTCACTAGAGATTAAACCATGGATCTCCAACATATAAGTCCTCCTACAAGGGTAAAAACATAACCTATTGTAGACCTTTTGTCATCCATATCCCCTGTATAATCAGCATCTACAAACCCTATAACTGAAGGACTACCCTGTTGCTTGCCGAACACGATGCCATTGTCCGATGTACCCCATAAGTATCTAAAGATCCACTTGATGGCTTCCCAATGTTGTCTACTTGGATTAGAAAGAAACTTACTCATCACACTCATAGCATGTGCCAAGTCTGGCCTTGTACACACCATGACATACATTAAACTCCCCACAACACTAGCATAGAAGACCTTTGACATGTCCTAGATATCATCATCCATACTTGGGCAATCTAGAGTAGACAACTTAAAATGACTCGCTAAGGTGTACACACAAGTTTTGCATCAGCCAGGCTAAACTTCTCCAACACCTTCTCCACATAATTGCCCTGACATATTTATAACCCCCCTGCAGTTCTGTCCCGACGAATCTCTATCCCAAGTATCTTTTTGGCTGAACAAGATCTTTCATGTCAAACTCTTTATGCAACAGTTCCTTTAACTAATTAATCTCAATTAATTTTTTTGCAGCTATCAACATATCATTGACATACAATAACAACAAAATAAAACAACCATCGTCAAGCTTGTTCACATACACACAGCAATCATTGAAGAAGCACCGTCTTCATTGAATCCCTCCGGTTGTACCATATAAATTCATTCCTCCAAGTCACCATGAAGAAACACAGTCTTCATATCCATTTGTTCCAAATGAAGATTGTTAGACCAAGTGGTTAAGGGTCTTTCATTCCAACTATGTTTTGATGACAACAACCCATTAGCAGTTCTTTAAGGCTACTAACCTCTTTCTCTAGTCCTGTTCAGTTGCACAGAACGACACCAAAGCATGCAAGTTTCAAATCAACCAAAAGCAACTCGTGACATGACCAAAAGCTTAGCCACTCAAACCAAAGAACTCATGGACTCTACATAGTATGCAAGTGTTCTAAAGATTGAGTGTGAGACTTAGATAATTTATCTTTGTAAATCCCTTGTATATGGAGTAACTCAAAGCAAGAAATGGGTATATCACACACACATTCCCTCAAAACATGTTTTACTAAATTTAAGACATCTTACAATGAATCAGGGATCATTCATCATGAATATATATAAGGACTTTTTTACTTAGAACTTAAAAGGATTTTTTAAAAGTAGAAAGAAGAGCCTCGTCGACGAACATAGGGCTTTGTCGACGAGTATAACACATGCCCTCGTCGAGGAACACAGGGTTCTCATCGACAAGAATATACTGAGAGTGCCTAAAAGTTCAGAGCACCCCTCATTGACGAATACATGGCACTCGGCGACGAGGTATGTGCAAACTTCGTTGACGAACACAGGGTTCTCGTCGATGAAAAGAAACCGATACTTGTCTGAATTCAGAATCAGCAACTCGTTGACAAACACAAGGCTTCGTCGAAGAATGTACTTAAGAGCTCATCGACGAAGGCGAGACCTCGTCAACGAATGTCGGGCTGCAAGATTCATTAAATGCAGCAGAACGACTAGTTTTGCTCTTGTTTTACATCAATAAATGCCCAATGGCTCTCCAGCACCCAGCTCGCCTATTTGGTGTTTAAATAAGGGTTTTGCATTTACTTCAAACCAAAAAAATCTTATTTAGTTATTGAAATCATTTATTGTGCGTTCACTCTCTCGGGTTTCTTTGTGCAACTCATTTGCCCTCTTGCTCTTGTTCTTGCTTTTGTTTTACTCCATTGAAAAGAGGATATAGTGTGAGGATTTTGTTGTGATACTTAGCTCAAGAGGAGCATTTGTGTATTGGCTTCTCCGCCCGAAGGAGGATTGTATAGTGATTTTGGGAATCCTTGAGTTGGTCTCAAGGCGTGGACGTAGGCGGGGTGCCGAACCACGTTAATACCGGTGTGTTAAGCTTCTATTCTCTCTTCTCTCTTTTATATTGCTCATTCATTGCCATTTGCTTCACTTTTATATTGTGATATAGTTCTTGGGAATATTTTTTTGTTTTACAGAAAATTTCCATATCTGTGAGAAACGTCTATTCACCCCCCCTTTAGACGCTAAACCGGGCCAACAAGTGGTATCAGAGCGCCAGTTGTTAGATATTCGGAGTAACTCCCAGGCGAAAAGATCAATATAGAGGATATGATTGCCCCAAGGTCAATCCGTGGACCGTCCCCCCAAATTTTGTGGAGCTAACTACTCGGCATGGAAAGATCAAATGTTAATTTCATCCAAGCCTATGACTACCGAATGTGGAACGTCATCACTAAAGGAGACTACACCTTCAAGAATGAAGAAGGCGATGACATACCTATTATAAAACTTCCCGAGGCGGATGCAAAGCTAGAACAACTGAACTTCAAGACCAAGAACTTCCTCTATTGCGCTATCAATAATGAAGAGTACAACCGAATATGTGGATGCAACATGACTAAGGAAATGTGGGAAAAGCTTCAGGTGACATACAAAGGTACAACCAGGTAAAAAGGTTAAAAATTTTATATGTTGGTGAAAGAATATGAGATGTTTAAAATGGAAGAAGAAAAGACAATTACTACCATGTTTACTTGTTTCACACACATCACAAATGGACTAAAAGCTCTCGGTAGAGAGTACTCTATGGAAGACAATGTGCAGAAAATCCTTCACTCATTACCGGCATCTTGGCACGCCAAGTCCACAACAATTGAAGAAGCAAAGGACCTTTCAAAGGCCACCTTTGATGAGTTGATCGGGTCTCTCATAACCTATGAGATCAAGAAGAAAAATGTTGCTGCAGAAGCTGAAGCACCCAAGAAGGCTACTGGAATTGCTCTAAAAACCGGAAGGCAAAAAGAGCTTGTAGAAGAGGAAGAAAATGATGATGATTATGATGAAGTCGCTCTCCTTACAAGAAGATTCAGGAATTTTTTTGATGAACAAACAAGGTGGCAAACAAAAGAAGAAAGGAGAATCGAGCATAAGATGCTACAATTGCAAAAAGATCGGGCACCGCATGGCTGACTATCCTCTCTTCAAAAACAAAGGCAACAATCAACAGGGAGACAAAAAGAAGTTCAAAGCAATGAACACTACCGAATGGGAGGAACTGGATGGAACCTCAACAGGCAAAGAAATTGAGGAAGAAGTTGCCAATTTCCGCCTTATGGAGGACGAACAAAGTGAGGTAAACTTTGATGATCAATATCTCCCTTCTTATGAAAAACTAGAAGAAAACTATAGAAAACTCTATATTGAATTAATAGAATCTAAAAAAAACACAAACTTTTAGTAGAAAATCATGCAAGATGCAAACAAAAACAAATTTTGCTCATGTGACACTTTGAAAGAAGAAAATGAAAAGCTCACTAAGGAATACATAAATTGCAAAGAGTCTTCTCAAAAAGAAGTTGGAAGCTTAAAAAAACAAATAATCAAAATTCTTCAAGAAAATTCTAAATTGAAAAAGAAGGTGGAAGATCAAAATAATACAATCTATAAATTTACAAATGGTAAAGAAAATTTGATACGCTACTTGGAGCTCAAAGATTTGGAATTTTCAAAGAAGGATTAGGATACAGCCTATCGTCATTATAATCAATAGGATTTGGAAATATTAATGCTAAAAGAAGCTCCGCATCAAGGAAAAACTCTGCACCTAAACCAAACCCCTCAGATGCTAATAAAGTTTGCCTATATTGTGAAAGAAAAGGTCATGTACGATTTACTTGCCCCTTCAGGGGAAATAGAGGAAAGAACATGAATTACAAATGGGTGATTAAGCACATTAACCCCATAGGACCCAAGAAAATGTGGGTACCAAAAAAAGTCACTTAATGTTGTGTGCAGGTATGCTTGAAGACCAACTCCACAAGAAACAAATGATTTCTCGATAGTGGATGCTCAAGACATGTGATGGGAGATGCAAGAAAATTCCTCTCTCTCACCTACAAAAAGGAAGGATTGGTCACATTTGAAGACAATGCCAAAGGAAGAATCATTGGTAAAGGTAAAATAGGTAATTCATCCTTGGCTATTGAAAATGTTGCTCTTGTAGATACTCTTAAACACAACTTGTTGAGTGCTAGTCAGTTATGTGATAAATGGTTAAACATTACCTTTCGATCCACCCAATGTTTAATAAATGATTTGAATGGAAAAAACATCCTCGTAGGAAAACGTGAATCCAACATATACACAATTGAATTTGATGACATTAAAACTTGTGACGTTAGATGTTTAGCAGTTACCAATGAAATTTGATGGTTATGACATAGAAAACTAGGTCATGTTAGCATGGATCTACTTCATAGACTATCATCTAAAGAACTAGTAAATGGCCTACCAAAAGATAATTATGTAAATTACAAAATTTGTGATGCATGTCAATATGGAAAACAAGTTAAAACTTCTTTTAAAACCAAGAAAATGATATCCACCGCAAGATATTTAGAGTTAATTCATCTAGATTTATTTGGTCCTAATGACATAGCTAGTATTAGTGGAAAGTTGTATGCCTTTGTTACAGTTGATGACTTCTCTAGGTTTTCATGGGTAATTTTTCTTGCAAACAAAAGTGACACTTGTAATGCATTCATCCATTTTTGTGGAAAAATCCAAAATGAAAAGGGAATGTCAATTGTTCACATTAGGAGTGATAGAGGAAGAGAATTTAGAAACAAAGAACTAGAAGACTTCTGTAATGAAAATGGCTATTCACACAACTTCTCCGCACAAAAAAATCTACAACAAAATGGAGTAGTTGAAAGAAAAAATTAAACACTCCAGCAAATGGCTAGGACAATGCTCAACGAACATAACTTGCCAAAATATTTCTAGGCAGAAGCCGTTAGCATAGCCTACTATGTTAGTAACCGTGTTATCATTAGATCCAAGTTAGGAAAAACCCTATACGAGATATGGAAGGGTAGGAAGCCTAACATTTCACACTTTAAGGTATTTGGATGTAAATGTTTCATATTGAATGATAGGGATCATTTAGATAAATTTGATTCAAAATTCGATGAGAGAATCTTTATAGGATATGCCATGAACAGAAAGGCATATAGGGTATTCAACAAAAGAACTCAAACTATTCAAGAATCAACCCATGTTGTGTTTGATGAAACAGACCCTCACACATCCAAAACACCTACTAAGATAGATGAAGATAGTTAAGTCACCACCTTTAGAATTGAAAAAGAGCTTGAGCAACTTAAGTTAAATAATGATCAAGATGAAAATTGTCAAAATACGAACATTGATCATCAAGAATCATCTTCTCAAAAGCCTAATGAACTAGAAGAAGAGAATTATGAACTACCTAGAGCTTGGAAATTTGTAAAAAAATCACCCAACTAATCTTATCATAGACAGTCCATCCCAAGGAGTTAGCACTAGATCTCACCTAAGAAGTGGATGTAATTATATTGCTTTCGTATCTCATCTAGAACCAAAAAACTTCGAGGAAGTTGAAAATGATGAAAACGGGATAAATGCCATGCTAGAAAAACTAGACCAATTTGAAAGAAACAAAGTATGACACTTAGTTCCTAAACTCAAAAATACTACAATAATTGGCACCAAAAGGGTGTTTAGGAATAAGAAAGATGAAGATGGGAACATTGTTAGAAACAAAGCTAGATTGGTGGCCCAAGGGTATAATCAACAGGAGGGTATTGACTACGATGAAACTTATGCCCCTGTGGCGAGACTAGAAGCTATTAGAATGCTACTTGCCTTTGCGTGCTACAAAAACTTTGAGTTATTTCAAATGGATGTAAAAAGTGTATTTTTAAATGAATACATAAATGAAGAAGTCTATGTCAAGCAACCTCTAGGATTTGAGAGCCACACTCATCCTGATTATGTATACAAACTCTCAAAAGCTCTTTACGGACTCAAGCAAGCACCAAGAGCATGGTATGAGCGTTTAAGTAAATTTATCCTAGATAATGGGTTCACAAGAGGTAAATTTGACACTACTCTATTCTTAAAACATAAAGAAAATGATATTCTAATTATACAGATTTACGTAGATGATATCATTTTCGGTGCCACTAATGAAAACTTTGTGTCAAGATTTTGCTCAAACCATGCAAGAAACATTTGAGATGAGTATGATGGGGGAACTAACCTTCTTCCTAGGATTACAAATTAAACAAATGAAACATGCAATCTTTATAAATCAAGCCAAATGCGTTAAGGACATGCTAAAGAAATTCGGTCTTGAAATGGGTAAGTCTAAAGTAACCCCTATGAGCATCACAACAAAGCATGACGCCGATGAAAAAGGGAAATATGTTGACCAAAAACTTTATCGTGGAATGATTGGTAGTTTATTGTACCTCACTTCTAGTAGGCCCAATATAATGTTCAGTGTTTGTCTATGTGCTAGATTCTAATCATGTCCCAAAGAATCTCATCTTCATGCAGTCAAATGAATCTTTAGATATGTAGGAGGCACACATGACTTTGGACTCTTTTACCCTAAGAATGCTCCCTTTGATCTAACCTACTACTCGGATGCCGACTACGGTGGTTGCAAAACCAATAGAAAAAGCACTAGTGGAACATGTCATTTCCTAGGACACTCACTTGTGTCCTGGTTTTGCAAAAAGCAAACTTCCGTAGCTCTCTCCACCACCGAGGTTGAATATATTGCAGCTAGTAGTTGTTGTGCTCAAGCCTTATATATGAAGCAACAGCTTGATGACTTCCAAATCTTAGTTAAGGGTACTCCAATCCATTGTGACAATACTAGTACCATCAACATTTCAAAAAATCCGTGCCTCCATTCTAGAACCAAGCATATTGAAATTAGGCACCACTTTATTCGAGACCATGTCCAAAAGGGAGACGTTGAGTTGGTTTATGTGCCTACTAAAGATCAACTAGCTGACATCTTGACTAAGCCTCTCAATGAAGAAAGATTCAATAAAATCCGGCATGCCCTAGGCATGTGTACTCCCTCAGATCTATCCTAGGATCTTCGTATTGTTTCTTCCTCCATTCTTTAGCTCATCCTAAACTTTACTTAATTTTTCTTCCTGCCCTCGTCGACTAACGCAGGGTATTCGTCGCCGAGAAATCTGTCAAATTCGTTGACGAACATAGGGGTCTCGTCGTCGAATTTGCCTTAATTTCATTGACGAAAACAAGGCCTCGTCAATGAAATATGTCGAGGTACTTCATATTTCCGCTCGCACATCCCCTTCTTTTTGCAAACCCTAGCCACCCTTTCTTGATTCCTTTCCTTCCTCTTGACCCTCTGTCTTTCTCTCTCAAATCCTTCTCCCTTACCTAGCCTAATCCCTTTTTTCCCTCCTTCTCTCGGCCCACACTGTTGCTTCAGCTCTGGAGTTCTGTGTCGGCAACGACCCCGCTGACCTTCCAGCCTCTTTCCCGCACCACCACTCGTTCCATCTTCATCTCCATCTTCATCTCCAAGTCTCCCATCTTCTTGCCCCACTTTTGGTCACTGCGGCTGCACCAGCCTTCACTCCCATCCCCAAGCCCTCTTCCCACTCCCACGCCTCCCTCAAACCCTCCATGGCTCAAAGACCTAAGCGTCGAAACCTTCAAACTGAGGCCGGCGAAGGCTCGTCCCACCATCCTCTCGCTGTTCCTCCTCAGCCAAACCCTGCCAACTCTGATCCCCATTTCATCTCTTCAGAGGATGCTTATCGTTACCAACACGACATTCTCAAACGACACATTGTTCACGGAAAAATTATACCCTCCGAATTCCTCCAGCTTCACTTTGCTACTCTACTCTCCAAGATTAAGGCAGTTGGATGGGATGCTCTCTTCGACCTAGGAGAGCTCGTCTATGAGGACTTGGTGCATGAATTCTACACTAATTTTGTTCCCTCACATCGTGGAATTGCCGCCTACTCCACTGTTCGCCGGACCATCATTCGACTCTCCAAGGATACATTCTCTACCGTGCTTGGTTATACTATCTATCCACTCTGAGGCCTCCCCAAAGCCTCCTGGCCCACTCGTTTTGAATGGTTCGACTCACACACTGCACTAAAGATCATTACTGGTAACCCTTGAATCCCTTCCATTGCCTGCCCCAAATCGAAGGACCTCAACGTTGAATTTAGGGTCCTCCACCACATGATCACATATAATCTCTGCCCTCGAACTGGTAGACTGGATTGGGTCACATTGGGTGATATTTTCAGTATGTACTATCTATGGGTTGGGTGTTCGATTTACTTGCCCTCTATCATCGTTCAAAATATGGAAGAGAGCCTCAAACGGCAGCGGGGTTGCCTTCCCTACGGTCGTCTTCTTACGACCTTTTTTGATCATTTCGAGCTTCTCCGTGCTAGCATGCCCTGCATTCGTCCTACGCCCCAAGATACATACACTGAGGCGACCCTTCGTTGCATGCATTTCGAAAAATACAATGCAACCAACACGTGGGTCAAAGCCCACGAGCAGGGTCAAGCTTCAGTCGATGAAGTTGAGGCCGCTATGGAAGGAGAAGAAGAAAAAGATGAGGATACCTCCTATGGCCATATCTTGGCGCACCTGGACAGCCTTCAACATGCCATGATGTAGTCAGAAATGCGTCACCGTGCACGTTTTGACTCTCTCAATGCGTCCCTTGCCCGTCAGGATAACACCAATCGAGCTCGTTTTGATACCCTTGACGCTTCCTTTGCTGCCCTCTTCGATCGCCTTGGTCGCTCACGAGAGTAACCCTTCGTCGCTACTTTCCCCCAATTTTGATAATGGCAAAGGGGGAGAGATACCTGATAGGAATTTTGTTCGGATGTAATAGCTTTGTAGTCCCTGAGATTAATGTACTAGTTTAGTATTTCCCTGAAATTATTGTACTTGGTAATATAGTAGTCTAGTATTTCATTGAAATTATTGTACTTGGAACCTATTGTAATTGTTGAACATGAATGAACTAACGTTGTATCGACATGCTTGAAAAATACAATGATTGATATACTGGACTGTTACATATTGGTTTTATACAGGATTACACAACTTGGAAAATGTCTTACTATTAGACGACATGCTGCCGAAAATTTAAATAAAATATCCATTCAAATAATGCAAATATTAAGGGGGAGGATTTATTTCTAAACATATACATTTAGTAAGGGGGAGCATATTTTTCAAAAAGAACACTAATGGACAACCATCATCAAAAAGGGGGAGAATGTTAGACCAAGTGGTTAAGGGTCTTTCATTCCAACTACGTTTTGATGACAACAACCCATTAGTAGTTCTTTAAGGCTACTAACCTCTTTCTCTAGTCCTGTTCAGTTGCACAGAATGACACCAAAGCAAGCAAGTTTCAAATCAGCCAAAAGCAACTCGTGACATGACCAAAAGCTCTGCCACTCAAAGCAAGAAATGGGCATAGTATGCAAGTGTTCTGAAGATTGAGTGTGAGAGTTAGATAAATTATCTTTGTAAATCCCTTGTATATAGAGTAACTCAAAGCAAGAAATGGGCATATCACACACACATTCCCACATACACACAACAAGACAAGTAAAACCACTTAAGATGTCTAAAAACCCTCAAACATGTTTTACTAAATTTAAGGCATCTTACAATGAATCAGGGATCATTCATCATGAATATATATATAAGGACCTTTTTACTTAGAACTTAAAAGGATTTTTTAAAAGTAGAAAGAGGAGCCTCATCGACGAACACAGGGCTTCGTCGATGAGTATAGCACATGTCCTTGTCAACGAACATAGGGTTCTCGTCGACGAGAATATACCAAGAGTGCCTAAAAGTTTAGAGCACCCCTTGTCGAAGAATATAGGGGACTCGGTGACAAGCTATGTGCAAACTTCATCGACGAACACAGGGTTCTCATCGACTAAAAGAAATCGAGACTTGTCTGAATTCGGAACCAGCAACTCGTCAACGAACACAGGGCTTCGTCGACGAATGTACTTAAGAGATCGTCGATGAAGGCGAGACCTCATCGATGAATGTTGGGCTACAAGCTTCATTAAATGTAGCAGAAAGTCTAGTTTTGCTCTTGTCTTACATCAATAAATGCCCAACGGCTCTCCAGCGCCCAACTTGTCCATTTGGTGTTTAAATAAGGGTTTTGCATTTACTTCAAACCAAGAAAGCTTATTTAGTTATTGAAATCATTTATTGTGCATTCACTCTCTAGGGTTTATTTGTGCAGCTCACTTGCCCTCTTGCTCTTGCTCTTGCTTTTGTTTTACTCCATTGAAAAGAGGATATAGTGTGAGGATTTTGTTGTGATACTCAACTCAAAAGGAGCATTTAACATTGTATCCACATCTCATCAACAACTTGTATAGAAAGGCCCTTTGTGAGCCATTGTAGGGTATCTCTAAGTGTGTACCTTGTTAAAGCTCTTTGCGAGCAGTTGTGTGTATTGGCTTCTCCACTCGAAGGAGGATCGTATATAGGAATCCTTGAGTTGGTCTCAAGGCGTGGACGTAGGCGGGGTGCGGAACCACGTTATTACCGTCGTGTTAAGCTTCTCTTCTCTTTTCTCTCTTTTATTTTGCTCATTCATTGTCATTCGTTTCACTTTTATATTATGATATAATACACTTGTTCTTGGCAAAATTTTTGTGTTTTATAGAAAATTTCCATATTTGCGAGAAATATCCATTCACCCCACCTCTAGACGCTTAACCGGGCCAACAAAGAACATAATAAGCTACCAACCCTAACACTATCTTAATATAAGTGTGTCAGACCACAGGTGAAAAGATTTCATCATAGTCTATTCCCTTCTTTAGTGAATACCTTTTTTTCCACTAATCGTGCCTTGAAATTTTCTCCTTCCTTTCTGAAATTGCTTCCTTCTTCCTATATACCCATTTGCAACCTATCAATCTCTTTCCATCTAGATGCTCCACCAAATCCCAAGTTTAATTCTTATATAGTGATTCCACCTCCTCAATCATTGTACCCATCCACCTACCTTTCTCCTAGTCATGCACTACCTCTTGAAATGTAGTTGGATCGTTGCAATTGGTAAGAAAAGCATAAGACACGAACTTTTCAAATCCATACCTTGGTAGTGGTCTGATAGTGCAGCTGGATCTCCGTATAGGAACATTGTTGACCTACTGGCTTTCCGAGCTAGAACTCCTTGCAACCAAAGGACTATGATCATTGTCGTTGCCTTGAGCTTCCAACTCTACCTACACAACATGTTCATCTCTGCCCCAATTTTTTGAATTATGCTTCTGTTCATCACAATTTTGAGTATGCTTCACCATAACCTTTTCATCAAAGACTACATTTCTACTGATCACCACCTTGTTTGCCTCTGGATCTCACAACTTGTACCCCTTCACACCCTTTTGATGTCCTAGAAAGAAGCAATGTCTATATTTTGGGTTAAGCTTCGATCTCTCCTTACTAGACACATGAACATAGGCTGGACACTTGAATGCCATCAATTTGGAGTAGTCTATTGCATTTCCTATCCACACCTCTTCTGCCGCTTTACCCTCTAGTGATGCCCTTAGTGATCGGTTTATCAGAAAACAAGCCATACAAACTGCCTCAACCCAGAAGTTCTTTGGTAGCCCTACATTAAACTTGAGACACCAAGCTTTTTTAGTCAGAGTTCTATTCATCCTTCCAGCCATACCATTTTGCTGAGGTGTTCAGAAAATAGTGAAGTGTCTCACAAAACTCCATGAACCTAGAATCAATGTATTCGGTCCCATTGTCTGACCTTAAACATTTGATTCACCTTCCCGTCTAGTTTTCCACTTTAGCTTTCCACAACTTGAACCTAGCAAATGTATCAAACTCATGTCGCATGAAGTATACCCAGACTTTCCATGAGTAGTCGTCAACAAAACTTACATGGTAAACATGTCCGCCTACTAATGCTACTCTGACCGAGCCCCAAACATCGGAATGCACATAATCAAGAATACCTTTTATCTTGTGAATAGCTGATTTGAATTTTGTCCTTTTTTATTTTCCAAGAACACAAATCTTGCAAAAATCCAGCTTACATGTTTTTATACCTTTCAAAAGTTTCCTTTTGTTTAGTTCTTTCATACCATGTTCCTTCATATGCCCGAGACGCATATGCCACAAAACAGTTTCATCAAATTCAGTATCTATGATTGCAGCTCCACCTACAATAGTAGTTCTCTACAGTGTGTAAATATTCCCATATAGCTTTTGCCCTTTCATCACCGTCAAATTACATTTCAATACTTTCATAACCCCACCTTCAGATTGGTAATTGAAACCATTACAATCCAAGGTGCCAAGTGAAATAAGACTCTTCCATAACTTCGGTATGTGTCTTACATTACTCAAGGTTCTCACAACACTATCAAACATTTTTATTTTAACATTTCCTATGCCAATGATCTTATAAGAAATATCATTACCCATAAGAACTAAAACTAAATTTACCAACCTGTAGATGCTGAACCACTCCTTGTTTGGAGTTATATGGTAAGAACATGCCGAGTCGAGTATCCATGAGTTCGTAAGGTGATCTGGCCCCGATAAAATGGAAAGAAAACCACCATCATTGCAAACTAAATCTCCTTCTTGAACCACATTCACATATTTTGAAGTCCCTTCATGCTTTTCAGTATTTCCTTTCTTCCAATCCGGATACTCCGGTTTAACATGCCCCTTTTTACCACATTTATAACACTAGATATCCTTTTTCTTCTTGGATTGAGAACGAGATTTTTGACTTGCCACGCTCATTGTTATCGTTCACAAGTCCTTCTCTTGCATCACATATTTTCAAATTTTGATGAAAATTTAGCAAGACACTTGTCACTTCTTCTAAATAAGAGTCTTTTTTCCCCATGTAAGGGTAGTAACTAAATTTTCATAAGTATGAGTTGCTAGCAAAAAAATTAGTAACATCAAAACCTTATGATCTCCATCAAACTTAAGATAAACCAGCATCAAATCACTTATGATTTGATTAAAGGAATTGATATGTTGATTTAAGTTCGAACCATCAACCATCTTAAGCCAATAAAGACACTGTTTAAGAAATAGTTTATTACAAAGTTATTTGGACATGTACTGACTTTCTAACTTTTGCCACACAGCCATTGGAGAGTCCTCCTTGTTGACCTTAGGGGTTATATCTTGTTTTGATTATGACAAATACTTTGGTATTTAATGTTTGCCAAATTTGTGTTTAGGATTATATTGGCGAAATCATATGGCGGCACATATTGACTTGAAGAAAAAGAAGACCCAAAGTGTTTAATTTCTTTGTATGTTTAATTCGGTTCTATAATATATTTAAATTCCAACAGCCTGTAATAATTAATGCATATCATGCATGTAGAAACCTATAAGCTCAAGACCATAGATGTACCTTAGGGATTGGTCAACCGATACTGAATTTTTGGGTCTAGGTAAAAAGAACTTAGAAAGACCCTAGGACCTTGCACATACACTTAGAATAAGTCTCCACTATCATCTATGTAATCAGGAGTCCAAATTTAACTAAGGTCCTAAAATGATAAAGGATTCGGGCGACTAAACCTTGGCATTGAAAACGCCTCGGTCGACCGAACTGTTGGAAAGTCAAAATATTGACTTGACTTTGGGCGACCGAACTAAAAAGAACGTAATGTTCTTGGTTGACCGAATAAATTATTTTGACTTTTCCAACAACTCGGGAACCTGAACTCCATGGTCATTTTGACCTCGGGTGACCGAACATGCAAGTTTGGGCGACTGAATCTCAGACATTTTGAAAATCGCCTAGTTCAGCCACTCGAACCATTTTTCAGTTACCCAAATTTCAAAAATTACTTTTCTTCATAATTATGTTCGGGCGACTGAACCTATGACTCGGTCGACCGAAACTCTCGGGTTAGCCAATGTTTATCGCTAATAGTAAGGATAAATTAGGGTTATTTTTCTTAAACATGTTTAAAACAATTTTAATGATTACCCTTGCATCCCAGCTGTAATATTTTTGAGTAAGCCTCTATATATATATATATATATATATATATATATATATATATATATATATATATATTCATTTGCACAAATTAAGCAATGATTAGGGATTTAATTAGCAAATTTTTCCCTAAATTTTTTTAGAACCATTCTTCATACTCCTAGCCAAAATACTCCTCCTTTACTTATTCCTTTGCAAAATCTTGTTGAGTGAGATTATCTTGAGAGTACCTACAATCACTTACACAAGCTATACTCTCTTTGTTTTAATTGAGTGTTGATTTTCTTGTGAGAGTAATTTATAAATTTTTCCCATTGATTTTAATTCATAAATTCATTTTTTGGGGAAAATTTTGAGAGCTTGTGAGTCTTTGCATTGTGTTCTTGTAGAAAACATTTTTGCAAGCTTGGACTGCTGATATGTAATGACCTGCTATTTAAATTGGTTTTTTTTATTTTATATATACTATAATATTTAACATGCTCTGATACCATACTGGATTAAACCCAACCATCAACCTAAGCATCAAGAAGCAGAAATCAAATAAACATAACCATAGGTAATTATATATAATACTAGTGTGCTAAATTGTTTTCCAATACATACATATATGACTGTTCCCCAAAATACCCATGACTGGCTAGGGTTATACAACAGTACTCCCAAAAATACTCACTCTAATATCAGGGCAAAACCGAGGCCCCTTTATCTGTGAGCCTGATCTGCTCACCTACTTGGATCACCTGAAAAATGTTAAAGTAATTTGGATGAGCCAACGCTCAGTAAGACGAAATATGCTATTACTAGTGTGTGGCAAATGAGTTACAATATTATGAAAATCTGTTGCTATATAATCATGTATAATTGAATCTGTAAATGCAGTACAAGTAATAGAAATCATCCCCTTTTACCATGTTGCTTAACATATTAGTAATTTAAGTTACTAGTCAAAATACTTTTAATGTACATAAGTATATTTTCTGTCTCTGTAAATTTGTACATACATAATAATAACTGAAAACTTTCCCTGTGGATAACTGTGTGTCATGGTTTAACCCCTCATAATAGGGTTGTGCGGCCCGTAGGCGGGATCTACCCTGGCTGACCGACCAGGGTAAACCACTATACTCCCTCGGTCTGATCTGACCTCCTCAACCCATATCTGATGGGGAGTCTGTCCACGTCTAGGGCACTATATGATCGACCTACTACCCAGTATTATCTGAATAGGTGGTTACACTCTGTAAACTGTATGTAGCTACGGTACCGTGCTCTGTAACTGTATGGTCCAATAGGGTCTGATACTATATAATACATCTCTATATACAATTATCTGATTTACCATGATTCTAAAATAACTGTAATAACCATAACACTGAAATGAACTGTAACTGTGTCAACTGTATTTCTGAACTGAATTGTAATCTATAAATCATGGTACTGGAAACTGTATAATCATGGTACTGTGAACTGTATAATCATGGTACTATAAAATGTATAATCATGGTACTAAAAACTGTATAATCATGGTACTATAATTACTATAAAACATAACCACTGATTGTATATTTTGTAAATCATATCCTGAAAATTCTGTAAAACACATTTCTTTACTATACCCATATTCTCAAGCCACACAAGGATTTTAAACATATTATACATAAATGATAAATTGTATAAATTTCTATTGTGAATAATCATCTGATAAAAATGTATAGTTTATACTGAAACATAATAAAATTGCCTAGCATAGCATATTTCCCTTACCTGATTCTTGCTAAAATCCTCCTATTAAGACGGGTCCTACACCCGCAAGGTTCTCCACTCAACACCCTGAGAACCATAAATCCCAGAACAAAACATCAATATTTCTTTGTTTACATCATTTCCTACAACTGTCAGAAGGCCAAAAACTGAATAAAAGACCTTACCCTGGATTTGGGATGATGTCCAACTTCGTTCCACCGACGATTCGCTCTGGCAGATTTGTAGAGAACTTCACCAGGAGCGTCGTGGTGGCCTCATATCGTCGATTCGACGACTGACAGGGCCAGAATCAAGGAGAGAAGAGGGAGAGGCCGTAGGAGAGAGAGAGGAGAGGATTTGCGGCCAAAATTCTGGGATTAAAATCAGTTTAGGGCTATTTATACTGTGGGATTCGTTGACAAGCCACATCATCTCGTCGACGAGTCCTTAAGTAATTTCATTGACAAACCTTACCCTTCGTCGACGAAATTCAGAGTAGCCCAAATTCTTCTCTCGGTATTTTCTCGTCGACGAACCCCTGTACTCGTCAACGAGGCTTGGAAATTCTTGGAATTATTATTATTACCTCTAAAATGCAATGTTGTCGCGTTCGTCGATGAAGTCTATTGCCTCCTTCTGTTCCTGTTTCTATTTTCCTCCCTCTTTATTATTAAAATATTATTATTCTTAGGGTCATTACATAATATCTCTTGTGGTTATATTTTGAGAATATCATTTTGAGATATTTAATCACATTATTCAAAACATTTGAAACCCTATCTTTAGTTGATATATATTGGTGTATTGTTTCAAGGATAGATTGACAATACACTCTTGCACTTGATTGCTTAGTGACATTACATTGAGTGGTATTGCACATATTTGCAATGAGCCTATAGTTCGTATCTAATTGATGTGCATTGATTATACTCTACTAAATCGGTATATAGTCTGCTTTGTTGAAAGACATTTGAATTGTACGTAACATTTCATATTCATTGATTGTATTCTAGGCGTGCCCTGAGGGGGTTTGATCTAGTCTGAAAGGATCAGTTGTTAGGGCTTTCTCCGCCTCGTAAGGAGATTGTGTAACGATTGAGGTCAACCCTGTGAATTTGACCCTGTTGTAAACAATGTCGTTCATTCCGTTAAGTGAGCAATAGTGGTAATCATCAGGCTTGTGAGCTGAGGCGGGCCAAACCCCAATAACATATCGTGTGTGCACTTTACATTTCAACACTTTATATTTACTGCACATGTGTGTTATTCTCACTTATCTGTGAATGATGTGCATGATTTAATTTCCACACCTTATATTTGTCTGCGCATTTTAAATTGCATAGACAAATCTTAGGTTGTGTATATACTGCTGCTGGATAGTTCAACCTAAGAGATAAATTTTTAAATTTCCAATTCACCCCCCTCTTGGATTACACCAAGTCCAACACTCCCTCATCACATGATAGAGAACTTCATCAACCAAACACAAACGTATTGTATAAACGGCCTATGCTTCCAATTCTCTCCAATTCGCCTCATTCATTCCATTTGGTTGAATACCATGTAGAGCCTTCACCATCCCTTGTTGTACAAGTATATCCTCTCATTACCACAAATTGAAATCTCTGGTTTCATTGAATTTGACAACATCAAATCTTGCAAAAGAAGATCCTGATGCCATGACAATAACACTCTAATACCAATTTGTTGTAGAAATCGAGTGTAAGATGTACAACAGAATATGTAAATTGCAGCAAATGATGAAGCACCAAGACATAATTGACGCACAACCAATTTATATGAAATCAAATAAAGAAAACAGCACAGGAATATACGTGGTTCGGTAAAGCCAACATCCAATAGAGCAATCGGCACAAAAATTTCACTATGAAAATGAAAATACACACTATACTTGATACAATGATCTCAAATTTGTCAAAATATGCCCAGAAAAACATATATAACAACCCCTCAGAGGCTTCCCTCCAAATACCCAACTGTCCCAACATTCCTATTCAAAATTTGAATTCTTTCTCACAGCCCACTCATCGGCAAGTAGGGAACTCGTCAACTAATGAGACTCACTCGTCGACGAGTCTTTTAATTTTTGATTTTTCTGCTTTTAGTATCTTAGAACTTCTGCTTTTTTCGGGCTCTCGGTATCTACTCGTCAACAAATGAGGCACATTCATCGACGAGTCACTGCTACATTGCACAAGACTTCAACACATATTCTTTTCATCTTTTGTCTATGAGCCCCACTAAGTATAAGAGCCACACATAAATACAACAACGTCTTTTTAAAAAAATATAATAATATAATATAATATATGATAATATAGTAGCATCCATATTATAGGATAAAATTCAAAAACACTTTTAAGTTCATTAGATATGATATTGTACATTCTTCGAGTTTCAAACCATTATGAATAAATCCCCCCACATTATTATTAACAAAAGCAATCTTTTATTAGCCAATGATAAAAATAGTTTGCATCATTATTAAATTACTTTTTACCCTTTCATTTAATTAGAAATATATATATATATATATATTATATCACATAATAAATTCTGTACCACAGTGCAACGATGAGCGTCAACAAATATTTTTAAAGAATATTACTCATAAAATAATTTGTTTTTTTTTTCTAAAGAAGAGTAATTATTGTCTAAAGATATTTTAATAGGTGAAAGCTACATATATAGAGAAATATAGAGGGTACATGTGTACCTCATAAAAGTATACTCTAAACATTACTTTTTTTTTTTTTGCTAGTTTATAAGAACAATTTGAATATGTTAGAGGTAAGTTTCTCACTTGATCTTCATTTTATAAAGTTTTTATTTCTAATTAATTTCAATTATTTTTATCGTAGGAATGAAGTTAAGATGATTTAGAAGTCCATCCTTAGTATAAATGAAGAAGACTAACCACTTAGATTGGAGGAAAGAATACTGGATATGATAGAATCCCACTTTGGAAGAGTCTCCACCCACGATTTAGTATTTTTATCATAATTATCTCATCCAATATTGGTTTTGGGCGATTCACATTGCGTTGAAAACCTTACATAATGGGCTACAGTTTATCCTGAAATAGTCTTTTTCTAATTCGGACTTTTATTAGATAAAAAATGTGTCACAATCCGGTCCCAAAATCCTGAAGTTATTTATTCTGAATTTTTTTATTATTTCGTTTTTAAGGTTTTGTAGGGAGGACTACATAGGGTCAACGGTCAGTTCGGTCAGATTCAGTTAATTAACCGAACTAATCGAAATTTTTGGTTAATGAGAACTGTTAACCGAACCGACCGAATAGAGGGGCCTCACCGAATCGAACCTGATTCGGGTAATTCGGTTAACCGAATTTAACCAAATTAACTTGAAATTAATTAATAAAAACATAATATAATTGTAGATTTTTTACCAAATACTAATTAAAATATTAGCAAATTAACATATACTAATTAACATATTAACAAATCAACATATGCTAATTTATATCTAAATTTTAATTAATTATTAGATCGATTATTTCAGTTAACTGAATTAACATTCCTCTAAACTGAATCGTTTGACCAATTAATCAAACTTTGTAAAACCATAACCAAACTGACCGATCCTTTGTTCTTAACCGAACCGAACCGACCAATTTCGTTCGGTTAATTTGATTATTTCGGGTTTTCCCGAATTATGTTCACCCCTAGAACTATATATATATATATATATATATATATATATATATATATATATATATATATATATAAACTCTTATTTTGAGTGGCCATCTTGGTTTTGTTAAGGTTTTCGTTAGAGTGTATTTTTCTTTCATTCTGTTATGAGGAACTAATTCCCTAGCCTTGGCTAGGGATGAACTTGATCAAACAAGGGTATTTCAATTTATTATTATTCCATATTGTTGTTCTTCAATGTTTTTATATTTTCTATTTATTGTTCATCAATTATTATTTGTTTTATTTCACGCTTGAATATTCATATATCTGAATCTCTTCATGGATTCGGTCATGCTTTTTCTATAGAAATGTAAGGATTCATAAATATGTTCAAGACAAACTATTAATTTTGTTACATTACTCCTCTGCTGCGATATTGTCTCTGTAAATATTGTCGTCATTAGATTTTGTTAACAAAGTTAATGACTTTTGAGTTTTTAATGAGATGCATAATATTTAGAAAATTTACTTTTGAATTTATCAAAAATTTGTAATTCTATATCTTCCGATAGGAAATTTGGGATGTGAAATCTCTAGATGAGAAAACCAATGGATTAAAAATAGATTGATTATCTCATTTGCGAGAGAGATTTCTGATGCCTTGGTTCTTGCAAACTTAATTTTTCATCCACAAAAATAATCTTAGTTTTACATCTTTCTAAAAAGAATTCAGATGTTTTTCTTTAAAAATCATTTACTATTATTTTTATTTTTATTTGCCCATTTGTGTTCCTTTTTCCATCTCTCTATGGAATTGACACCCCAAAGATGTGTTACAACTACCGCATTATTCTTTGGGCGTAATCAAATTTCAAAATAGTTCACTAAGACCACTAAGATTATATCCTAATCCCACTACTGATTAAGCGTTAAAGTTGCGTAATTAGATAATTAAAATCATGAATTAAAGATTGCAATTTCACTTAAATGTCTAATTATGTCCAATATTTCAATATTGACCTCAATTTATAATATTTGAATTTTTTATCCATTTTGCTTAAATATATGAATTTTTTTTTAATTTAAATATTGTAAGGTATTTTGAAAATTAAAGAAGTGAAGTGGGCCATGCAAAATGATACAAATGGACGCGTTAAGTGCAAAACGAAACTAGTTAGGCGATTAAGGACATTTTCAACATTGTTTCATAATATGAGCATAACTCTCTCATCCAAACTCTGATTGAGATGATTCAAGGTGTTGTGCAACGTCAAGAAAAAACTTTACAACTTTTATGTTTTACAATACTAGCTGCATCGATGCAGGTCGAAATTGGGCTTGAAGTCACTGCACTTGCTACACAAACCGTGCGCTGGAAGGAAGCCTAGGGCTGTGCTTGTGAGTGAGCTACGTGAGGCCCATGCACGCATTTAATAGAGAGCCCATGCAATGCTATAGGAGGCCGTGCACACATGGGAACTGGAATTAAAATAGAATGGGCCATGCACTCCAACAAAAGAATGGGCCATGCACTCCAACAAAATAGTGGGCCGTGCACTTTTTATAGGTGGGTAAGAATTCCAGATTGAAGAGGTCCATGCATTTGCTTGGGCCATGCAATTGAAGCGTGAGCTAAAGAGAAAAAAGAGAGGCCTGCCATGCATTTCAATAAAGAAGTGCAGCAGTAAAGTGGGCTTTATGAAGAGGCCGTGAGCTTAGGGAATTAAAGGGCAGCCGAAAGGGTGTTTGCATGGGAATAGGGTTTTGTTTTTCTTGGTTCTTTTGGGGAATAGCAGTTGTGAACCAAGAGGGGGAAGGTTGTGCGGTGCTGTTGGAGGATTGTGCTCTCTCACACACGACCTCATCTCTCTCTCTCTCTCTCTCTCTCTCTCTCTCTCTCTCTCCCCTACGCTATTTAGTTCTTCACTTTAATATTATTTTAATACTTTGTTTGAGTTTGTTTTTATTTAATTTTGAAGTTTAGTTGTTTTTATTGAAATCATTGTTGGAATTTATTTTTAATTAAGCCATTGTTTAAGTTTAGTTTATTTTTATTTAAGCATTTGTTTGAGTTTATTTTTAATTAAGCCATTGTTGGGATTTATTTTTATTCAAGTTATTATTGTGTTGAGTTAATTAATTATTTTTAAGTCATTGTTGAAGTTTAATTATTTTTGTTGAAACTATTGTTGGGATTTATTTTTATTTAAGTTATTATTGTGTTGAGTTAGTTTATTATTGAAGGATTTTCATTAGATTAATAAAGTCATCATTTTGATTCACTTTTGTTCGTTTACTTTTGTCATAGTTTATTTGCTCGTTTGAATGAGTTATTGAATGGATTATATTGGGTAGGCATAGTTGTTTGGTTTGTTTAATTTCTTGGTAGTTATTTTAATATTTAAGTATGTTATGTTTTTTTTTTAGTTTAGGTTCACTTTGTTTTAATTTTGTTACAAACTCTCAAAAACCCAAGAATTTGAATCTGCACTGTGTTCAGTAAATTTTTTATTTTCTCCTTTTTATTTTAATGAGAGTTTAAAATTAATATGCATTTCCTGAGAGAATGATTTGACATTTTGGGCTAATTATTATGCGACAAAACTTATATACTTGGGATAGCTTTTGCGCTGCTTATTTTTTAGTGAGTCAACTACCATGAGTAGTGAAATTAGAACCGTCATAAAACTGCAGGGTCATAACACAAAATAGGAAAGGGTGCATAGACAAAAAGTAAAATGAAACCATGCACATTTGCTTTCTTGAAGTCTTCCCTTAAACTACCTTTATGACTTAGGAATTGAAAGCCTTTTTTTCACAAAGCTCTTGTCTATGATCACCCCCTTTTGTTTTGTTTTATTTTGTTTTTCTTTCAACAACAAGTTCTACATAAATTAGCTAATATCTAAGAAGGCTATTGATATAAAATTTACATAAATAATTTAGTGTCATATGTGAGAATGTGACAATAAGCTATGCTACACTCGTGTTTTGGGCTTCTGACTAAGAATAAAAAGGGAGGAGTAGGTCAAGAGGATCATTACGGGCATTTATCAACATTCTCATATTTTAATGATCCCAATAGAGCACCCATGTCTCACTAGGACATGCCTTCTCACTCAACAACAATTCCAAACCATAATACAAGATAAGGTGAAGTTACTTAGCAAAAAATGTTCAAGTGCTACTAGAATGTATCCCCTAGGTCATGGTGTATTTGGATTGTAATAAGTACGTTTGTAGCCACACTAAAGAAAAAATGCCCTCAAGACATAGGAAATCTTAGCAGGCTCGAGTAACTAGAAATGATGAGTACACGAAAAGCAATGCTAGAGACCAGAATGATGCATTTTAGAGAATTCAATCGTTAGGTTGTAGTGGCAAAGAAGGAACTCATGGCAACTGTGACACCCCGAACCCACCAAGTGGGCCCCAGGTGCCACGTGTTCCAATCACCTGTATATGATACCATAATTAATATGCATATAAATAAATAACCTCAAATAAATACCAGAGTTCTATATAACAATCAAAAAACGAACACTATAACATCCAGATATCCATATCCACAACCAGCATTTAAAACATAATCTCGTACAAATATATATACTAGTATTTCACAATACCCCAAAAAGAAACCACCAAATACAATCCCAGCCTAGGCCTTCAAACCCGGTCTCCAGAGGAATCTGAAAAATTGTTAATTCACTAGGGTGAGACACTTCTCAGTAAGGGTGGAATAAATTATAACAGTGTGTGACAAATGAGTTTTAATATTTATATATCAAAATAAACTGCTTCTCACATAATATCAATAACAACTGAGAAAATGTACCATTAATAACATTCCCGACATCTAATGTCATACACACATCCAATATGCACAAGTACATAATTTTTATGCAAACGAAAGTTCCTAAGGATAGGGAAGATTACTCGCCCATACAAGTAGCTTCCCTCTGTTTTGGTACTAAAAACTACCTACCAGAGTACTCACTTTACTCAGTAAGCCCTCAGGTGAAGTATACCTCGCTGCCAGTACATACATCTTTATTATTTTAAAGGCGAAGGTTTCTGAGGACCGGGATGTCTACCCGCCCATACAAGTAGCATCCCTTTGCACTGATACCAAGAAGTTACCTAGTAGAGTGCTCACCTTTCTCAGCAAGCCCTCGATGGTATGTTTACCTCACCGCATGCACACACATGCATTCACAATATGCTATACAATTATTTTTATGCTATAATTAAATCTATAATTAAATTCACATGCGCACAACACATCCACATAGGAATCATGTATCTCATACTTCATCTTCCAAAGTCCTCAGTATGTGGCCCACACAGAGCAACTGCGTACATGTCAGTACGTGACCCACACAAGCATCTACGTACTTCTTATCTACACGTGGCCCATACAAGCACCACTACCCACACAAAGTACATAACATGGCCCATACAGGTACCACCATCCACACAGAATGCATAACATGACCCACACAGGCGCCATTATCCACACAGGCACCACTATCCACACAGGCACCACTACCCACACAGGGTACATAACATGACCCACACAAGCGCCATTATCCACACATAATATAACGTGGCCCACACAGGCACCACTCCAACTTCCGCAACACGTGGACCACACAGGCACCACTCCAGCTTCCGTAACACGTGACCCACATAGGCACCACTATTCACTAGTATCCAATCCCCATGACCTACCCGTCATACATCAATAGAACAAACTCCTCGACCTGCCAATGTCCTACCCCATATAAATGACCATATGACGAGCTTCTTAACTTGCCAATGTCATATCATGATTTATATTTAGGCAATATAACAACCTCCTCATGTCAACGTTATATTGAGATGCATATGAATAAACACACCAATTAATTCACATAGACGCATCAATGTATTTCCACATAGGAATCCAACAGATCAATTCATTTCCCACACAATATCCTAACAGATCAATACATTTCCACACAGGAGTCAAACATAACAATTCATTCATCATGGCATAATCATTCTAAACATCCTCACATGCAAACCTAAATACCACAGTAATTCATATTCAATTTATTAGGAAAAATTGTTCCCATGTCACACGAATTTAATATCATATACGATTATCCCAAATATAAACTTTAAACAAAATCATCATTTTCTAGTACTCAGATGGTTCTAAAAATCATATAGATAAATAATAAATTTCATACGCTCGTAAATAATAGGTTTACCTTAATAAAATATTGATATAATTTTATTCCCCCTTACCCGATTCCCTGAATCACGCCTGCAGGGCTCCCAAACGTATACCTGCGGTGCTCACCCGAACCCTGATTCAATCAAATCAACCCCAATAAAATATTATTTTAACATTTCCTAATTTACAATAATTAAAAAATAATTAATTTCTAAATAACCCATTTATCCTAATTTTGGGGCTATTTCTACAACGACCCCATGAGAAATCTGCTCCGCTAGACTTGTATAGAATCATCTCTAGATTCTCGTGGTGGTATTCGATCGTCAATTTGACTTAAAATTTAAGAAAAATTGAGGTAAGAATTAGAATTTGCCTTACCCCAAGAGCTATGCCCACGTTACTCCTACGACAAATCTACTTTGGTAGATATGTCAATGACGGATAATGGAGTCTAGTGGTATTTTCGGATTTTCAATTGAACGAGAATCCGCTGCGAAATCGTAAAGAGAAGAGGAGTGGAGAGCATAAGCTGAGAGAGTTTTTTTTTTCTTTCTCTTCTTTCTTTCTGCCGCGTGAAGCTTTTTTTTTTTTTCTTTCCTTTCGTGCTTTGTTCAAAACTTAACCATTAAGTTTCCTTTCCTTTTTTTTCTTTCTTTCCTTTATCCATACTTTAAACTTTTATATATACTTATATATAATTACTTATATATACTTATTTATATACTTTTATGTATATATATATATATATATATATTTATATATATATATATATATACCCAAAATCCTCAAATTTCTTAATTTAATTAATTTTCTTTGTAATAATTAATTAATTAATAATAATAATTTTTTTAATTATTTTTTTTTTTGGGGTCGTTACAGCAACCTTCCCCCTCCCCCCCAACTAAAAAAAAAAAAAACAAGGAGACCTTATTCACAAAGGAGATAATGGATGAATAATACAAATAGGGTTTTGAATGTTACTTATAGAGTCATATGATGTCATTTTGGATCCTATGAATAATTAGAGAAATTTTAGCCTCTAATGGGGTGGCATGGAATCCCAAATGTTGTCATGTGTCATTCCTTTGCGGCTACCCTTAAAAATCTCCTAGTATTCATCAAACTTGAAGTTGGTGTTTACTATAACATTCGTAGAGTATAGCACCTCATTCAAGGGACATTTCCTAAGTAGCTTGCGCAAGAGGAAAAAGTCACTGAGCCACATATAAATTTCCTAAAAATCTAGAGAATACTTGTGTGCCTACCTATATTTGGATTTGTATTTGATTTGGAGAAAATGTAATATAAAATTGTATTGAAAATTTTTAAACCCACCCAAATCCAAATGTAAGGTCTGAAATCTATACTCATAAACGTTATGTAAATGTTTTACTTTTGAGGTATTAGAGGTTTTCAAATTTGTAGGGGGCGGCGTTCACTACATTGATGTATATGTTGGCTGTAACACCTGTACGCACACATTTTATCACCATACTTCTATTTATCTATTCAATAAATTAATTTTAGGTATTTGTTACATTTATAACTGTTAGAAATATACTTTGAATTTATATAATTTAAAATAAAACAAAATTTTAAATTTAACTTACTACTTATAAACCTTTAACAAAATAAATAAATAGAACTAAACAAATAATAATAAAATATTAAGATACCTCATTAAAAATTAAAACTCATTTTCCTCCCGATTTTGAATTGTAAAAATGAATACTATTTTTAATCAAAAGTTGCTTAAATGAAAGCCTATTTCAAAATCATTGTCCATTTTGCCTCATTCGTGAAAACAAATTTATGTTTGTGTTTCCCAAAATTGAATTTCGTACCAAAATGCTTTTTTAACCTTAAAAGCCTTTTGGATTTTTCCAAATTGGATTTTTCTAAATTGTTGTGTTTCCTAAAACAAGATCGTCTCTCTTTTGAAAATTGGAAACTATTTCTTGATTTTCCAAAATCTATTTTTTGGAGACAACCACCCCAGCTCTTTTAAAACAAAATTGAAATCTCTTGCTTCCTTCTTTGAAACATCAACTCTTTCAAGGGAAATTAATTTTTTTTTAAACAAAGAAACCTAAACTAAAACTCTCCAAACTACGTCGACTTGATCCCAGGTTCCGGGTACACATGCAATGTACCCTGAAAGGATGTAGGTTGAGTCCAAAAACAAAAACTTTGTCCCCAAATGGATCCTAAACCATTTTTCAAAATGAAGGATAAGTAATGGAGCCTCCGTGGGGTTCAGACCCCTATATAGGCATCATGAAATGTCATTTCGATCTTTCATGAAGCTCGCGCGCGCACACACACACACACACACAAGTGCGGTAACTATTCCCTAAATGGGTGTTGATAGGAGTGCTAGGAGGACAACCATATAAACCTTCCCTACGCACAATTGAACTCCTGAGCCCTAACTCTCTCCCTGGGGTTTTTTCTATATTTTCACCCTTTTTCTTTAGAAAAGAAAAGAAAAGAAATAAAGTGGTGGCTCCTTGTTGTTTTATGGTGTCGACAATACCCTTGGTTGTAAATCAGAAAGGTATTTGAACAACTTGCCTTGTTCTAACATTTTCTTTATGTTCAACATTAAGAAATTGAATTTCTTGGCATAATCTCGCATGATTACAATCTACTTCAATCGTTTAAGGGCGTCCTTGCAATCAAAGCTTTGTTGTAAGGAAGGAATTGATATTTCAATTATTCCAATTCTTCAAAGTCTTCCACGTCTCAATTCGAGGTCCACTTGCATTTGCATCATCCTATGTCTATGTACGCCACCATAACTTAGCATCGTCTGATAGGTACATCAATGTTATGGCAATCTTCTCATTCTCTCGAATATGGGCAGCCTTGAAATACTACTCCATGTCCTATAGGAACATTTCGAAGTGCTTCGAACTACAAATTCCTTCAAAGGAATTAGGTTTAGAAATTCAAGTTTGTTTGCTATCTTTACAAGGAGAAAGTGCCAAGTAATTGCCCTGTCTGATCAACATGCCCACATTGCAAGCAGTTGACATCAACACTTTGTGACAAGCATGATTTCTCCTTAACCATGACTCATCCCATGTCCTGACAACACCATATGTCTATGAAACACTTGACAAAACTAAGATAATTGTCCAACCTTATCAACTGAACTAGCCACCGTAAGTAATCCTATCAAAGACCTTGACTCAAACCATCTCTATCACCATGTCGGGGTAGACAATTTAACATATCTATGCTCCCTCCTTTAGCAATATATATAGATTAACCAAGTATCAAGGCAACTCGTGTCAGGCCATCTTAAGTTACTGCCTTCGTACATGAGTTGCCTGCATCGTGTGCCTTGGTAATATCAAGCGACCCTAGGGTCTGACACATCACCACATAGGGTTGGATCAGAACATTTAGAAATTTTTCCATAATAATAATAATCTCAAATTAAATAAATCATTAAATAATGATGATAAAAGATTATATGATGGATAAGCCAAACAATTAATGACTTATATTGCAGTAGACCTGTTATCATGAGTGTTATTTTCCTAGTAAAAACATATTATAGTTTGAATAATTTTTTATAATAATAATAATAATAATGATAATAATAAAATGTTTATTGAAGATAATGCTAACAAAAGATTACACGATTGATGCATGACTCACACACTTAACTTAATATTGGAGTTGGGGACTTCTATACTTGGTAGATTACTCGATCAGCCATTAAAAAATTAATTTATTAATTTTATTTTTTTTTTGTTTATTTGAGTTTGCTGCCTGCACGTTTCACTTGCTTCGCAGACTCAGCAAGGAAACTTAAATAGCTAGGTATCTTCACTAAGTGGATAAGCATTGCTGGGTGCAGTTCTTTTGACATCAACACGGTTCTGGCAAGTTGGATTGCATGGATAAGCGCAATCTATCTCCCGGAATGCCCTCCTCTCCTTATACCAATCTCCAACTGCCGTTGCTATCGTCTGCACTCACAGTAGAATATAAATATTCACGCATTAAATAAATTAAAAAACACAACGATGAATATATATTAAAAATAATCATTTGTTTATAACTCGTATTTCAATACCCATGGTGTATTCGAGTCGAGTCGGCACAGCAAACTACTCGACTTGAACTCAATCGATTTTATAATTTTTAAACTCGAACTCTATTTATTTACAAGGTCATAAAAATCGAGCTTGATGTGGCTATAAATTAATATTAGATACATATAAATATAAAGGGCAGTTGGTGTACAAATACTCAAAGTAGTTCGAATTCAAGTAAAATTGAATCGAATCGAGTTAGAGAATGAGTAGAGTTTGAATAGCTTGCGAGTATGCTTCACTCACTTACAACCCTAAATGTTTATATGAAGTCCATGGTAATGTTATGGATCACAAGCACATGCCCATCTCAGGCTCATGTGAAAACACATAAGTCACAATAAAGGTTCACCATTTCTTTTTTCTTCTTAGTGTGACGTGAATTTGTGATGTCAGAGACGATCCATGTCAAAAAAAGTTGAATGAAACCTTATATGTGTATTTGAAGGAAGAAGAAAATTAATGAAGATATCCGGTACCGTGTTGTTGAGAAGTGGAGAGTCATCAGCAAACCATCTTTCCTGCATTTCGGACTGGCAGTGGTCGAAGCAACCATCTATAAACATTCCTGTAGATGAATCCTCGCCCAGCCCCTCCTCCAGTGCATCCAAAAATTCTCTCCTATAATCTGAAAAATATACCCCCAAAACCATCGTTGATCGATTCCTTCAACACCTCGTACAACAACGAAGGCTCTAGCTGCTCCTTCGTTTGTTTCAATAATTTTTTTCCTTCGTTTTTTAATTAATGGGATTCTCGAGAATGTGAGTTGGGAATCTTTGATTCTCGCGTTTAGTTCACTCTGAGAATCCCATGCACGTAATTTTTCTGAATTAAACGCCTAGCTAGTGAGAAAAGGGTTGTGATAGAGACCTTGAATGGTTTGAAGCTGAGAAGATGAGCACTTGGTAATATCAGCCTTGCATTGACGCCAGGTACCGCGGGGATCAGCTACACTAGGTGCCAAAATGTTCCTTATCTGATCATATATTAATAGCAAGATTAATAGGAGAACCACAAAAGAGGAAGCATCATGCATGAACTGCAAAGTTCTCTCAAAAAAAAAAATCTTAACAAAATTATATTGACCTTCTCTTAAATTAATGATCTATATGCACAAATCCAAATCCGTCCTTCAAAATCCATACTCTTGAATACTATCTTAGTCTTTGTATTGTATTTCCTTCTGTTATTTATTTATCAACTTTACTATTGCATTTGTCTGTAGATTTGTCATTTAGCATTGATTTGCCTACAAACATCTTATTCTTTTCATTTCAAATTTCGAGAGCATGGAAAGTATTTCATTTGCAAATGTTGCTTAGCACTTGGGACAAGAAATGAGCTAACCTGCCATGAATCAATGGCTGCGTTTAATATAAATAGTGGTGTTTTGATCTCTGCAGCCACGTTTTGTGGGAAAAAGCACTGCAATATGAATTTATGGTTATTGGTAGAATTCATCAATATGAAATGAAGTAGGAGATTTAATCCAAACTGCGACTCACCAACTCTGGTTTCAGTTTTGAAGTGCAATACGAGGGCAAATTTTTTGCTGATCCCTGCACCCAAGACAACCAAGAAATCAGAAACCTTAGATATGGATTTTATAATATTATTAAAACCAAAATCCAAACTTAAATGCTGCAAACAAATGCTACAACTTAAATACTCAATATATTTTCCAAACTCACATAAATTTATGAAGGCAATTGATTGCATGCTATAAATGAATATAATTAATTATTACTATTTTCTTTCATTATAATTTTCAATATTTGCGGCATAGATACAGGTGTCTAACATGATATAGCTCTTAACATGTTTACACGCCAAATCTTAAAAGTATGAGACACAACACAGTAAAGACACAATATATATAATACATTATTTTTAATTCAATTATGGTCTTTAAAAAATTTGATGTAAAGAGTCATTTAATTTGTAGATAATTTAAATAAATATGGTCTATTTGATTTTTGATTCTTTCATTAATTAATATTAATTTTTTTATTAATGTGATCAATACAAGTTAATATATGAAAAATCCCTCAAATTTTGATAATATTAATTTGCCATGTCAAATGCACGTCTAGAATATGTTTAGCTTATTTTATTTTAAATTCACTTGACAATTTTAGGTTAATTTTGATTAAAAGTATCTACACGTAACAACAAGAAACTATATAATTATATTTTTCAATCACTGTCACAACTAAAAAATTGAAGAATAGGAATTCAAAACTCATAATTAAGGCAAATAAATTTGTTCTTATTGAGAAATTTTTAAGTTAGGCAGTCAAATCACATTCCATATTTGAGATTTTTAACTCAAAATCTAAGAAATTGATTGATTATTTAAAATGTGAGGTGCATGGTTATATAGACGGCCTAATGTAATAAATTTTGGTTCTTGTCATCTAGTTATTTACTCGCTCCAATAAAGCAGCCTAACCTAATTAAGTAATAGTAAACAACCTTGTAAATTAAGTTTCCAGTTCATGCTAATTTGGCATCATCATCATCATCATCATGATTATTATTATTATTATTATTATTATTATTATTAACCCGTGGACTCTAGCCACCATCGCGCCACTTTGGACACTATGGTGCGGTACCAAATCCGTAGGGGTGAAAGCCGCCTACCCATTGACGCACTCGTAGTAATTCACCGACGTAATGCCTTAAGAGATAATCGAACACGTGATCTTGGGGTCACCAAATTAGTAATAGTGCTAATTTGACATTATCACTTGACAAAATGCAATACACAAACATTAAAATCATTTCCTAAAAAGAAAGGGAGCGTTGGTCCAAGTGCAACTATGATTCAAAATTTTGAACAATTTTGAAAGACAAATTGTTTTTAATGTAATGTTTATTTATGATTTCCTAAGTAAAAAAAAAAAAATAGCTAACTATATTTTTCTAATAAATTTGATTGCTATTTTTGAATATTATGATTTATTTTATTAACATTACAACCACTGATTTATTGTTTTCAGTTTTACTTGATTTAATATATTATTTATTTCTTTGGAAATAATTCAGCAACAATGACTATGAGATTGATTAGTTTGCTTTATTATTTTCTTATACCGACTAAGATTGGATTTAGTTCATAATCAATTGATTTAGTATGTAACATACCAAAAGGTATAAGCTATTGAATCTTGCAAACGGAATGCTGAGGGTAGCGGCGCAAATTTTGATTTTAAACAACAAATTGTTGTGTTCCAATATATGAATTCATGTGGCTCAGTTGGACTGACTCGAGTGGTAAGGATAACTTGTAACTTTGATGACTCCAAAGTTATGAATGATCACTAGGATAGAGGTGATGTGGATGTTCCCTTACAGGTTCAGGGAGATGTTGAGACTGATGAGTAGTTGACAGTGCCAGAGATTCCACTAGAGATTCCATCTAGGAGGTATGCCAAAGATCGAAATCTTTCCACTCGGTATTCAGCAGAATAGTATGTGTTATTGGCTAATAGGGAAGAGCCCCAGTGTTTTGCAAAAGCTATGGAAGATGAACACAAGACAGAGTGGGTTGAGGTCATGTAAGATGAGATGCAGTCATTGCATGATAACACACCTTTGAGTTAGTGAAGCTACCTAAAGGAAAAAGAACTTTAAAGAATAAGTGGATTTACAAGAAGAAGCCTAATGAGTTCTCTTCACGGCCACGGTATAAAGGTAGATTGGTTGTAAAAGGGTTCGATTAGAGAAAATGTATTAACTTTGATGAGATCTTCTCTCCAATTGTATAGATGTCATCGATCTGTATAGTACTCGACTTAATTAGCAGCTAGTCTTGACTTGAAAGTTGAGAAAATGGATGTGAAAACTGCCTTCCTTCATGGTGATTTGGAGGAAGATACTTATATGAAGCAGCTAGAGAGTTCTAGAGTGACGGGAAAGATGATTATATGTGCAAGCTGAAGAAAAGCCCATATGGCTTGAAACAAGCACCGAGACAGTGGTATAAAAAGTTTAAGTTTATTATGGGGGAGTAAGGCTACAAGAAGACAACTTCATATCATTATGTATTTGTTCAAAAATTCTATGATGATGATTTTATTTTTTTACTACTTTATGTGGATGACATGTTGATTGTTGGCAAGAATGCTTCAAGGTTTGACTAGTTGAAGAAGCAATGGAGTAAGTTATTTTCTATGAAGGATTTGGGGCTAGCAAAGAAAATTCTTAGCATAAGAATCAGTTGTGACAGAAGTGCCAAGAAGTTATATTTGTCACAGGAGGAGTACATTGAGAAAGTGCTTTAGAGGTTCAATATGGACAACGCTAAAGTGGTTAGCTCTCCTCTTGCTACCCACTTCAGATCGAGTACAAAGGAATGTCCTTCTATAGATAAAGAAAAGGAAGACATGGAAAGAGTTCCTTACGCCTTAGTAGTAGGAAGTTTGATGTATGCAATGGTGTGTGCAAGACCAGATATAGCCTATGCAGTTGGTGTAGTTACCCGATTCTTGTCAAATTCAGGAAGAGAGCATTAGAATGCAGTGAAGTAGATTATGAGGTATCTTCGAGGCACTTCTAGTTTGAGACTTGGTTTGGAAAACTGACAACCATTGTTAGTTGGCTACACAGATGCAGATATGGCAAGGGATGTGGATACTCGTAAGTCTACTTTGGGTTATTTGATCACTTTTGCAGGTGGGGCTGTAGCTTGGCAATCGAGACTTCAGAAGTGTATTGCTCTTTCTACGACAAAGGCAAAGTTCATTGTAGCAACGAAAGCGAGTAAAGAGTTGCTATGGGCAAAGAAGTTCTTAAGAGAACTTCGTTTTAAGCAGAAGAGATATGTGTTGTTTTGTGATAGCCAGAGTGCTATTCATCTTACTAAGAATTCCAACTTCCATGCAAGATCGAAGCATATTGATGTATGATACCATTGGATTAGAGATGCGTTGAACGATAAGTTACTAGAACTTGAGAAGGTTCATACTGATGATAATGATTTTGATATGTTGACAAAGAAACTACCAAAGGAGAAGCTTGAAGTTTGTTATTCGATCCTCGAGATGGAGATTCCATCCACATAGTCAGAAAGGAGGAGATTTGTTGGGTTATTTCCTTCCATGTGGAGGAAAGCCCAAGTGAGTTTTATTAAAGCCCAAAGCCTAACCCTTTAGTGTGATAACCTAAAGGGAGTCAGAAAAAGAGAAGAGAGGAGTGATTAGCCGCAACTTTCCCAAGAGAGAGAGAGAGAAGCGTAGTTTTTTTTCGTTATACTGCTCAGATTTCATTAAGACTCTGATCCCGCTTTATTCGTGGTCCGATGGAACTGAAATTTGGAGAAGAGGTTCAAGACTCAAGTAACTACAATCTGAATGGTGGAGATCAAATTTCGAGCTTGGGAGTTGGGATTTGTGCCCGTGAACAGTAACCACGATTTTGGTATATTGATCTCTCCAATTCTCTTTGTATTTGTTAAGAGTGATGATATTTTAATGAGATATATTTGTAACCTCTAATTGCGATTAGAGAAGACTTTGTGTACCAATTATTTGGTTGATAGTAGAAATTTCAACTTGATTAGGTACCGTGGTTTTTCTTCTTTACACTGGGAAAATTTTTCACATAAAAAATTACTTGTATTCTTGTAACTTGATATGATTGACTATTTTTCCTATTTTTTTCAACATGTATATATATTTGCTTGCATATAGGGAGAAAAATTATTTCGTTGTGGTTGTTTGTTGATATCTCTCCCAAAAATCAAATATGTATATTATATATACGAATTTATGTGGGTATGTGTGTATGAAAGAGAGAGAGAGAGAGAGAGAGAGAGAGAGTACATGTAATGTAACGACTTGATCATAGTATTCTTCAATATGTGGGGCTCCAGAGATGTCTTTCCTGTTATAGACAGAGCATACATATATAACAAATGCATAGTGAGAATGTATATATATATATATATATATATATATATATATATATATATTCTCATTATGCATTTGTTAACTAGGGTAGAAGTTCATCCCATATTCATATACTGGTGATGTTTATGAAACTTACGCATTGATAAAATAACCAGCGTCGGAAACGCATTTCACCTTGGCATCCCCGGGGAGTAAACTTTTGAAGCTATCGCAGTGCAGAATGGAAGCCAGCCCCCCCGCTGAACACCCAGACAGAAGTGCCTGCCAAAGCGTCAAAACCATACATGCCTCACCACTTACCAAAAGCAATTAGGAAAATGACCCAACAATAAATGAAGGAAAATAATTCAAAATCCTGGGATTGATTTCCCTACATACACAAGAGTGCACACCATATGTAGGCCTCACATCCATCCTGTATCGATATAAAAAATTATTGAGTAGATTGATTTTGTCGTAGGCTAACCAGATAAAATGGAGACAAATCATGAATTTTTTCGATTTATTTTGAAAAAGGATTCGTTATAATTTACTTGTTAGTCTATCGTATGGGTTGTCACTACTTTATTAGATTAGTTTGTGAGTGTCGTCCCACACATACTGCAAAAATGCAAAATATTAAATGGAGATCATGAATAAGAACAAAGTATAGGAGGCATACATTTTTAGCACTTTTCATTCCCTTGGCCAATAGATCCTCTATGACTGCAGGAAAAATCCTGGCTCCTCTGAAGTGAAGATCAGTGGCCTGCTCCAAATTGATATATATATATATTGCCAAAGTAAATAAATAAAATATAAAATTAATTGTGATTTTTAGTATTATAATTTAGTTGAGAAACTTACTGGGTCGACTTCTTCAACATCGCCAGTGAAAGATGAGCCATCGCAATACCTGATTTTAACTCTGTTCCAGTTATAGAAGTCTGGATGATATGTTTAATTAATTAGTAGAGAAGTTTTGACATTGTATATGGAAATTAATAAGCAATTAAGAATTTAGTGCGCCCACAAAAAATAAACAAGGAAGGAAGAATTAGTTAACCAGGATTAAATCTCTGCTCATTGCTTAGAATAGCAGAGAAAGGAATGGGCAGCATTTCTTTGGATGACCCCAAGCGTGTTGTTTTGCGTGCAAGGCAACTTGTAACATTGTTGCACCATCCTCCCCCCTTCACACAAAATACACATTTGTCAAATCTCCATCCATCCATCTAGAAAACGTCAGGGTCACATCAATCTATATTGTTCGATGTTTGCGGGTAATTTGTTTTGGTTTGTGTGTGTTTGTTTTGATTACATATTGGTGTGTTTAAATTGATTTAGTTGGAAAATGACACAGATTTTGATAGGCTTGTATTGGTTTTGATGTTGGACTAATTTTGATAGTTTATTTGTAAATTTCTTGTATCATATTTGTAACCACGGTATTTTTTCTGTTATAAGTGAGAGTTATCAATAAATTTAGAATTTTCGTAAAAAATAAAAAGAAAAAGTATGCGAGAATTTTTTCCAGAACTTGTAACTGGATTGATTTTGATATTGAGAAATATTTGAGGATATAACTTTTGAAAAGTCAAGTGTTCTTTATTTAAATAAAAAAAAATATAAAATTATATATACTAAATTTTAATTTAATATAGATGAATTCAAATCTAAGATTTTAAATTCTTTCTCTTTTATAGAAATAAGTTTAAAAGAGATTGGTAGTAATGACTTGACAAAGATATTTTAAGAATTTAAAATTGACATTGATTGTCTAATAAATGAAAATGCTCTTATTTTGAAAATGCTACTATTAAATGATAGTCTCAATCTCTCTATGTCTCTCTCTCAACCCTTAAGTTATATCATCTAGATCTTCTGCAAATTGAAAACGAAGCCAAAACAAATAATGAGAATGCAATCATTTACAGGGTTCGACGGTGTGCATGGCTTCCGGGGTTTGGGGAAGGGGCGGACCATTTATTAAAGTTTTCTAGCCTATTGGAGACATATAATTAATTAATTAATTAATTAAAAGTGCAGGCATGATTAAGAAGAAAGGGGGAATGTTGAGCTGCGCTCATGTGGGGCATTGCCTCTCTTGTAAAAAAAGAAAACAATGGAGAAAGACCAACCTCTAAGTGAACCAACCAGTTGTCAGCCCCTGCACCAAATCCCTTGTCTAGGTGGTATGCCGGTGGGCTCCCGTCCAGACAAACTGCCCCATTACCACAAAAACACAATTCATCATCTTCAAACCACTCCTCTTGAGTTCCAATTAATCTAAAATCCTTCATTTGTCACGTGAAAAAACATTATGGGAAAACAGGAAATGGAATTTTCTTCCAATAACAAATTGATAAGATTTGTCGTGCAATATTCAGAGTTCTCACCAGCTCCTTTCGCCGCCGCGGTTTCGACAAAGGTAAGGCTGATATTGGCACTTTCCACCGCCAGCAAGATTAACATGAACACTAGGAAACCGAGCCATCCGCTTAGTTTTGCATCCATCATTCTGCAAAATCTGTGTGTGTGTGTGTGTGTGTGAGAGAGAGAGAGAGAGAGAAAGAGATTATCATGGGAGACAATTGCAGATTATAAGCATGTTGAAGAACAAATAGGTTAACAATTGGCCACTCGAAAATACTCACATATTATTTGAAGTAAAATTTTAAAAACAAAAGTATATAAAGATAAATTATGCATGAATTTGATCTGCTTTTCTTTTTTCTTTCTTTTTTACAGAAAACAAAAACATTATTCTCGGTCCCTTAAGGGATCCCAGCCTCGACCTCAATATTCAAAGACAATTAATAACTTACAAATTAAGGAAGATACGCAAGTAAGTTATGATTGGATTTGCTCTGCTTTCTTTCTTCTGATCATTCACACGCACACCACCCAAAAAAGAAAATGTTTTCTGTGTCACACTTGCTGGTTATTCATCTAGCAAAACCAAAAACCAGTTTCGCTCAACCCCAAACGATCCCAGACTCGATTCCAATAGTAATTGCCTATAAGAACGCTGCTTATGATTCTCGCAATGAGCACGAAAATTTGACAAAGCAAAACAGAGTGAAACCATTTAAACACTCGGTAAAAGGTCATAAAGAACTATAAAAGGAATTTAACCATATATTATTTCCTTCCTGAAACGTTTGCCTGCATGCTCAAGGAAATATAGTAATGATAAAAGAACAGAAGCCCAGAAGAGCTCAAATCAATTAATGCAATATTTTTATTACGAAAATGGAAAAACGATGAGAAATTATATTTCCAGAGGCTTGGGGAAAGAGCCAAATTACCGGGTGGTTTTCAACAGAACCTGAGTCCAGCCTAGTCCTGTACTTTGTTTTCTGAAACACGAAAAACAAAAACAAAAATGAAAACAAAACAGTTTTGATTATAGAATGGAGGAATGTGAGGAAACGATGGGTACAGTACAGGATGGAAGCACAAACGTGCTTAAATATATAAAAGTCTCCGAGGATTGGGATTTCATGGGTCGGGTCTGGGTTCAACCTTTCCGACCCGAACAGATGTACGACGTTGCATGACATGACAGAGTGGCGAGCGGATGAGGATCATATCCATTTCGGCTCTCGAGCAAATGACTAAGAAACGGCGCCGCTTTGCTTTTAGATCCAATATCTTTTATAATCTAAAATTTTAATTTTTTTAAAAATACTAGAAAGAAAATAATTAAAATAGTCATTAATTAAAGAATTTTTTAATTTTTAATTTCATATTTATATTGAGAGTTTTAAAAAATTATAAGGGCTTTAAGGATAATTTTAAAATAATTTTGAGCAACAAATGAATTTGGTATGATTATAAGGGCATTTTAAGATTTCAAAATTAAAATTACTTTATTAATTACTTATATGTCTACTATTAATTTAGGGAAACCTTTTTAATTTTTTTTCTCATTCAATCAGTCTTCCCAAAATGTTCTTAATTTATAATTATTTTTTAATTAAAATATTAAAAATTGTGGTTGCAGAAATAATTTAATGAATAATATTTTATTAAAATGCAAAAGTCAAGTGACAGTTGGATTTTATTTTATCTCATCTTATCTCATTCTATTCTTAGATGCCAAACATGTATTTATAAGATTCCATAAAATTAATTTTTACCCATCTATATTAAAAAATATTTAAAATAAATTTCAATATATGTATATTTTACAGTTGTAATATGTGTGAGAGTGTGAGTTTGTGTGTATATAAAATTAAAATTTTAATTCCAAAACTAAATTATATAAAATTAATTCCATCATAAAAAAGTGTTGTAGTCACGTGTTAAAATATTGTATTTTCAAGAAAAAAAATATTGTAACACTCACGTAGCTATAAATGCATATGAAATATATATATTTTTTTATGTGATATAGAATTTTCTAGTTTACAGAATAATAAAATAATATTTCTTTCTTAGGTTGTAACCTGAAAAAGTCTTTGCTATCATGGTTGAAATCCAATCCATTCCATTGATTAAGAGGTAATTAGGACAAAGCAACTTGGCTAAAGGCAAGCAAGCATCTCTTTGAGGCCCAACTATCGCCCATTATGTATGCCACTTGTTGGAGTGTCAAGCTAAGAAAATGAATCCAAGCCACCCATATCAAGCAAAGATCCAATGGCTAGCTTTGTTTTATTTGTTATGGGGGGCATAGCTGTAATTTTACCTGTCAATTACTTGTAAATACAAAACATAGCAGTAGATGGGCGGGACTTTAGTTTTTTGTTTTTGCAGCTTGAGATACCACAGCGCAGAAGAGGTTTTCTTCTTCTTCTGTTTGCAGCTCCAGAATCGAGAGAGACGCCGCACTGTCTTCTTTCACAGCCAGCCGCGAGTTCTTCCTAGCAGCAGGAGACTTCCCAGCCGAGAGAGCACTTGCAGAACCGAGAGCCTTCAGCATTCGCGCGGGAGAGTGAGGCCGCACGCGAGAAGGAGCTGGTAGGAGGAGGTGCAGCGTTGGGTATCTCCAACCTCCAGCGGAGGTTCGCGCGCAGGTAAAGGAGGTAATGCACAGATCTAGTTTCTTGGAAGGAATTTCTTGTAGGGAAACTAGGAAGGAATATAGGGAGAAATCTAGGGTTCTTCGCGGGTGCGAAGAGGGCATTTCTTGGATTATTTTTGGGCTGATTTCTAGGGAAATTGGAAAACCAAGAAGGGGTAAATCTGTGTATGTATATTTATTCCCACCGGATTTAATATAGTATCTCTGGAGGTGAGTTTCTGCGGTGGATGTAGGCTAATTTTTGGGCCGAACCACGTAAATGTGCTCTTGTGGATTGTGATTGTGCATGTGACATGTTTGTGCTTTGCTGAATATGATTGGTGAACATATATAATTTTCTTGATCAAGCTTAGCATACACACACGCATCAAAAGAAACAGGTTTATGTTTAGGTGTTTATTGTGGCTGATTTGTAATTAAATAAAATCTGAAAATAGAATTAGCACTCAGCTGGAATTACACACAACAAGTGGTATCAGAGCCTCGCTATGTGATGGGGACCGCTAGGTTTGAAATAGAAAAATTCACCGAAAAGAATGACTTTGGTTTGTGGAGGATTAAGATGCGTGCCATCTTGGTACAGCAGGGGCTTGAGGAGGCTCTTCTTGGAGAAAAGAAGGGAGCATCCACTTCACAAGAGGGGAAACAAGATTTTCTCTCCACCGACAAAGTGAAGCCCGAAATCCTTTAAAAGGTACATAGTGCCATTATCTTATCCTTAAGAGACAAAGTGCTTAGGGAAGTTGCCAATGAGGATACGACAGCTGGAGCGTGGTCAAAACTAGAGAGTTTGTACATGACAAAATCCCTAGCAAATAGACTCCACAAGAAGACTAGACTCTACACCTTTAGAATGACCCCTGGAACATCGATTGATGAACATTTAGATGAATTTAATAAAATTCTTTTGGATCTTGCTAATATTGATATTAGTATAGATGAAGAAGACCAGACAATTCTTTTATTGAGTTCTCTTAATTCCACATATGACCATATTAAATAAACTATGACGTATGGGAGAGAGAGGCTGACTTTAGAAGATGTGCAAGCCATTTTGCACTCTAGGGAATTGTACACTAAGTTTGAGTCTAAATCAGGGTCAGGGGAAAGGTTAAATGTGAGAGGTAGGTTTGAAAAGAGGAACAAGAAAGGAAAAGACAAGAGGTCTAGATCAAAGTCTAAGAGTAAGGCACTAAAATATTTTACATGTCATAAGGAAGGACATTTTAGGAGGGACTGCCCTGAGAGGAAAAATGGTGCAAATGTCACCACCTTTGAATCAAAGGGTAAGGCAGCTGTAGTTTTAGATGGGTATGATAGTGCGGAAGTGTTAAATGTCTCGGATAGAGATTCGGGAAAAGAATGGATACTAGACTCAGGATGTTCCTTCCACATGTGTCCATTGAAAAACTGGTTTGAGTCCTTTACATGCTTAGAAGGAGGTCATGTTATCCTAGGAAATAATAAGTCATGTAAAATACAGGGTATTGGGACTGTGAGACTTCTAATGCATGATGGGATGGAAAGAGTGTTAAGAGATGTGAGGTACATACCTGAGCTGAAGAGAAACTTGATTTCTCTTGGTAGCTTAGATAAGATAGGGTACACGTTTAAGTCTGAAGGAGGTAGCCTAAGAGTTTGTAGAGGTTCATTGGTAGTGATGAAAGGGGTGCTAAAGAATGGGTTGTACACCTTGGTAGGAAAGACAGTGATTGGTGAAGCTTCACCTATCAATCACAAGGTAGAAAATCAGGTTTCCTTGTGGCATAGGAGGCTAGGACATGTTAGCCAACTGGGCCTAAAGGAGTTGGAGAAACAGGGGCTCCTTGGAGATAGGAAACTTGAGGAATTATCATTCTGTGAGGAGTGTGTCTTAGGAAAGTCTACTAGGGTTAGTTTTAAGAAGTCCACTCACACCACGAAACAGACTCTTGATTACATACATTCAGACTTGTGGGGGCCTGCTATGGTTAGTTCTCATGGTGGTTCTAGGTATTTTCTGTCAATTATAGATGACTTTTCTAGGAAAGTATGGGTTTATATTCTAAAACATAAAAGTGATACTTTTGAAAAGTTTAAAGAATGGAAAACCTTAGTAGAAAATCAAGTTGGCAGAAAAGTTAAAACACAGAGAACAGACAATGGATTAGAGTACTTGTCAAATGAATTTTCTGAATTTTGTAAAGCTGGGGGCATAGCTAGACATAGGACTGTTAGGGATACTCCCCAACAGAATGGATTAGTTGAAAGGATGAATAGGACTATTTTGGAAAGGGTAAGATGCATGTTAGCCACTTCAGGTCTGCCCAAGACCTTTTGGGCAGAGGCGATGACCATTGCTGTATACCTTATTAATAGGTGTCTTTCCACAGCCTTACATTATAAAACCCCTCAAGAAATTTGGTCCGGTAAGCCTGCTGATTATCAGGGTTTAAAAGTTTTTAGGTGCGTAGCCTATGCCCACATTAGAACTGATAATTAGAGTGTAGGGCTATTAAATGCATTTTTGTGGGATACCCAAAGGGGGTTAAAGGCTATAAGCTCTGGGTTGTTCAACTTGGAAAACAAAAATGTATTATTAGTAGAGATGTAGTTTTTAATGAAACTACAATGGGGGGAAAACCAAAAAATTCATATGAAAGTGTTAGGCACTCTGATACCAGTGACCCGCAGCTTGAGGTGGAGCAACCCTCCTCTTCACTTAGCCATTTAGAAACATATGCTGCAGTTTTTAAGGAGCAAAACTCAAAAACGGAAACCTCTGAATTAAGTAAAACTAACCCTCTAGCACGGGATAGGGAGAGGAGGGTCATAAGACCTCCTCAAAGGTATGGGAAAGCTGATGTGATAGCATTTGCTCTTTTTGTTACTGAAACAGAAATTGAGGTGGAGCCTAGGACTTTTAGAGAGGCCATGGATAGTAAAGAGGCTGAAAAATGTATTCTTGCAATGCAAGGAGAAATTGAGTCTCTAAACAAGAATAAGACATGGGTGATGGTACCTAGACCAGAAAAACAAAAACTCATAGGATCCAAGTGGATCTTTAAGAGGAAAGAGGGAATCCCTGGAGTTGAACCACCTAGGTATAAAGCTAGGTTAGTGGCTAAGAGATTTACACAAAGGGAAGGCGTAGACTATAATGAAATATTTTCCCCTGTTGTGAGGCATAATTCTATTAGAATTCTATTATCCTTTGTTGCTGTACATGACTTGCATTTGGAACAACTTGATGTTAAAATTGCTTTCTTGCATGGTACTTTGGAAGAAATAATTTATATGCAACCTCCCGAGGGCTTTGATATGGAAATGAATAAAAATCATGTATGTTTATTAAAGAAATCTTTATATGGGTTGAAACAATCACCTAGACAATGGTATAAACGATTTGATTCTTACATGCTTCAAAATGATTTCTGTAGAAGCAATTATGATGGTTGTGTTTATTTTAAACCATGTGATAAATGTCATATATATTTGCTATTATATGTTGATGACATGTTGGTTGCTTGTCAAGACATGGTTATGTTAAATCAAGTTAAGTGCATGCTCAAATCTGAATTTGAAATGAAAGACTTAGGACCTGTTAAAAGAAACTTGGTATGGAAATAACTAGAGAAAGGAATAAAAAGCTTCTCTACTTGTCCCAAAAGTCTTATATTTCAAAAGTGTTGAAAAGATTTGGAATGAGTTATGTTAAATCTACTTCTATTCCTGTTGCCCAGTATGTTAAGTTGTCTAGCAAACAGTGTCTTGAAACTGAAGATGAGCCACTCTTTATGAATAGAATACTTTATGCTAGTATGGTTGGTAGTGTAATGTATGCTATGGTATGTTCTAGACCTGATCTATCTTATGCTGTAAGTCAAGTGAGTAGATTTATGAATAAACTTGGAAAACCACATTGGCGTGCTTTGAAACAAATTTTTCAATACTTGTCTGGAACAAAACAGTAAGGATTAATATTTGGTAAAAAGGATATGCATTGTGAAATAGGGTTAAAAGGATATGTAGATTATGACTATGCTGGAAATCTAGATACTAGGAAATCTTTGTCTAGTATGGTCTTTTATTTTTTAGGTAGTGCTATTAGTTGGAAATCTCACATGCAGTCGGTGGTAGCCTTGTCTACCACGGAGGCTAAATATATTGCCATGACTGAAGCCTTTAAGGAGGCTATATGGATAAAAGGACTATGCCTAGAATTAGGAATGTATAGTGGAGCCGTTACAATTTATTGTGACAATCAAAGCACTATTCATTTGGCTAGGAATCATGTTTATCATGATAGGTCCAAACATATAGATGTTAGGCTGCATTTTGTGAGAGATATTATTTCTAGTGGAGAAATAGAAGTAAGAAAAATTCCAACGAAAGATAATCCTTTGGATATGATGACTAAAGTAGTACCTAAATCCAAGTTTGAACATTGTTCGAACTTGGTTAACCTTGGAAGTTTCTAGTGTCCGTTTTGCAGGAACCGCCATAGGAGATGCTAAGGAGGTGCAAGGGTTACAAGCTTGCCAAGGTGGATAATTGTTAGAGTGTCAAGCTAAGAAAATGAATCCAAGCCGTCCATATCAAGTAGAGATCCAGTGGCTAGTTTTGTTTTATTTGTTATGGGGGGCATAGTTGTAGTTTTACCTGTCAATTACTTGTAAATACAAAACATAGCAGCAGATGGGCGGGACTTTAGTTTTTCTATTTTTGCAGCTTGAGATACCGCAGCGCAAAAGAGGTTTTCTTCTTCTTTTGTTTGCAGCTCCAGAACCGAGAGAGACGCCGCACCGTCTTCTTCCACAGCCAGCCATGAGTTCTTCCTAGCAGCACGAGACTTCCCAGCCGAGAGAGCACTTGCAGAACCGAGAGCCTTCAGCAGTCGCGCGGGAGAGTGAGGCTGCACCCGAGAAGGAGCCGGCAGGAGGAGGTGCGGTGCTGGGTATCTCCAACCTCCAGCGGAGGTTCGCGCGCAGGTAAAGGAGGTAATGCACAGATCTAGTTTCTTGGAAGGAATTTCTTGTAGGAAAATTAGGAAGGAATATAGGGAGAAATCTAGAGTTCTTCGCAGGTGCGAAGAGGGGATTTCTTGGATTATTCTTGGGCTGATTTCTAGGGAAATTGGAAAGCCAAGAAGGGGTAAATCTGTATATATATATTTATTCCCACCGGATTTAATATAGTATCTCTGGAAGTGAGTTTCTGCCGTGGATGTAGGCCAATTTTTGGGCCGAACCACGTAAATGTATTCTTGTGGATTGTGATTGTGCTTGTGACATGTTTGTGCTTTGCTAAATATGATTGGTGAACATATATATTTTTCTTGACCAGGTTTAACAGCATACACACACACATCAAAATAAACAAGTTTATGTTTAGGTGTTTATTGTGGCTGGTTTGTAATTAAATAAAATCTGAAAATAGAATTAGCACTCAGCTGGGATTACACACAACACCACTAAAAGCCAAGAAAAGGAGTTAGTTGAGATACAATTGGAAGCGAGCAAGCTTAAGCACAAAGAGATTTGATGAGAGAATTTATTACAGCACAAGAATGTAACTCTCAAAGAGTGCTCAAGAAGATGACACAAGTATTCTTGGTGAATTCTCTCAAATTGAGCATGTGATGCCCTAATTTTCTACTTTTTTTTTTTTCAACAATAATAAACAATCAACTAGCTCTGATACCATATATCACACATAACTCGATTCTAAGTGAGGTAGCGGGTATTCGGTCCATCCAAGTATACTATCCATATAGTGGAATACATACAATGTCTGAGCCCAATATATAATACCATCTAAAATACTATAAAATATTAGAGTGCTAAGACCTCTACACACATATATACACATTCCCAGAAATCCATAAAATAGTCTAGGGGTTACACAAAACACATCCCATACTCAACCACTTACCCTGAATACTAGGGTACTACGGTCTCCTCTACCTCAGAGCTCTCTCTGCTTGTCTGTCCTAATTTCTTGAAATGTTTAGATTCAGGGTGAGTGTTGACCTTATTGGTCATATCTCGTTTTGATTATGACAAATACTATGATATTTAATGGTTAATGAGTTTGTGTGCAAGACCAATCGAAAGTATCATATGGTGCACGCACACGGCACATGAAGTGAAGACCTAAAGACCTTGTTTATGTTGTATTGTAATTTAATCATTTATTTGGGTCTATAATAGTAATTAGAACATAGTCTGTAATAATTAATGTCTTACCTGCATGGTAGGATGGATAAGCTCAAGACCATAGATGGATTTTAGAGAACGGTCGACTGACACCGGATTTTTTTGGTGTCTTCAAAAACACTTAAAAATGACCCTAGGACACTCACACATGCATATATATAAATGCTCATTTCAATAGGGTATTTGTATGCTTAAAAAGAACCGAAATGCACTTAAATGGCATGTTCGGTCGACCAAACTTCTCAAGTACAAATGCCCCCAGTCGACCGAACCGGTGCCAGGTCAACAGTTTGACCATGGTTCGGTTGACCGAACTTCACAGTTCATTACCTGTCGGTCGACCGAACCTTGACCAGGTCAACAGATTGACCATAGCCCGGTCGACCGAACTTATATAGTTCATTTATACCCGGTCGACCAAACCCTCTAGTGAGTCAACGTTTTGACCATCTAGTCGACCGAGCTCAAAATGTACTCCAACGCTCTAGTTGACTGAGGGTCCTCGGTAGTTGTCCCAACATTTGGTCATACGAACTATTCAATTCAAATCTTCCTGATCGACCAAATCACGCTAAATTAGAAAAATCGCCTTGGACCTCGATGTCCGGTCGACCGACTGTGTAGTTCATATTAGTCCCAGTCGATCGAACCTCGAAAAATTGCCACGGACATACTTGTTCAGTCGACCGACCCTGCAGTTCATTTTTGGTCCGATCGATCGAACCTCAAGAACTTCGATCGACCGAACTTGTCCTGGTCGATTAGTGCTCTCGGGTTGTCCCATATTTTTTACCACGGTTAACTTTTTTAAACAGGGTTAATTAGGGTTTAATTGGTTTAAAATAATATTAACAATACCCTACATGTCCTAAAAGTTATAATTTTTCCTATCTCTATATATAAGGCTTCATTTGCAAAAATTAGTAACAAGATTAAGAAAATAATTAGAAAATATCCTTTGATTTTCCAAATCTCTATTTCTCACATCCAAGCTTTATTTCTTCATTCTTACTCATCCTCATTGCAAATCTTCCTAAGTAAGAGTGCTATTGTAAATATCTAGTAAAGCTTACACTCGTTAGTTCTAGATTGATTGATATATATTTTTATCCGATAATAAGCTTGAAGTTTTTCTAGGAGACTTCATTAATAAGTCTTCTGAAGGAAAACTTCGTAGAGCTTGTGAGTTTTACATCATCATTGCAATACTCAAGAATTCGTATTGCTTTTTTGTGAAATAAATTTTTACGAACCATTTTCAAATATCCCATGTGCTTATTTTTGAGAAAAATATTTTTGGGATATTTTACTTGTGAAGATCTTTGTTATTGTACCTTTTGATTGATAATATTATCTTGACACAAAGATCAAATATTTTACAAACCAATTTCAAATATCTCTTGTGATTTATTTTGTGAAAATTTTTTTGAGATATTTGTTAACATATTGAAGATCTTTGTTGCTATATCTTTTTATCTTGATACAAAGATCAAATAAATTTGGCAAACCATTTTTGAATATCTCTTGTGGTTTATATTGACAAATATTGGTTGAGATATTTGAAGTGTGCTTGTGATATTTGCTTGTGCATTGTAATTGAATATATTATGTGTTACAAAGATCATATCATTTGCACTCTCATGCACTTATTATATCGCTCATATAATTATTTGAGAGTAGACACTTGGACTACATTGAACTTATCAAATCCTATCTTTCGATAGTGTATTGATTATACTATGTGTATTGGATACACATCTGCTTTTCATGAACGTACAATCACTGTACCAATTTATTTATTGAGAAATCTGTTGTATTTTCAAGCGTGGCCTGAGGGGGCAGTAATCCAACCCGGAAGGATTATGTAGATTGAGGTCAAACATGTGTTAATTGACCTGGTTGTAAAGATTGAGACTAAGTTATTTAATAGAAACTAAAATTGAAAACTCAGGCGTAGAAGTGATTAATGAGGAAAATGGTAAAAATATTAAATTTATTTGTAAAATTAGAGTCATTGAAGTTAAGATGGTTTTAGAAAATATAAAAAGTAGGAAATCTATAGAACTAAATAACATAGAGATTTTTTAGAAATTTCTAAGGGACAATGGAAGTGCACAGCTAACTAATTTTTTCAATACAATTATAAAAACTAAGAAAATAGTAGACAAATGGAGGAAAAGTACATTAAGACTTTTATACAAATACAAAGATGACATTCAAGATTGTAATAATTATCACTAAATTAAACTTTTGAATCACAACAAAAATGTGAGAAAAGGTATTTGAACAAAGAATAAAATTACAAATGAGGGTCTCAGATAATTAATTTGGTTAGTACCAGATCAACTACAAAAGTTATTTATCTTTTAAGATTAATGGAAAAGTTTAAGAAAAAGAAAAGAGACTTGCACATGGTTTTGATTGACCTAAAGAAAGCCTATGAGAGGATATTAGGAAAGTTCTTTGATAGTTTTTTTTTTTTTTTTAAAAAAACAAAACAAAAGAGTATGTAGTAGGTACACTAATGTCATTAAGGTATTATAGAGTAATGACTAGGGGTAGGATTCTAGGTGGAGAGTCTACAAAATTTCTAATCATAATAGGTGTACATCAATATCTAATGTAATAAGTTGTACATTAAATATCTAACGTAAGCCCCAATCTTTTTTGCTTTAGTTATTGATAAACTCATGAGTAACTAAAATAAGATCCCATAGTATTTTTTATTTTTAAATATTATGTTGATTGATGAAAGTAGGAGCCGAGTAGAATCTATGTTAGACCTATAAAGAAAAACTTTAGAGTCTAGAGATTTTAAGATAAGCATAAATGAGTCAAAATATATGAGATGTAGTTCAGCCATGGTAGGAGTATTAGAGAAAAATTAGAAATTAATAACACTAATAGGTTTCGATGTCTTAAATCTATTATGTAAGTAGAAGGAGAAATGAAAGAACATGTATACATAGAGTCGGAGCGATTAGGAAAAATAGAGGATTGTCTCAAGCATGTTATGTGATCATAAAATACTCTCAAAATTGAAAGAAAAGTTCTATAAGACAACTCTAGGACCAATCTACTATATGGATCAACAAAGAATAGATCCAACAAAAGTTGTCAAAATGCGAATACAAAAGTGGATGAGTGATATAGCATTAAATAGTAAATTGATAAACGAACATCTTTGCAATAAATAAAGCATAGCATTAGTAGAAGATAAGATAGGGGAGACAATGAATGATTTAGGTATATGAAATACAGACTAAACAATGAACTAGTAAGGAGTGCACTAATCACTATTTTTAGTAGTAAAAGCAATAGGGACAAACCTAAAATAACATTGAATGAACTAATGACAAAGATTTAATAGCTTTCAAGTTGTCCAAAATAAGTGCCCATAATCATATGATTTTGTAAATTATCGGTTTATGCAATCGATCTCACTTAGGACTTGAATTTTTTGTATTGGTGCAAGATTTTCCTAAATCTAAACTTGACTTGGGAGTGAGGACAAAACTTGCACAACCTATTAGATTATATTTGACTCACTAAAAATCTATTTTTAGGAATAAATTATTTTTAATAAGTTAATTACAATTAGTTATATAAGAAATTATATTATTACTATAAATTATATTATTACTATAAAATACATAACAATGTAAAATTTTTTATGAGTTTATAATAATTAATAGATAAAAAATAACTATCCCCCAATTTATGTTTATTTCTTCCTTTCACGTATTGAATGAAATAAATACGAATATATAAGGAATTACTACTCCCTTAATTTGCAAATTTTAAACTATATTTCATCTTAACCAAACAAAGGAGCTGTTAGGATTTGAGAGGAATTTCAATTACAGCACAAAGCCCATTCCCAGCCCATAACAGAAGAAAATCCTTCTCCATGGCTTGCTGTCTAAATCAAGCAACTCCCACCAAACACAAGCTAAGGCCCAATTTGAATTCAAGCGGTCCAAGCTCCAGTGGCCCAATTCAGAGGATCCTAGCCCTTCATTTTCATTTCAACAGCTGGTTTATCACTTTATCAGAGGATCTATTCCTCTCACATGAACACAGTAGTACACCTTTGCTGCACATTCCACTTTTGAACATTTCATTATATAATTGATAATAATAAGCTTAAATATATAGATTACAATGAAAAGATTGATAGAATACAGCATGATCAATGACTCAAGACACCCTATACACCAGTTTGGTGCAATTGGGGGTCTTTTAACTTATTTGGCGGACTTGATTAATCAATAAGTTTTCATTTCTTACGTGAGCTCGTGGTCGTGTCATCACATACTATAATTAAGACACAGAAAAATGTGTCCTAATTCAACCTGACTCAATCGAGAAACATTGTTGGGTGTTCTTTCGGATCGAAAATACGATTGTGGCAAGTGGGGTTGCAAGGATAACGGCAGTCTATCTTCTGGAATGGCATCCTGTCAAAATACCAGTCTCCTACTGCTTTTGAAATTGTCTGCAGAGTATAATACATGACGGTAATGTTAAAAGAATTTTTGGGGGGGGGGGAGAGGGAAAGGTGGGGCGCGGAAGAAAGAAATGCAGGAAGGATATGATGAAGCAATCTCTTACCGTCTTGTTCAGAACTGGAGAGTCCGCTCTTAACCATGTCTCCTGCATTTCTGATTGGCAATGGGCATAGCATGCGTCAACAAACATTCCTCTAGGGAAAGACTTACCTAGCCCTGCCAAGGCACTTACAAACTGTGTCCTAAAATCTGGAAATGAACAACAAAATCATCAATAAATTCTCCAACAGCCAGGACAGCTTCATTCAATGTTGTAAATTCTAAAATATGACTTCCTAACCAATCTTTCTACAGATATATTTAGGATGGAATCATAATTGTAACTATAGATTACTTTTTAGCGACTTTTGACAATTATATGAAAGCCTAAGATCTAATGAAAATCTTGAAAAAGACATATATCCATAACACAAGAATTAGCTCAACTACTCAAGTTGCCTGTTACGGTATGAATAAGAAGGCTTGCAGTTGTGACCTTGCATGGTTTGAAGCTGAGTGGGTGAGCAGTTCTTAATATCAAGCTTGCAGGAATGCCAAAGACCATGGGGATCAGCTACGCCAGGGGCCAAAATGTTCTTTATCTGAACATGTATGATACATTGCAGAGTTAGGAATATGGTAGGAAGCATAATGAATTAGAGGGTAAAAAATAAATTGTTATATTTGTAATGTGTATATTGTTCAGGTAATCACTGGTGATATTATGTCAATTATGAAAATGATTGGATTACAGTCGATCTCGAAGTATATACCAGGGAATACTAAATGTCCTTGGTTATTCACTTCTAAGAGGAAAATATAACATGAACTGCTTTCAGAAGCAAATAAAGAAACTGAAAGGAAATAGAGAAACCAGAAAACAAGTAATACAGAACATTCATCCAAAAAAACAGGTAACCAATTTCTACAAAAGAAATTGAGCCCATGCATCTTCTTTAACGTCATCTTCATTTTCGGTTCTTCAACATTTTGAAAGCAGAAACACATCCAGACATCATGTTAGTATTTTTATGCATGCACATGTTATTTGCATATTGAACTGCAACATTTTACTCATTAACATAAGCTGTTTAACAAGAATCAGACTGAGCTAACCTGCCATGAATCATAGGCCGCACTTATTATAAATAGTGGCGTTCGGATTTTTCCTGCCATGTTTTCTGGGAAAAAACACTGCAATATGAAATCAATATTTATCAGTAAGGATACAGAAATTGAAAACAATGAGAAATTATTAGAATCGGCCAACTTACCAAACCTGCCCTCATTTGTGAAGTGCAGTATGAAGGCAAATTTTTTGTTGAACCCTGCATAAAAGAAACAAAGAAATCAGAAACTTAAACTAGCACCTGTAAGTGCAATTTTTTTCTCATCTGTGCATACTTGTCTGATTATAAACACAATAAGATCATCACCCAATATCAAAATCTGTTTGTGTGCGTGAGCACATGAGAGAGAGAGAGAGAGAGTACATGTGTTGCAACGACTTCATCATAGAATTTTTCAATGTGTTGAGCTCCAGAGACATCCCTCCTATAATAGCCCACACGATGCTTAGTTTCCGTGGAAAATATAAGTGAAAAACCTTCCACAGAGTTTTGGATGCAAGATTAGTGATAAGGTCCTATAACAAGCTTACGAGTTGATAAAATAACCAGCATCTGAAAGGCATTTTACTTTAGCACCCGCAGGTACGAGAGCTTTGAAGCTATCACAATGCAAAATGGAAGTCAATCCACCAGCTGAACAGCCAGAAAGAATGGCCTGTCATAAAAGTCTTACAGGTTACTAGAAAGTAATGAGGAAAAAGAAGAAATGGATGGATCATTATATGAAACATACATGTTCAGCATTTTTCATTCCCTTGGCTAATAAATCATCTATGACAGCATGAATAACTCTTGCTCCTCTAAAGTGAAGATTGGTAACCTGATCAAAATTGACATTTAAAAAAAACAGCATGAAGATATTTAAATAATATTGTAACTATGGATCTTCATTCTGTAATTCAAACAACTTACTGGATCGACTTTTTCCACATCACCGGTGAAAGATGCCCCATCACAGTACCTAACCTTGATTTTGTTCCAATCATAAAAATCTGGGTATTGAAATGAAGCTTAAGATTCTATTATAAAGCAAGGATTTAGGGGATTCATAGGTCCAATGCAAGAAAGAGATAAAATCAACAAGCTACCAAGCAGTACCTGGATTAAATTTTTGCTTGTTGCTCAAAATCCCAGAGAAAGCAACTACCTTTGACATCAATTTTGATGAACCAAGGCGAGTCCTCGTACGGGCAAGGCAAGTAGTAACATTGTTGCACCATCCTCCTCCCTGAGAGAGAGAGAGAGAGAGAGAGATCGATGAATACATCTAAATTTTGGGACAGTTATTGAATTTCACAAACACAACCTTCCAGGCCTTCTAAAACTGCATGAATAAGAATTCAGGGATGATTTTTATCGAACTTGGGTAAGAACTATGACATTCGAGGATGATTTTTATCGAAATTGGATTAAGAAATTCTACTTCATTTATTGATAAACTAAAAACTAATGTGCCCTGTTTGGTTTGCTAGAAAATTAAGCATATAGAACGAAGGAATTGCAAATGAACAATGGGGTATCAAAGAGACTGACCTCTATGTGAACCAACCACTTGTTGATCCCCGCACCAAATCCCTTAGCAAAGTGGTAAGCTGGTGGACTCCCATCCAAACATACTGCACAATACATCAAACTCTATACTTGAATGTTTAAACTAACACAACATAAAAAAATAAAAATAAAAATAAAAATAAAAATAAAAATTTAAAAATTCATTGATCAAGAATAGAGTGACAAAATTTAGAAAAGCAAAAAAGCTAATCCGATTTTTAATGCAATCAGAATTCCCACCAGCTCCTTTTGCCACAGCGTTCTCCACATATGTAATTCCAACATTGAAAGCTTCTGTTTTCAGCAAGATAAGCACAAACACTAGAAAACTTAACCATCGGCTAGAAAATGTAGCATCCACCATCCTGCACATCTCCAAAAAATGAAAAAAAATGTAAGGGAAGTCCATAGAAATAGCGTGAAGAATTACAGTAGATAGGGATTGAAAAACAAATAAAATAAGTTGATATTCTAGGGGAAAATCCCAATATTATAAGAGTAGGTCATTACCATTACAGATAAAAAACGTAGAGGAAGAAACTGAAACAGAGTATGAAACAGATAAAAACGTATAATGTTCTTTCCTCTCTTTTTTTTTTTAATTCTCGTTTATCCCAAAAAGAATTATTTTCTTTATTTAATCAGAAAAAGTGTTCAACAGCTATAATCATCTCCACTGTGTCTTTTCCCAGAATCAATTTTCAATATCACCCATCACAGATCTATCATTTCCCAAAACCCAGCTGAGCTTAGCAAAAAAGATCCAAACCCTTCACGCTGCCTATAAGGACATTGCTACGATTAATGAAAAAATACATATAGAATGCAAAATAAGAATGAAAACTTAACGTCCAAACACATAAGTGAAGGCATAATATGCTCCAATCATTAAATCAAATAATCAAAACCTATTTTTCTCATGTAGAAAGCTTCTACATGCTGTAATCAGAATGCAAATCCCTTCAGATATGCCTGCATGCGCACGGAAAAACAGTGACCACAAAAGACTATACTAATCCCTGTTCGTTCCGTTCACTTTCTTAGAACAATCTCTTCACTGTTATGTTATCCATCAAAACAATGGTAAAAACAAAAGAGCAAACGCCGAAAGGAGCTTGGATGAATGCGACATTCTTATACCTGAAATGGAAGAAAGAAAAATCCGACGCAGGGGGAAAGCCAAAGCAGAAGGGTTCGACGGAATGGGAAAACCCAGTTAAGACTTTTGTTCTCTCGAATAGGAAAACCAAGTTGGGAGGTTTAGTTTCAAGAAAAGCGAGGAAAGAATGGCGGATGATGCGAAGCACAAATTCTTAAATACACCACTGAAGGCTTTTGTGAAACACGGTAAGACAGCTGCGGAGCAGAGAACCCGAGAACCGACCGACACTCCCATCACTCCTAAAGCGCCGAAATAAATAATAATTGTTCTTTGTTTTGTCATTTAGAAAATTGTGTTTTCAGAAACAAAATTGTTTCCAAAAGAAATAATTGCGTCGGTGCTTTCTTGCGCCGGGTTTCGGGTCGCATTCCCGACCCGAATAGCGACACACGACGTTGCGACCCCATCGAGGAGCTTTCTATCACTTTACGCGCTTGACAAATGGATGACCGCGGAAAAAGAGGAGCCTCCTTCGAAATCAAATCCACACCGGCTCGACCCGTTTTTTTGCCAAATTTCTCTTGGTTCGGCCCCTTTTTTTTATAAATCCGGGCGCGCGTGTTCTACGGCTTTCTATTTTTTAAAATTTTTAAAAATTAAATAATTGAAATAATTATAAGTAATTATAAGGACAAATTTACAGACATAAAACCCTATCCCCTAATTCCCAATCCCCGTTCGCGTATATCTTGCCGCCTCCAGAGTGCAGATCTAGGACCACTACCATACTTCCAGTCGCCGACTCGCCTGCACGGCTGCACTCCACTGCCGCCGGCGCCTGCGCCCTTGCCCTTGCCCGTCTCCGTCTGGCCGTCTGACCAGCGGTCAGCACACTGTCGTCGGCGAGGTCCCTTCACGGCCCTTTCTTGCTCGTCTGCGGTCGCAGTTCTTCGAGACTGCAGTCTGCAGTTCTTCTTCTTCTTCTTCTTACTGATACAGTGATACTGATTTTGAATTTTTGATTTTGATTTTGATTTAGATTTAGATTTAAACCCTTGCTTCTTCTTCTTCAGACTGATACAGTGATACTGATTTTGATTTAGATTTAGACTTAGACTTAGATTTAGATTTAAACCCTTTGCTTCTTCTTCCTCTTCCTCAACCCGTGAGGTCAACCTTGGTTCTTATTTTGGATTTAAAATTTTAAAATAATTAAATTATATTTTTTAAATAGAGTAAATAGGCGGGTTAACATGCGTGTAACCCATTTTACATTGACCCGTTTATGATTCAATTCTTTGCTGACCCGCTTGCCCGTTTATTTTGCCAACCCTAAGGAAAAGTAACATCATATTATTAATAATAATATTATTATTATAATATACGTGATGGAGAATATTGGGTACCAGTTTCATCCTTGATTTATCTATTAACCACAAAATGTAATTAATATTTTCAATTTGAAAAATATATACATGTGTGTAGCATATTTATACATAATTAAAAAGGGTACTCCTACACTAATTTGTTAATAAATAATACCTCAAAGTTTAGTTTGAGTATTCCCTAGAAGTGTAGTTGGAGCACATAAAAGGGGATTCTAATCTAAAGGCAGATAAGCTAACCTACTTCAAAGTTTATGTTTCATCAACTATACTTGGAACAGTATGACACATGTTAAAGATTCCCTATTGTCTTGAATGAATGTAGTTTAGTAAGAGTGGTGGAATGGCATTATAGAGCATCTAAAGAAATCCAATTGTGTTCTTGTCTTGCATGAGTGAATTACTAGATCTAAGTAAAATTATATGCAATCACAAGGGAAACAACATCAGAGCAAATGCCATACATTGTAACGAGGTCTAGAAAAGTGAGCATCGTATATCCAAACGTAAAAAAATGTTCACACTCTAACCTCGAAAGATATTGTTAGCTCAAGCCCATTATGAATTGTTATATGGATGTATTGATTCAAATAAAGTCATGTATAATCATGGTGTTTGACTATCCAACATGACCATATCTAGTGTCACGGACTGAACATTGCACACCATATAAAAGGTTGTGTGACACTAGTTGTAGCACACAAGCTTAACTAATCAGACATAAGTAAACTATATATAAAAGCTTGTGTGGGTTGTGTGACACCATAAAAAAGGTTGTGTGACACTAGTTGTGACACTATATATGGTAGGTTAGTAATAAAGTTAATAAGAAACTCCCTCACAATCTTGTTCCCAACTCTAGGCAAGTTAGTGATACTCAAGTAAGAAACTCTCTCACAATCTTGTTGGTACTTGAAGAGGATCAAACAACCCACCCTACAATTTTCTTTTGTTTGACTTTGTCTTGCTAGAGGGTGACATAAATGCAAGTATACTAACCACCTTATCACATATGTGTGGCCAATAGTAATCCTACTTCAAAAATATTAAGTTTGGTGCCCTCTTGGGTACCTATTCACATGTTATGAAACTACCATAATAGCGTTCTTCTCAAGTCACTAGCTCGATCAACAAAAAATTAATTACCTTGTGTCAACAATAAGCAATCCTCTAATCAAAACAAGTATGTTTTTCCCTCTTCTATCAACTTTATAAGATGTTGAGCAACTAGATCTTTAACAAGGTTGTTATAATATGCTTCCACTTTATCATGATAACCTTACATACCATCAAGTGCGTTACCACTTGTAAAGGGCTACAAGCTCGACCTTCTTGTCCAATGCATCAATAACTTGGTTCCTCTAACATACCTTGTGCTCGAAGAAAAAAAATCAAAATTTGCAAGGAATTACTGCCAAAAAACCTACTTAAGGTATAACTTAGGTTGTGTAAAGAAATAGTCAATAGCCTAGTTATTCATCTTCACCATGAATTTAGAACCAAATAGATAATGTCACCACACTCATAGACATTGAATCATTGCTAACATCTCCAAACCTCCTTTTCTTTAGTTGTGTACTTTCTCTTAACTTCACTAAGCTTACGACTCTCATATGCAATAGGATGTTCCTCCTATAACAAAAATCCACTGATAACATAGTTTATATATAAAAGGACTTCATGATGTTTGAAAGTCGAGTACGGGATCACACATCATGGCTTCTTTCAAGTTGTCAAAAACTCCTTGGCACACCTATGTCCAGTTCAACCCATGACCCTTTTTTAACAATTTAATCAGCGAGATAGTCCTCAAGTACCACTAATGAACTTGTCATAGTAATTTGTGAGCCCAACAAAAGGATTGTAGTTTTTGACTATTTTTGGGATCTTTCAATTTTGAATCACTTTGACCTTGTCCATATCCATAACTTGTTTAACCACATTACCTTTAAGCAAAATATCTCCTCTTTATTCACACACACACACACACACACACACACACACACACACACACACACACACATATATATATATATATATATTCTCGTTTAGTCTGTCAAACACATTCCATTTATGCTTTTAATGTTCTTCCAAATTATAACTATCCATAACAATATCTAAGGTATACCATGAAAAACTTGTAAAGGTAGTCATGAAATAGGGGGTTAATTAGCATGCAAAAAGTCACTAGTGCATTCGTTAACTCAACGAGCATCACCAAGAATTCATAGGCCCTATACCACAGTACATAAGTACTCTTTAGCTCATCAACTTCTACTATCCAATCCAAATCGCAAGTTAAGTTTGGTGAAGTACTTGGCTTGACCTAACTGATCACACAAATCAATGGAATGTGATGCATGTCGCATAAAGCCACTTTATTGAGCACATGGTAATCTATACACTTTCACATCCTCCCATCTTATTCCTAAAAACAACAACAATGCTCCAGAATATGCTTTAAATGGTTATATATAACCCACTTCATATAACTCATCAAGTTGCTTCCATAATTTTACTAACTCTAAATGCGTCACCTGATAGAACCCTTTAGCAAGGGATCACCCCCCCTAACAACAATTTGATCACATTCTCCATGTCGACATTGGTTTTGAAGACTCATTTGGGTTACCAACATTTTGGTGATTGTTTACAAACTAAACAAGTATAGATAACTAAATCATTGGTTCCCTGACTTATCCTCCTTATTTTAGAAAATGAAGTCGCCATGTTATTTTAATTTTTGAAAAGGAAAACCTTTTAAAAAGACATTAGGTTCGGGAGTATATTCATTAATAGGGAAAGTAATGCTTTAAATTCCTTTTAATTATTTAAATTCTTTTTATTTGGAATTCAAAACTTGAGTGTGACGACCTGTTTATCTTATCATATAGTAAAACATAATAAATAAAATAGTCAACCCAAAACTCGTGGGTAACGGAGACACCTGTCATACACAGCAGAACCTAAGTAGCAATAAATGTAAATCATCATTCTCATAACCACAAAATATTTAATACCAGAGTTGACTACAATTCACAGTAATACTGTATTCATATACAATCTCAAAATATCAAAAATACAACTAGGATCCCGTAACAACAGTCTCTTGACCCTAGCCCAAACTTACCCTCCTAGTAAGGTAGTACTATCGACTCAACGGTGGTCATGCTCCGCCGATCTTTCTGGGTTTCCTGAAAATCATTTAATGTTTGGGGGTGAGACACTTCTAAGTAAGGGAAAATAAACTAAATACAACTGTGTGGCAACATGAATATTTAATGCAATTATACATAGACAATACTTTCATATACCTGAAACATTCATCATAACATACTGAATAATTATATACTTTCGTATTTTTTGATAAATCATATAGTTCATAAAATGTCTAGTATAATTGATAATACTGAAAACATACCCAGGATGAATAGCTACCTGGTGTCATGTATTACCCCCCATGACGGGTTGTGCAGCCCGAAGGCGAGACTTGACAATGGCTGGCCAACCACTGCCGAGTCAAAAATGTCTGTAAGTACGATGGGTCCACCACACCCTAGTCCGAACTGCTAGGTAGACATCTACAACTCTACATTGAAAGCCACATTGACTATCCATCTCCCACCCCCTTATGGGGTGGTTAGTACAAGTCTGAACATAGATATCTAATTTATATAACTACGGTACCGTGCTCTGGAAACTGAACTAAACTAACATCCGGGTTCTAATAACATATAATACATGATATTATAGCATTTAACAGAAATGGATTGATAGCATTTCTATACATTCATAAATACAACCTTGCGCCGAACATTTCGTAAATACGGCCTTGTACCGAAAATTTCATAAACACGGCCTTGCACCGGAAACATATAACATACACGGCCTTGTGCCGGCTATCAATCACATCCTTGCACCAAATATCTCACACATATCATTCTAAATAAATAAATCATTTATCATGTACTTCAAAATTATAACGTACTGTATTATTGCATAATTCCTGAAAACATGTTTTACTCATAAAATTTGCCATAACATAATACTTATCACGTAAAATAATATTCATGTCACACAATGCTGTGTAAAATCATACATTTCATTCTAAAATTACATTTCCTGTATAACAGTAGTATTTTCCCAAATATGCATTTTCTCAATAATATTCAAATATAACATATGCTTTTCTGAAAATTAATTTGCTGATAAATAATACTAATTTGTATGGAAAAATAACTGCTTTAGTTTATTCCCTTACCTGACACTGGAAAGAAACCCCCCAAAAATTCCACTCGTCTTGCACCCGCAGGGTTCCCCGTTCAACAGCCTGAATTCCACAACTCCTAGAACTAAATTTTAGTATTTTCACGTGAATATCATTTCCTATAACTATGAAAAGACCAAATTTTGCTTAAAAAGTCTTAGCTCAACTCAGGGATGAATTTCAACTTGTTTCTACCAACGATCCACTCCGCTAGATACGAAGAGAACTTCCTTAGGAGCGTTGTGGTGGCCTTATATCGTCGATCCGACGAACGACAGAGCCGAAATCGAAGAGAGAGGGGAGAGAAACCGTAGGGAGGAGAGAGAGAGAGAGAGTGAATTCCTTGACTTTTCTGCATTTAAAACCGAGTTTCACACTATTTATACTAGGGGCTTCGTCGACGAGGTCAATAGGCAAATCATCAACGAACTCTCCCCTTCGTCGACGAAATTAAAGTAGCCCAAAAATCCTCTCGGTATCTTCTCGTCGACGAAATTCACCTTCGTCGACGAGCTCATCATGCAACGTCATCACGTTCGTCGACGAAGCCTGTTGTGCCCCCTTTTCCCTGTTTCCATTTTTCCACTCTCTTAATTATTATTTAAATACCATTATTCTTCGGGTCATTACATTTAGCATCCTAAAAACCCCATTCCATGAATGATTATCATGCTTACCTTGTGCATGTGTGTGTGTATCTCTTATTTTTTGAAAATAAGTTTCTAAAAGAAAAGATTTAAACTTTGGAAAATATCTAAAATCATTTTTTAAAACTAGGTGGTCGACCGTCTACAGAGGTCAGTTAACCACCCTCTGCAATTTTCCATTTCATTGATTACTAATTTCAAAAAACTTTCTGCCTTTAACTCCTTCGAAGAGGCTTTCATAGGATCTATACAAATGGCTTAACCTTATGAAAATCCCACCACTTGCCTATTTAAAACAAACACACAAACTTACAAATAAGCATAAATGAAGAAGAGAAGAAATAGGGACTTTTACGTTTTTGTTTGGTATGACTGGATCTACAAAGTATACTGCCTACATATCCTCAAAAGAGGAATCAAGTCATCTATAATTCCCTAAAACATTTTTAATTTCAAAGTTAAAACAACTTTTGTGTAATTTATTGAAATCTCATATTTTATCTTTTGGAGAAGAGGCTTTTTAATTCATTTAACAATCACATCATGAATTGAAATTAAAAGTTGAATTCTCCAAAATACATTTTAGGTTTCTTTGGAAGGAAAATCTTAAAAAAAACATTTATTAAAATATAGATTTTTGGAGGAAGAACCACAAACCCCTCTTAGCATAGATGGAAAAGAGTAGTAAGCATCCAAATGCCGCTTCATGGATGTATGACTCCACTATGTTTTGAAAAATTTGTGAAAACATGAAATTTTTTGTGAAAACTCATGCAAATTCATTTGCTTTGAATGAAAAGTTGATTTTTTTTTTTCTAGAGAATTCATGAAAAACTCTAACAATGGTTAATCAAACTTAACCAAAAATGCTCTACCAAGTTTAAAGACTTCAAATCACTTGAAATCCCTAAGAGAAAATGGACAAAGTGCAAAAAAATAGCATTCTCGGTATTTGGTGGTCAACCATGTGTAGGTCAGTCAACCACCTACAACCAATTACTACATTTTCAAATAAGAAAGGGACAAAGTCCACCACCTGCATGGATTGGTTGATCTTATGAACTTGCATTTCCATATAAACATTAAAATTTAGCAATCAAACGTGATTTTTCCTCTACACTCAAGATAAAAACATGTTAACTACTCCTCACATACATTTTCATCAAAGATCAATGGAGAAATCATGTATTATCCATAGTGTTTAAAAACACAACAATATGCTTCAACATACCAAAATTGATCAAACATGTGGAAATGAATAAAGTAAATGGTTATGCACTGACCTCTTGGAAGATTTAACCTCTGTAGATTAAGGCGAAGGCACACTCTCTTTGAATCACGCCCTTAAAGTCTCTTTGCAAAAAGAAAAGACGTGTGGTTTCCCTCTTCTTTCTTCTCCAATAGATATCCATTTTTTATCCCACAAAATGCTCTAAAATCCTCACCTTGCCCACAATTTAATGTTCCCTAAACTCTCCCATAAGAAGTCCTTTTATAGACCTCCCATGGAATGGAGGAAAACCCCATTTTTGAATTTAAATTTTGTGAATTCAAATTTAAAAATAACTACCAAAAGCTACCAACTATCAACTATCGTTGTCAGAATTTGAAAGGTGGCATCAAAAAGGCACATGGCAAGCCCAAAATTCTTGGTCAATCAAAGGAGAACAACTCAATAATTCCATATTGACTGGGTCGATCAACTACCTAAAGGAGCCGGTCGACTACCCGTGGGTAGTGCCAATTATTGGAATTGCAGGGAAGGTCGATCGATTGCCTAGTGAAAATTTTTTACTTCAATCTTTATTTTCCTTGATTTTTGATGCCTTCATTTGGGTTCAAAGTTATTTGGTCAAAAAATGGCTATCAACACTCTACACTTGTTCTAAAGGAAAATTGTGTTCTAGCTTATTTGGAATTACAACTTAATAGTCCTCCAACACACCTCGGATGGAAGTAGGCACCAACTCTTACCTTGCATCTTCATCCACCATTAACAAGATGAGATTAGTTCACCCTTTCTCAATCCCTTCTTAAGTTGCATGGACTTTTTAGTTTCTCCTTTCTCGACCATAGCTTGATCCATGTAATGATAATATCTAATTAGGAAAAGGGAACAAGTGAACAAGATTGAGGTCGCCCTAGCTAGTCTCCAACAAGAATTTCATTCCAGGTATCACTTGGAAATTATCTATCAAAATACAATGAAATTTGCATGTCTTGCCCATTCACCAAGCTTCACAATAACTTAGCTACTCCTAATGTAGGTTAGGCTATAGAGTTAACAATTTTCATGTTTCCTAAGTCCTTATCAAACTTTAAGTTCACACTTCACTTATAAGACAAAGTTGTGGGTAGCCCCAACATCCACCATAGCATAGGTGCTCATCCCATTAGTTTGTAGATCCACAACCCTTTAGCTTGGGCAACCTTGGCTTCTTTCATTTGCCTCTCCAACACATCAAGTATCCGCATTGTACCCATCTGTTGATCCTACGGATCATACCCTATTTTGATTATGACAAATACTCAGGTATTTAATGTCTGCCAAGTTAATGTGCAAGTTTACGTTGACTATATCATATGATGGCACTCGGAGACTCGAAGAAATATGAAGACCCTTATTGCTTTTAAGTGTTGTATTTTTTTCATTCAATTGGGTCTGTAATAATCATTTATTCCAAGGTCTGTAATAATCTACATATCATGCATGTAGGAACTGATAAGCTCAAAACCTTAGAAAGACCTTAGGGATTACCCTTCGGTTGACCTTTGGTCGATCGACGCTAGGTTTTCTAGGCTAAGTTAAAATGCCTAAAACCTTAGAATGACCCTAGGTCCTTGCACTTACATGTAAGATTATCCCCAAAATCACATATATTATCAGGGGAATTCATTGACGTAAAGCGGACTTATAGGGCAAATTTGTGAGATTTCGGGTCACCGAACCCCTAGTATTCAAAACACTTCGAGCGACCAAACCTTTGACCAGTCAGAGTGTTGACTTGGTTTCAGGCAACTGAATCATTTTGACCCTAGCGTCCACGGGCGACCGAACCATTACTCTGACTTTTCCCACCAACTCGGCAGCCCAAACTTCACCTTCAAATTTGCCTCGAGCTATCGAACACATGAGTTCGACAGACCGAACTCAAGACCGGGCGATCGAACCACGGTCTTTTGAAATCGCCTTCGGTTCAGTAGACCGAATCCTTTCTCAGGCAACCGAACTTCAAAAATTAACTTTTTTCATTGTGTCTATTTGGGCGACCGAACCTCAGGTCGGGCACCCAAAACTCTCGGGTTGGCTCATTTTTTAACCGAGGTAAATGGGGTTAATCAGGGGTTATTTCTTTAAACTCATTTAAAACAAATTTAAAATTCCCTTTAAATCCCCAACGGTCATAATTTGTCCCCTCTCTATATATATGCTTTCATTTGTCAAAATTAGTGGGGATTAACATTGTGATTAAGAAAAATACTCTCTCAAATTTTTCCAAGCCTATTTTTCATATACTACTTCCATACACTCTATTACTCCAAATTTCTTGAATAACCAAGCTTTGTGAGAGTGCCTAGAGTGTTTATACTCAATCCAATATCACTCAAACACTCGTATTGTATTTCTTGTTGATTGATTTTGTTGATTGAGTGTTTGGGTTAAAGTTCTCCACTGATTTAATTTAATAAATCCAGTGTGTGGAAAACTTTGTGGCTTATGGGTTTTTGCATCAATATTGCTAGATACCCTAGCCTATAATTTTTGTGTGTGCAAAGTTATTATTTTTACAAGTGTACATTCAAACATCTCTTGTGATAAGTATATTGAGAAAAAAATTTTTAAACTGTTTGATTATTTTTGCTTGCATCTTTGAAACCCTAACTTGATATTGAGATTTTCTTTAAAGTTTCAAAGATAGGCTTGTTGAACACTCTTGTGCATATTTGAGAAATATACATTATACTAAGTGTTGATAGCACACATTCACATCACTGAGCTTACTATTCCTATGTTGTTGATGTGCATTGATTATACTGGGTTGTATTGTAGTACATACCTACTTGTGTAAAAAGCATTTCCATGTACGTAAATTTATATTAATATGTTGTATTTCAGGCGTGGGCTTGAAGAGGGAGACTAACCCTATTGAATAATCCCGGATTGGCTTAGACCCAGTTAGGAAAACTAGGTGCACCATCCTGGTAAGGTGTAGGTTGAGGTTAGTCCCGTGAATTGACCTGATTGTAATCGGTGATGTTCCACCCATTAAGTGAGCAATAGTGGTAATCCTCGGGCTTTCGAGCTGATGAGGGGACATAGGCACTTTGGCCGAATTTCGATAACATTTCTTGTGCGTGCTTTTAATTTCTACATTTTAAATTCTAGCACATGAATGTTTGTATTTTACTATTGTGAATGATTGAGTTTATAATTGCATAGACAGGCCTTAGGTTAAGTAATACTATTGCTAGATTAGTTGATCCTAGGAGAGAAATTTTTAAATACCCAATTCACCCCTCCTTCTTGGGAATACACCAAAGCTAACACCATCTTCAAGGTTTCCTATTCATCCTTATATTATCCTTACGTCCCCTTCATAATGGAAGTATGCATAGCATTGAGCGATAACTTGTAAGGGCAATCTACTTACTCAATAAAAGTCTTAACATAAGAAGCACATAATCTTATCTTTAGCACCAAATATGTTTCAAGCATAAGGATAAGGATGCTTCTTTTGAAGTTGATGTCTTGGTATCGATTTCCCAACTTTTGGGTTTGTCCTTCTTAAAAGACTTTTTACTTTTTGACCCTATAAGCCACTCTCTTCAGGTTTGGGTCAATTCTCTCCAACATAGTGTCAAACATTCTACACCAACCTGTGCCATAGACAAGTCTTGATCTCTTTGTAGATGAACTTCAGTCCTTGCCTATGACTTCAATCCTTTAGAGGTCATTTGTTTCATGACATCTTGTAAGATTATCAAGAATGTGATGTCCATGGTATCTCACTTCCATGCTTGTTTGAGCATGGGAATCTAAGGTAGTGGCATATTTACATTCTTGGGAATATAAGAATTCCCATTAAATATGAGCATCCTACTCCCACTCCTCTTATGAGTAAGTTTCATGGGAATCCTATTCTCATGGGAATCTTACTTTTTGGACCAAACTACCCTCACTATTTTGTCTTTTAGACATTAATGTCTCAATAATATAATATAATCACACTATATTATTAGATTTAAAATAATAAATTACTAATAAAATAAAAGTAAAATTTTTAGATTAGCATAAATATTAAATATTTTAATTACAAAATTTATATGAAATGTTAATTAAAAATATTAATTACAATTTTTAATTAAAAATTAATTAACTATTAATTAGGAAATGATTAAAACTTTAATGAGAAAATATTAAAATGACAATTAAAAACATTACTTAACATAAAGAAATATTTAAAATTTTAATTATAAATATTATTAAAAAAATTAAATAATTTTTTAATTAGATAATATTAAAATATCTGTTAAAATTGTTAATATATATGTTAATTAACATTTTCATTGGAATTTGTAATTTATTAAATATAAGTAATATTATTATTGTTCTATAAGCAATATAATAGTCAATATTTAGGCACTATATTGTCCTCAATTACTCCGACATTCGATTATTAATTGTTAAATACTTTAAATTTATAATTGTAGATAATCTTAAATTTAATAAGTACATATTATTAGCAGATTTATGAGTTAAAAAATATAATTATTCTTCATATATTTGTCACATATATTAAGGGCATAATGGTCATCTTCTTAAAATACATACTAGGATTCTCATGTTGTATCAAACATCAACATGAGAATCATATGTACATTTCTCATAATATTACAATACCAACCAAACAAAAATATTCCTATGAGATAGACATTCTATTCCTAAGAATGAGACTCTCGAGAATGTCATTTCATGTAAATATTTTTAATGTCGCAAATCAAATGACCCCTTAAAGAAATAAAATAACTTATCTTTCTCCAACATGTCCCAAATATCCAAACTTCATTCCCCAACCTTCGCACATATTAGTTCTTTTACTCATTCATCCTATACTCTCGTTGTTGAGTGTAAGAGAAAACTCCTAGAGATCACTGAAACCTCCAAATATTCAAACTTCATCTCATTTTTTGTAGAACATGGAGCTAATCAAGTGGCATAATAACTTTTTGTAACAATAATCTCAATTATAAGATAAAGCAACACGATTTTAAATTTTTTAAATATTTTAAAATAAAATATCAACATTCTTAATGGACAAAGTCATGAATTGAAATTTTTTTACAAAATTAAAAATATAATATATATATATATATATGCACTAATAATATTTTTTACATATAAATTATATAAAACAGTAAAATTTAACTTTCAAATGTAATATTTTTTTAATATAATATTGTATAATTTAGCTAGAGTATTCACATCTTATATCCCATATTTTTATATTTGTTTTCCTGTGTATTATGTCCTAACAAATATTCTCATATATATACGCGCGCGCACATGGTGCCTATATTTTATATTTACAAATAAAATTTAGTTTTTATCACTAAATTTAAATATGAATCCCTTAATTTATATATGTTGTGCAAAAATACTAATGTGCAGCAGAAACACAAATTGATCAGATCATGCAATGCAACTACCAACAATGAATAATACGGAAACACAATCACACACGAGTAATTATCAAAGCAATAAAACACACGACACAAGAATTTACGTGGTTCGGCAATGTTTCTACGTCCACAAGAGTAAGCAACTAAATTTTCACTATCAATCATCAAACCAAGATTACAATATTGTTTATATACTAATCCTACACATACAAAGGACTTAGGAAGTTCCTAAAATACCCTTGTAGGAATCCCCATAGGTTTTTCCTTCGAATGCCCAGCCTACTGATCTTCCCAATTCAAAATTTGAAATTAGCGCCAAATAAGACCGTCGACGGTTTCAGCAAACAGTTGACAATTTAATACCGAGACTAAAATACTAAAATTGAAACCATAGACGATTTCAGGAAAATCGTCGATAGTTTTCTCTCGAGAGTAAACCGTCGACCAAATTGTTGACGGTTTCTTCCTGCAACTTAGCTTCCATGTTCTTACTTACCAAGCTTTCCTTGTGCATGTGTTTCACTCAATATGAGTCACATACTATACTTAATTATGGCAACATATTTTAATTTATCTAAAATATTTAAATTATATTAAAATTAATATAATTGGGCTACTCATATTATTCATTTGTTCTAAAAAAATATTAGTATCAGTCTATCTATATTTTTTAATACTTAAAATTATGTTTGGTTCACAAAACAACTATTCTCAGGCATAGAATGAAATACAATAAAAATGTAATGAAAATTGAATGGGAGTGTAATAATCTAAAAAGAAACTACTCATGAAAAAAGTTTATTATCAGAATTGGTGTGATCCCAAAAGGAGGGTGAATTGGGTTTTAAAACATGTTGGCTAAATTAAGCATTTCTCCGACTCACGACAAATCATATCCCATCAAATATACACGCGTGTATGTAAAATAATAAAACAATAAATGAAGACAGACATGTATGCAGTATATCTTATTTAAATCAAATGTGTGTATGCAAATAATTATGACATCAAATAAACATTCATACACATGCTGAAATTAAAGTGCAGGAATTGAAATAAGATAGAGAGAGAGAGAGAGAAAGAGAGAGAGAGAGAGAGAGAGAGAGAGAGAGAGAGAGAGAGAGAGAGAGAGAGAGAGAGAGTGACATGCAAATTTTTTATCGAGGTTCGGCCAAACCAGCCTACGTCCCTACCTTAGCCAGAACCTCCAAGGATTCCACTATCTCTACTCACTTAAACGAGTGGAACAGAAGTCGTTCATATCCTCTCCTTACGGGGCGAGGAAAACCTCAGTTTAATTTCCGAGCTGAACTGAACCGGTCCCACTTACAGGGCTGAGACTCCCCAATTTAATTCCGAGCTGAACTGAATCGGTCTCACTTATGAGGCTGAGACTCCCTAGTTCAATTATGGACTGAACCCAACCGATACAATAAAAATATTTTTGTACATGATAAAATGCTTCTAAATACAAGCAGAAATGTACAACGTTTAAGTTCTAAATATATGCACTCTAATATGATATGCAATAATACTCAGTGGAGATAGGGTGTTTTTCTCAAAGTGATATTTTCAATCTTTCAAAAGATGTATATGATAAACACTTAAAGATTTAAACTCTATAAAACATTTTCTCCAAAAAATATTTATCAACCAAATAAACGGGAGAAATTCAAAGATTTACTCTCAAAATGATTTTCTAAAAATGTGAGTTTAAGTGAGAGCAAATGCACTTTGATAAAATAAAAACTCAATCAAAATGAATACACTCTTTCAAATGATTTTCAAAAATAACAAAGAGTGTTGGGAAAGTATAAGATTTACCCCATAAAAGATTTTTGCAATAAAAACATGTTTTGGGGGAACTTTGATTAGGATAAAATTAGAGAGAAAAATTAGCTAATCAAAGTTGCTAATTTTGACAAATGAATGGGTATTTATAATTTTTCTAAAAAATATGACCGTTAGGGACCTAATGGGAATTTTGTAAATGTTTTAATTAAGTTTAACCCAAATAACCCCATTTTACCGCAGTTAAAAATTGAGCAACTCGAGCGTTTCAGTCACCCGAACCACAGGGTCGGTCGCCCGAACACTCACATAATGAAAAAGTGCATTTTATGCATTCGAGTGCTCAGTGAAAATTTTGGGTGGCTGAACTAAGGCGATTTTTGAAGTGTTCGAGGTTCGGTCACCCAGTTCTAAGTTCGATCTCCTGAACTTCAACATTCGGTTGTCGAAGTCAAAATAAACGTGAAGTTCGAGTGCCCGGGGAAGGTGGAAAAGTCAGTAATAAAAGTTCGGTCGACAGAGAACGTTCAGTTCATTTATGTTTGGTCGCCTGACCTTTAGTCATCATTTTGACTTTTCACACGTTTGGTCGACCGAGGCGTTTTGAATGCATAAGTTCAGTCGCTCGAACCCATTTCATTTTAGAACATAAGTCATATTTTTTACCCCTTATTGCATAGATGATGACTTATAGAATAGAGCGGATTTTCCTAAGTGATTATGTAGGGACCTAGGGTCTCTCTAAGGTCTTTGAGCTAACCCTAAAAATCTTGTGTTAGTCAACCTGCCTTACGGTCATTTGGTTTCCTATGGTCAATTTATGGTCCTGCCTGAGCATTCAAAACATGTCATGCAGGATGCATGCAGTTATTACAAATCAAAATATAAAAACCTAAATGCATATATAAATAAAATCAAAATGTCTTCTTCTTGATCTTCTTTGCTCTTTAATCTTCATGGAAAAACCTTGATCATATGAGCTTTATACGTCTTTGGCTTCCATTCTCAATCCCCTTATGTGTGTGTTGAATTATAACCTGTTCAATCATTTGATACACACATAAGTAACTTGCGGTTTGTCATTATCGAAACTAGGGATCGGACTTAAAAATCCAACATTTATTTTATTCATTCTATACGACATGAAATAAGAAAGTAATAGTCATTCCCATGTTTAATTTGGGAGTAGTTATATCTTGTCTATACCTTGTTATCGATGTGATATGGATCAAAAATGAAGATGCACGGCGCAATAAACGACAAGTAAATACAAACAACCATAACAACAACAACACGATTTATGTGGTTCGGCAAAGCCTACATCCATGGAAGGAAAGGCACAGAAATTTCATTAAAAAATTCACAATGTACACAATACACTTCTCAAATAATCACTCCCTACTTCAATAAATGCCCAGAATAACATATATAGAAGTTCCACGGAAGGCTTCCCTCCGTTTACCCAACCACCCAACGTTTAAAATTCAAATTTCAGAAAAATTGCCGCAGCCTAGGCGCCTTTCGTCGACGAGTATAGGGCTTCATCAACAATCCATAGAAGACACTTTTTCGATGATAATTGTATTTCATCGACCAATCCAAAACCCTGAGTTTTCCTGCTCTCAATATTTTCTAGTCAATAATTTCAGAATGTTTGTCAACGATCTCCGGTATTCGTCGACGATTGCCTCTTGTGCTGCCCCTTCATCTCTCTCTCTCTCTCTCTCTCTATCTCTCTCTCTCTCTCTCTCTCTCTCTCTCTCTCTCTCTCTCTCTCTCTCTCTCTCTCTCTTCCTTCTTTGCTTACTTAAACTGAAGTATAAGAGCCATAAACAACAATCTCCACCTTAGCGATTATACGCCCCTTAGGAGAATCCCGAAAAACATGAACTGCTCCACCTTGAACTTGAAAATGCTTGGTTGGGTATGTCTCCCTTCTATCACTTGGAGACATAGAGTAAGTCCAAACAATGTTGCTTGAACCACCCGATGGTAGCTTCAGCTTCTACCATCAACCTCGATACAGTTGTAGATTCAACACCCGAAGGCTTTGCCTTAGGCTTCCAATAAGACCTTCCCATAATAGTAAACACAAAAGTTGTTGCAAGTCTTATATCACCAAAGCCCCCTGTAAAGTCTTCAACAATACTAACAACTATCGGTCCACTTTGTTGCCTGCTGAAACACTCCATTACATAATCATGGAGGACCTTTGACATATCCCAGACATCACAGCCCGTCCTTGGGTATCGAACGGTAGACATTTCACAACGATTCTCCATAGAACCTCCCTGAGACGGCAAAAAAATTCTCCCTACAGTTTGTCCACAAAACCACCCTGGCATAACACCAATCTCCCTATAGCTCTATTCATTCGAATTAGCAAACCAAGACCCATCTTGACCATATCCAATACATTCATGTCAAAAAATTTTAATAAATTTCCCAACTGATTAGCCTCAATCAAAGCATTTCTAGCCAATAACATGTTACTCACACACAACAGATACATCACTCCCAACATCCTATCACCCTATTCCAAATTGGAAGCCTCACCAACTCACACACCTGAGTAGTGGTCTGATAATACAAATAAGCCCACTGTGATCTTGCTAGTCTCCCAAGCTAAAAACTCCCTACAATATGAACTATGTCATCTCTACCCGGAGTTTGTTGCTCCATTTGCATCACATGTTCATTCATACCGTGATACTGTTGACCCAAGATGGAAGTCCCCACATTTCTGCCTTAAGCCTCTAACTCCACCTGAATAACATGATTGCTGCTACCGTAATTTTCTAGCATTTGTTTCTCTTTCTTTACCTGAGTATGCTGCCCCATGACTTTAACAACAAAAGTCATGTCCTCAATCACCCCTTTGTTTGCCACAGGATCACCCAGCTTGCACCCACCTTTCTTATAACCCAGAAAGATGTACTGTCCAAACATAATACCAAGCCTAGATCCTCCATCAATAGAATAGTGCACCAATGAACATCCACTCACAACTGAGTTGTCTACCGCAAAACCTGCCCACAATTCACTTGCAACTTTCCCATCTAGTGATATTTTTTGCGATTGATCACACGAGAAATGCGCCATATTCACTAACTTCATCAAGAAGTACCCTACAAGCCCTGCATATAATCTACTCTCCTTACAAAACTCCTTGAACAAAATCAGTGTACTCAGTCCCAAAGGCTAATATAAGGATTTCTCTCTTTGTCTGGTACTCCACCTCAACCACAACACCTCAACATTAGGCTTGCACCACATTAGATCAACCAAAACCTTCCGTGATACATTTATGAAAAACATATGTCTATCCTTTGATTCTATCATCATTGGCCCCTTAACATCTAAATATATGTAGTCATCCATATGCTTCAACTGCATATGCCACAAAGTATCTAATTCAGATTCAACAGTTGTAACTCCACTTATAACGGTAACACCCTGCAGTATATAGATATTTCCTGCTATCTTTTCTCCTTTCATCACAATTGAGTCATCTTCACACACTTTCATTTCTCCACTTTCAGACTTATAACTAAATCCATTATAGTCTAAGTACCCAATGAAATAACATTCTTTCCTAGACCTTCAACATGCCTTACTTCACATATGGTTCTTACAACACCATCATGCATTTGGATTTTGACATTTCCAATACCAAGTATTTTGCATGAAATATTATTTCCCATCAAAACACAACCAATATTGACTGACCTGTAGGTGTCAAACCATTTTCTATTGGTTGTCATGTGATAAGAACATTTGGTATCGAGGATCCAAGAATTATCCGTGAGACACTCCGAACCTGATGAAATACATAGCATATCCCCATCGTTGCGCTCTAAATCTTCTTCCACTACATTTGCAGATTCTGACGAACCTTGCTGATCTTCAAAATTCCCTTTCTTCCATTCTGGACATTCCGATCTTATGTGCCTTAATTTTACCGCACTCAAAACATTTCACGTCCTTCTTTTTCTTGGATTGATTTTGGAATTTTTGACTAAATCCATTCTTAAACTTTCCTGTGCCTCGCTCATTACTACCCTTTACCACAAGTCCTTCTCTTTCATCACATATGTAATACCTCGGAAAAAAAAAAAAGAGTTATTAAATAAAAAAATATTATTAATTAATTAAAATTATTAATCAATTAATTAGTTAAACATTATTAAATTAATGTATTAAATAAACAAATAAAGGGAATAGTAAAAAAAAGAATTAAATTAAATTAAATTATTTATTAGTAATTAATTAGTTAAACATTATTAACTTGAATTAATTAAGTTAAGTAAAATGGTGATTATGTATATATATAAAAGTATATGATGTTAAGTTAAAGTAAGTAAAAAGAAAAAAGAAAAAAAAAAAGAAAAGGATAAGGAAGCCTGAGGCTTCCTTCGAATTGCAGAGAGAGAGAGAGCGCTTCAGCGCTCTCTCTCAGTCAATCACTCCTCCGTCTCCGTCGCTCGCCTCTCCATCTCCGCCTCTCTCTCTCTCTCTTTCCTCAATTTCTTCGGCCTAACGAGCGTCGATCGGGAAACAGAAGGTATCATTGGATTCCTAACTCCGCCACTAACATTTCTACTTGAGCGGATTTGTCATGAGAGCGGCATAGGCACCATTCCTGGGGTAAGACAACTTTTCCCTAATTTCTCAATTTCTCTTTAAATTTGCTGTTAAATCGACAATCAGGTACTACCACAGGGTCCTAGTCATGATCGTCGTCATTTTGACGTGAGTAAATTTTCAATTGGGTTTTCTAGGCCCCACTCCAAAGTGAGAGTGGGATTTGAAAAATTTGGTAAATTGGTTATATTTGAGGGTATAACTATTTATTTGGAATTTATAGGCATAGAAAATGTTAAAATAATATTTTATTTAGGGTTAATTTGATGGAATTATGATTTTTATTTTAGGGCCCAGGTGAGCACCACAGGCATCTTTTCGGGGTCCTTGTTGCTGTAGTTCAAGAAATCAGGTAAGGGGAAAATTATATATTAAACCAGAATTTTATGAATTTAATGGAAAATGAATTGTATTATATATACGTGTATATGTTTCAGTATGAGTTTAAAATGCCAACCATTTAAATTATGTTTTTCCGAGTTTAGGGTTGTTTATTAGATACGTATATGCGAAAATGAACTGATGAAAGTGGGAAATATTTTCAGGATAATTATGTAAGAAATGAAAGATATTTTCAGTATATAAACGTTAAATGTTGGTTGGCTTATTTTATAGGTAATGTATGAATTTTATTACCAAAATTGTGTGGCATGAGTAAATGTAAGTTATGTGCAAATATATGTTAAATGTATGAGATGCAGACTAAGTAAGTAATACATTGAGAATGAAATATGATATGAACTATGCTGCTTGTGTGTGTTAATGCAACTATGTAAAACAGTTGAAAAATGTTAGATAAAACAGTTGAAAAATGTTGGGTAAAACAGCTGAAAGATGTTGGGTAAAATAGCTGAAAGATGCTGAGTAAAACAACTGAAAAATGTTGGGTAAAACAGCTAAAAGATGATGGGTATGTAATGAAATGAAATGAAAATGGAAATGAATGAAACGAAAATAAAGTGTGAAATGTGCACAATGTAAAATGGGAAAGAGTCACTTAAAGTGAAATGAAATGAAATGTTAAAGTTATGAACATGAACATATGTGGATGGTTAAATAATGACAGAAAGAACAATGTATTATGATAGTAGAAGTATCTATGCTCGTAGAACATGTTACGATTGGGCGGGGCGTACTCTTCGCCTGAGGGCTTGTTGAGAAAGACGAGTGCCCTAGTTGTATCAGGTGTAGCAGTAGGCTGCATAATGTGCTAGGGCAGAGGGAAACTACTTGTATGGGCGGGTAGATTTCCCTATTCTTGGGAGCCTTTGCTGGTAAACTTTTGTATGAACTGTGTGAGTACGAGATTAATCTAACACTTTAGAGCTTACTGAGTAAGGTGAGTGCCCTAGTATGCTTCAGTAGCGACCCTAGGGTTGCCTAAGTATCTTAGCAGAGGGGTGCTACTTGTATGGGCTGGTAATCACACCTATCCTTGGGTAATCTCATGGGTTAAATCTTTTACATGTGTTTGATTAGGCTCAGAAAATGATTTTATAAATTATGTTAATGATTTGCAAATGATAAATATTATGTTATATACAAACCTCATGTTGTCCACACACTGTTTTAATATATTGTTTCTTCCCTTACTGAGATGTGTCTCACCCGAATATAAATGTATCTTTTTCAGGATTTCCTCGAGATCGACTTTAGAGAGCTCAAGGTTTTATAGCATTTTTGGGAGATTATATTTATGTTTTTTTCTGCGTACATGATATTAGAATGTGAGTTATCAGGTAAATGAATTGATTAGTAGCACTCCAGGCCCACGTAGAGGATCGGGGCGTTACAACAAATCTTCAACCTTTGATGAAAATTTAAGAAGGCACTAGTTACCTCTTCTAGATCAAGAGTTTTTTTTCCCCATGTAAGAGTGGTCATAAGATTTTCATAGGTAAAAGTTGAGGGCAAAGAGTTTAACAACATCAAAGTCTTATCATACTCATCAAACTTCACATCAACCCTCATCAAATCACTAATAATTTGATTAAAAACATTGATGTGTTGATCCAAACTTGATCCTTCAACCATCTTAAGACAATATAAACGTTGCTTAAGAAAAATTTTGTTATTGAGAGATTTAGACATGTACCGACTTTCTAACTTTCACTAGATAGCCGCTGGAGAATCCTCCTCCATCACCTGATAAAGAACTTCGTCAGCTAAACACAAGTGTATTGTTGACATAACCTTTGCTTTCAAATCGACCCATGTTGCCTCATCTATTCCTTCTTATTGAATATCAAGTAGAGCCTTAGTCATTCCTTGTTGCACAAGAATGTCCTTCACTTTCCTCTTCTATAAACCAAAGTTCTCGGTTCCATCAAATTTGACGATGTCAAATCTTGCAGAAGACGATCCTGATGTCATAACAACAATGGCTCTGATATCAATTTGATGTGACATGGATCAAAAATGAAGATGCACAATGGAATAAACAACAATTAAATACAAACAACCAGAACAAGAACAACAACAACACGATTTATATAGTTCAGCAAAGCCTACATCCACGAAAGCAAAGGCACACAAATTTCACTAAGAAATTTTCAATGTACACAATACACTTCTCCAATAATCGCTCCCTACTTCAATATATGCTCAGAATAACATATATAGAAGTTCCTTGGAGGTTTCCCTACGTTTACCCAACCACCCAACGTTTAAAAATTCAAATTTCAAAAAAACTATCGTAGCCTAGGCACCTTTCGTCGATGAGTACAGGGCTTCATCGACGATCCATAGAAGACACTTTGTCGACGATAACTGGCTTTCGTCAACGAATCCAAAACCCTGAGATTTCATGCTCCCAGTATTTTCTCGTCGACGATTTTGCAACATTCATCGATGATCTTCTACTATCATCTTGTCGACGAACACATGGTATTCATTGACGATTGCCTGTTGTGCTACCCCTTCATGTCTCTCTCTCTCTCTCTCTCTCTCTCTCTCTCTCTCTCTCTCTCTCTCTCTCTCTCTCTCTCTCTCTCTCTTCGTTCTTTGCTTACTAAAATTGAAGTATAAAAGCCACAAACAACAGTTATGAATCATAAATATTTTTTGCATTGTTTTTTTAAGAGAAAAACACACTTAGACCTCCTTAAGCTATGTCATTCATTACAAATATTCACTTAAACTTTTAAAAGTGACACTTACATCCCCTAAACTATTAAAGGGGTTGTTGCGACCTGAAAATCGAATGAACTTTGTGAATTGCTCCCCAATCACGACCACTTGAATAAATAAAGTAAGAATGGCTTAGAGGACCCGAGGTGTACTCTGGGAGATCACTCCAATGCCTTAATAATGGAATAATGAGAGGTTATTAATGACAATAGTAGATTGAAGTGGATATGAATGATATGCTTACCTTTTCTCCAAGTCCCTTTTTATAGTGGTGGAGGTTAACCCTCTTTCAATCCAGCATTGATGGACATTTATTGTGCTTTTGGAGGTTACAAAAGTTTTATAGGCATTTATATGGAGGTTTTAAGTATAGTTTTGAAACCATTCTCTCTCATAAATGTGTGTGTATTAAAGAGAATTAATCGTGTTTCGTAACCGTTCCTCCTTTTTAGTAAAGATATTTTTGGGTATATTAATTGCCCCCCTCTGGTTTAAAATTTTGGAAACTAGTTTCCAATGTTCAAATTAAGAAAATATCGAGCTCTTTTTTTTTTTGACTAAGCTTGAGTTGTGTTTGGCTCAATTCAAGCCGCTTTTGACACAATCCGAGCCAAATCAATATCATAAGAGTCGTTTTCTTTAAGACTTAACCTGAGTTGTTCCTGGCTCATCTAAGCTGCTTTGGCTTCTGCCAAGCCGTTATCTTGGCCTAATATGAGTCGTTTCATCTTTTGTCGAGTCGTTATCTCAGCTTACTACAAGCCGTTTTCAACTTTTGCCAAGCCGCTTTCTCAACTGAATACAAGGCGTTATGGGCTTCGTCTGAGCCATTTTGCCAAGCTGTTTTGCCTTCTGCCAAGCCGCCTACTCGGCTTTATATGAGTCATCGTCGACTTCTGCCAAGCCACTTTCTCGGCTGAGTATGAAGCATTATTGGCTTCATTCGAGCCATTTTTCCAAGCCATTTCGGCTTCTGCTAAGCTACCTACTTGGCTTCGTATGAGTTGTTATCAGCTTCATTCAAGCCGTTTTAGCTTCTATCTTGCCAATTCTCGACTTCAATCCGAGCCGTCTTCGGATAACTTCGTTAGTCTAATTTGTTAGTAACTTCTGTATGACAAGAATCAAACGACAGCAAGATTCTCAAAATTGTTGCAAAATTTTAAATATCATTTATACTCACTGTGCATAAAATGCATTAAATTTTATGAATAAATAAAAAGTATTTCATTTATTAAGTTAAATTATTTTTAAATTAAATTTCTTTGAATAATACAATACAATTGATAAGATATATATTATGTGAATAAGTAAAAAAAATGTAATATACATAATATATGCTATCTTAGTAATGAATACTATACTGCTCATGTATTGCGAGTATAATCTACTTTATTTTATAAAAATAATTATTTAATTCCCAAAATTTTTGTACCCCTTTTTTATTCTTACAATTCAATTAAATCTTCTATGACTTGCACACCCCAAAATATTTTCTTATCTTTTTATCCTGGGTATTTTTCCTACATTCTGAAACTTATAAGGCTACTTTAATCTTAAAAAAATTATTAACAGCTCACGTGTCATATGCATAATAATATCTATTAGATTTACTATTTTTTAATGAAAAAGCTTTCTACAATCGTGAAAATAGTTTATAGGGTGCAAGTGTACGTCATTTATAAGAGACAATTGTAATAGGCGGTAATTAGAACTGTAAGAGTATTTTCTCTTTTTTGTATTACGATAACAATATATATTTATTTAGTAAACTGTTAAACTCTTTTATTTTGACCATTCTATTACTAGAAATCCGAATTTCGCCAACAAGTCATAATCTAAAATGATAACTTTACTCATTTCTCCTTTTCCAAGGAAAAAGTTAAAATAAAATGAAATAAGAGAGAGAGAGAGAGAGAGAGAGAGAGAGAGAGAGAGAGAGAGAGAGAGATTTTCGTATTATTAAAATAGTGAAATTTTTCTGAATCACATGCCTTGTATATAACGACTTGGATGAATTTAAGTCAACGAAGAGGATTTTGAAAACAAGCAATCATCATTAAACCGTGTATAGCCCATTACTAACCCATCTTAAAACTTGAATTTCACTAGCCAATTAACAATCCACTCATTACTAAACAACCGCAATACTTTCATTATTATTTTTCGTATACTATCATACTACCTAATTCAAAGACTAATTCAATTTTTAAAATGAGGAATACTACTCGTTAACATTTAAAATATAATTATGAAATTTTGTTTTATTTCATGTTTTTGGTAATTCCTCAAAATAAAAAAATCTGGATATTTTTATTTTAAAATGGAAATAAGAATGTTGACATCAAAAAAATTTATAAAAATATACATATGATTCTTAAAAATGAGATTTTTTTTCATTATAAAATATGAGATAAACTTGATAATAACCTAGAATTAATGAAAATTTTCGACAATCATTGGTTGAATTTGCAAATTAAACAAGTGGTGGTATGTCGACATGTCGGGTTTAATGGCGACATTTTTTTCAGTTGGTAATTAGCTGGAGTATGTTTATTTTTGACTCATACATTGGTCAAAGATGGATTTATTCCAAATTTTCTCAATCAACATTGCAACCATGCCTAAAAAAAAAGTCATGTTTTATACACTTATTTGAGAACTCAGCAAGGTTTTGTTTCATATTTGCTTTCAAGGTTTTCGAGAGTATAATTTACTCAATTTACGTTATGAAATTTTTTTAGCAAAGAAAAAATAATTTACTTTTTTATTTTTAATTAAATAAATTTTATTTATTGATTTTTTTTATATTTTGTTACTTCACTTTTCTTGATAATCAAACTCAAAAAAAACAAAAAAAAAAAAAAAAAGTTAACTCATTCATACTTTTCTTTTCTTCCCTTTTTTTTTTTTTTTTTTAAATTTATCAACTTCCAAATGAGCCTTAAATATTTATATTTGAACACTTAAAGACTATAAGCATTTTTAAGTTTTGAAAAATATAATGGCTCATTCAATTTTAGAAAAATAGTTTTAATTTTTTTTACTTTTCAAAAAATTATTAAAAAATTAGCTTATTTATCAATTTTGCAATATTTTTACAAAAAAAAATAACTAGAAAATAATAAAAAGTTCAAGCACTATTTAATTGTGGGAAATAGTTTTATTTTTTATTTTAAATTTTTTACGTAAGTGCACAACAATCATGTTAGTCTTCAATTTTCTAAATTTGTAAGAGAAAGTTGAAAACATCTTTTTATTGTTTTCTAAATTTCTAATTTTTTATATATTTTTTTTGTAAAATTGAAAAATAAGGTATCTTTTTGTAATTATTTAAAATCTAGAGATAAAAAATAAATTTTTATGAAGTTAATTAAACCCTCGTGCAAAGCCTTTCATTTGTAACAGATTTCAAGTGGATAACCCTTCTAAATATGAGTAATAACTTAACAATCTCTATTTTGGCAAATATTCACCCCCTTTGAGCTTTCAGACTTGTACCTCCACTTGAAAACATCACTAGTTCAACAACTAGCAATAGGGAATATGTTCAAGTAATGCGATAACTTCTCCTCATAACAACTTTCGTCAACATGTCAACTGCATTTTCTTGTGTAGCCACCTTAACCAATTGAATCTCATTTGTATCAATCAACTCTCGTATCTTGTGATATCTGATTGCAATGTGTTTTGTTTTTGCATGATAGAGTTGATTTAGTGTTAAGTGAATGACACTCTAACTATCACAAACTCAAATTAATAGTTTGTTACTCTATACCAAGTTCAATTACCAATTCCTTCAACCATATATTCTACCTCGGTGGTAAATTATGCAATAATGAATTGTAACATGGATTTCCAATAAATGGGTCTACCTACCATAGTGTATAGATAACTTATGGTAGACCTTTTATCATCTAAATTTCTAGCATAATATACATCAATGAATCCCAATACTAAAGCTGACTCTTATCCTGTACCAACTCAAAGTCGAAATCTAGAATGTCTTTCAAGTATCTGAGAACCCACTTCAAAGCACTTCAATGCTCCTTGGCTGAATTTGCTATATACTTACCATACTAATTGCATGTGCAAGATCTGAACAAGTACAACCATGACATACATCAAGCAACCCACTACATTTGCTTATGGTACCTTTCATATCTCCTCCACATCCACCTCTGATTGTGAACATTGTTTTGAAGATAGCTTAAAATGATTTGCCAATGGGGTAAACACTAGCTTTGAATTACTCGTACTAAATATCTACAACACTCTTCTTCATGTAAACCATTTGAGAGACCCAAAGCTTTCAATCTTTCTTGTCTCTCCGTATTTCCATCCCAAGGATCTTCTTTGTAGCACCAAGATCCTTCATCTCAAATTCCTTACTCAATAAGTATTTTAAACCATTGGCATCACATATATTTTTTGCAGCAATCAATATATCATCATTAACATATAATAGCAGAAAGATAAATAAACCATCTGACAAATTTCTAAGGTAAACACAACAATTATACTCATAGCGGGAATAACTGATATTTATCATATATGAACCACAACATTTATACCACTGCCTTGGCAATCACTACTAACCATATAATGATTTCCTCACTTTTTAAACATTGTTCTCCTTCTTAGGTTCCTTAAAACCTTTTGGTTGCTCCATATAAATTTCTTCCTCTAAGTCACCATAAAGAAATGTTTTAACATCCAATTACTTTAACTCTAATGAGCCGCCATGGCTAGTAAAATCCAAATGGAGGTATATCAAACAACTAGAGAGAATGCCTAATCATAATTTATCCCTTTCCTCTAAGACCCTTTTGCCACTATTTTAGTCTTGAATCATTTACCATCTTTTTTCTAAAATATCATATTTCTTCCTAAACACTCATTTGCATTCCACTGCTTTCCTTCCATTAAAAAGTTTGACCAAATCCTAAGTCTAATTTTTATGAAAGACTCCACCTCTGTAAAGACCCGAACTTGAGTGGGTTCTTATATATAAATTTTTTAGCGGAAGCACATAAATGTAAATTATTTTTTTTATTACTAGAGCACTGATTAGATTTATTACAAATATATGTCTCAACTATTAAAATGAAAATTTCTAAAATTCTAAAATACACAAACATATTCTAAATTGTATTATGTTAAATTTTTATTCTACTCTGCTCTTTCTATTCCCGTCCATGCACCTGCTACACCAGATTTCGGGTATACTCTTTAAAATTATCTGAAATGTAAAATAATGATTGGGGTGAGATGATGCTCAGTAAGTAAATAAGATTATTATTAGTGTGTGACCAAAATGAGCTTTCATAATATTATACTTTTTTAAAATAATATTTAATACTATAACTTCAAAACTGCTTTTAAAATAAATGTGAATTTAAAAAAAAAATTACATAAAATTTTTACCATCAACTATAGCAGTAAAATTTTATAACCATATGTTGTAATTATTAAATTAAACTTTTAAATTTAAAACTATAACTATAATATTTAATTATATACATATATACTTTTCCTTACACGTTTCTTTTATATCATCATTTAGGCACAAAAATGGTCATGTTCACATAAACATATATTTTTTCTTCAAATCATCAATAGCTCTATACACGTAATTAAATATGTATATACATATACTGTAAAAATCACCCCTAAGTCTGTTAGTCATAAGTCATGTTTTTGTTAGCCGTAAGTCATATTTACCCCCATGACTGGGTTGTACAGTCCGAAAACTGGACTTAATTGGCTGGTCGATCAAACTAAATCAACGTACATAATCATTAAATGAGATTTTCCCTATTAAATCCTGGTACGACCTAAGTTTGCACTCAAGAGAAATCCACTACCATATAAAATCACTCTGTAAACAATGTGAGGGCAGTCTGATCCGTTTAAACTTTAATCTGCGGTACCAAGCATTCGTAATTTTCTATATCGTCTGAGCCATAAGGGGTTTTGAAAACATCTTATTATATAATTTATACAATTAATATAATATCATGAAAATCTTATTTTTATTCATATTTTCGTGAAATACGTAACGTAAAAATAAATGCATGTCATCTTTACTCATATTTTCATAAAATATGCAACATATAAATAAACTCATGTCACACGATTTTCGTGCAAAAAATATTTTCTTGAATAGAAATTAATATTATAAAATACTCAAGAGGTTTAGAACATTTCTTAACTCAAAAATAAACGTAAGTATATTAAAGATAACATTGTCGTATAATTAAATATGCGTAAAAATAAACTCAGGAGAATTTTATGAAACTAACTAACATAATCAAAATTTACTAACAAATAAACTTGAGTATAAATTTTAAATAAAAATCTAACATAATCAAATTTACTTACCCTTACTTAACCTTATGAGACGGTCACAACGAATATCTCTGAAAATGAGATCGGAAATAGTGGGTGACTAAGAATTTTAATTATAACAAAAATTCTCCATCTACCACTAATTCTTTCACACACTAATTTTTCTCTTCTCTTGGAAATTTTTTGTGAAAAATGATGGTTGAGAGCTTCCTATTTATAGGAAAATTTTAGGAAGAAAAATTGCATTTTCAAAAGTGTAGGGAGAGGGGCGAAATTTTAATTTTAATATTTTCAAATTATTGGTGGAAGATGGGATGACATCTGGAATGTGGGATGAATTGGGATGTGGATGATGTGTTTTGCAATTGGGTTGCCGACACTCCTCTTTCCTTTTTCTTTTTATTATTATTATCTTTAATTATATATATTTATTGTGCATATTATTTGGGAAGAAAGTATGAACGGTAGAATGAGTAAAGTAAGAGTCAACATTAATTAGATTTTTATTATTTATTATAAAGTGTTGGAATTGGTGTATTTCCAAGAGGGGGTGAATTGAAATTTTAAAACTTATTCTTAAGTTAAACCAGATATTAGCAGTATTTCACAACCTAAGGTCTTTCTAGGCAATCCCAAATACGCAGATAAATATAATATGTGAAAATTTAAATTATGCACATCATTCACACTATAACATACACGTGCCAAAATATAAATTTTGAAAATATAAATAAACACACGATATGTTATTGGGGTTCGGCCAATACTGCCTACGTCCATGCCTCTAGCACGCAAGACCGAAGATTCCACTAATGCTCACTTAACGAGTGGAGCGGCACTGGTTAAAACCAGGTCAATTAGTGGGGTTGACCTCAACCTACACCTTATCAGGATGGTGCATCTAACTTTCCTAACCGGGTTTAAGCCAATTCGAGACTATTCAACAGTGAAATACAATTTTTGCGTACACAGAAATATGCTTCTCACACTAAGTAGATATGTACTACAATATGCACAAGTACTAACCAATGCACATCAAACATGTAAGAACTATAAGCTCGGTGTTCTACGTGTGTAATCAATACTCAGTCTAATGATTATTCTCAAGCAAGCACTAGAGTGTTTAAACAAGCTATTCTTTGTCAACCAAGTATACCAAATCTCAATGTCAGATCAGTGTTTCAAAGATGTTAGCAATAATATTCAAACGAATTCAAAAATATTTTCTCAAATTCTATCAAGCACAAGAATTGTTTGAGATCAAGTTTTGTAAAATATTTTGCATTCAGAAATTATTGCTTAAGGAATCTTGTAATGACAATGTAAAGATCCTCAAGCTAATGAGTTTTCCTAACACAAGATTTGTCAAGTTAAATCTGTGAGAAGAACCCTAGCCAAATTCTCAACAAAAATCAAACAATACAAATTTCAATGAGAGTATAGGGCTCTTTAGAATGAAGCACTAATAATCTAAACACTCTCTCTGAGCTTGTATGATCAAAGAAAATGAAGTAGGAGAGTATTTGGGAGTATTTGAGAAATATAGGCTTTGGAAATTTTCAGAAGATTTTTCACTAATTATTTTGCTAATCTCCACTTAATTTTTACAAATGAGCCCCTATTTATAGAAGAGGTGAGAATTATAACCATTGGGGACATATATGTCATTTTTGCAAAAGTTTAAATGAGGTTAATAAAAATAACAGTTTTTTTAACATCGGTAATTCTCGCCAACTCGAGAGCACCGGTCAACCGAACTTAAGGTTCAGTTGACTAAGTGGCTGGGTTCGGTAGACTAGGAGAAATTTGAACTAGAAGGATGGTTGACCGGACTTGCATGGTTCAAAGGTGATTTTCCAAATCCGCGCGGTTCGGTCAACCTGGTCAATTTGAACTATGAGGTTCAATCAACTGGGCGGTTGGCATTTCCCACGTGGGGATTCGGTCAACCAGGGCATTGCCCATATAAACTTGGTTAGTCGACCGAGTGATCAACTTATTCACCTAGGGATATTCGATCGACTAGGACTAACCTATATACTTCTGGTCGGTCGATCAAGAGGTCAACTTGTTGACTCGGTGGGAGTTCGATCAATCGAGGAACTCAGTGTAACTGAGTTTGGTAGATCGAACATGCCAATTTTGGCATTTTCGGTCCTTTTCTTTTTAAAATGTTTTCCCTATTCATATGATGATTAACTTAAATTTGATAGGACATTCATTTATGCATGCATAGGGGACCTAAGGTTCGTCTTGGTATTTTTTAGGACACCGAAAAAATCTGGCGTCAGTTGACCAAAGGTCGACCGAAGGGTGATCACTAAGGTCTTTCTAAGGTCTTGAGCTTATAGTCCTACATGCATGATATGTAGATTATTACAGACTTTTTCTTAATTAGGATTACATACCCAAATAGAAATTACAACAAACAAATATGTTGGGGTCTTCCTTTTCTTCAAGTTATCGCATATTATCAATGTGATCCAGTTTAGTATGATCCTGCACACAAACTTGAAAGTCATCAAATACTATAGTATTTATCATTATCAAAATCGATAATGACCCATAGGGTCAATAATCCCCCTCTTTTTGATGATAACAAATACTTGCCTACTTCTTCCCCTTTTGGCAATAGGAAAAGGAGCCTAGATAAATCATTTAAGTATATATAAGAAAATAAGAGGAAAATGTACTGACTCGGAGAATTTTAACTATTTAAAATAATAAGAAATATAATAAAAGGAAAAGGGGAAATGGAAGAAAAGGAAAAGAAATTTTAAAAAAAGAATAATAAGCAGGTGCTCGTCGACGAGCAGGATTTTCTCGTTGACGAGACATCTTGTGAGCCTCGTCGACAAATATGCATATCTCATCGATGAGGATTAACCGAGAGGGTTTGGGCTGTTCTGAAACTCGTTGATGAGCTCACAGCCTTGTCGACGAGTGTTCTTCAGTGGTTCGTTGACGAGTGCTATCTCCTCGTCGACGAGTCTATGTGGCAAAGAAGGGTATATAAAGAATGGGGAGCTTCTTGGCGAAGAAAATTCAATTCTTCTCCATTTTTTCTCTCTCTAAACTCGTCTCTCTCCATTCTTTTTAAGAATCCGGCCCAGATTCAACCTGAATTGACGATCGGAGGTCGCTACGGTGTTCTAGGGAAGATTCTCTACACATCTAGCGGATCAGTTTTCTAAACTGGGCTTTTCAAGAAACGCACCTAAGTTGAGGTAAGGGTTAGGGTTTTCAGTTTTAGGCTTTTAAAAGTTTATTTAAAGTTATTAAGTTGAGAAAATGCAAAAATAGTAGTTTATTTGGGGTTTATTTAATAAAACTAGTGTTTTGAACCAAGGACTGGGTGAGCATCACATGCATCGGTTCGGGATACCTGTTGGTGTAGTTTAAGGATTCAGGTAAGGGGAAATTATATATTAAATCAGGTTTTTCATGAATTAATTAAAAATGGACTATGTTATATTTATGTATATATGTTTTCATGTGGGTATAAAATGACAACCATATAAATTATGTTTTCTAAGCTTAGGGCTGTTTATTTAGCTACGTATACGTGAAAATGAATTGATGAAAGTGAATAATATTTTTCAGGATAATTATGTAAGAAATAAAGGTATATTTTCAGTATATAAACATTAAATGTTGGTTGGCTTATTTTACAGGCAATGTATGAGTGTTACTGCTAAATTGTGTGGCATGAGTAGATGATAATGTAGTGTAAACGTATGTTATATGTATGAGATGCAAACTATGTAAGAAATGCCTATTAATGAAATGTTATAAAGACCATGTTGCTTGTGTTTGATAATGCAATCATGTATGCAATGACAGCTAAAAGGAGCTGTAGACTAATTGATGACGGCTAAAAAGAGTTGTGTTAGCAGATTCTAATACATATCTATGTGGACTAACTGATGTACAGCTAAAATGAGTTGTAGTACGAATGAATGAAATGAAATGAAATAAAAATGTGAATGAAATGGATATGAAATATGAAATGGGAACGATGTAAAATGTGAAAGGTTACGTAAAGTGAAATGTTATGAAATGCTAAAGTTATGAACATGAACAATTATGGATGAATGAATAACGACAGACAGAATAATGTATTATGGTATTATCAGTATTTATGTTAGTAGAACCTATTACGTTAGGGTGGGGAGAACTCTTCGCCTGAGGGCTTGCTGAGAAAGGTGAGTGCACTAGTAGTATCATATGTAGCAGTAGGTTGTATAACGCTTTAAGGCAGAGGGAAACTATTTGTATGGGCGGGTAGATTTCCCTATTCTCAGGGGCCTTCCCTAGTAAACCTTTGTATGAATTGTGTGAGTACGAGATTAATCTATTACTTTAGGGCTTACTAAGTAAGGTGAGTGTCCTGGTATGCTTTAGTTGTGACCTTTGGGTTGCCTAATGTATCAGAGCAGAGGGGTACTACTTGTATGGGCAGGTAATCACCCTTATCCTCGAGTAATCTCATGGTAAATACTTTGCATGTGTTTGAATAGGATAAGGAAATGTTTTCAGGGACTTATGTTAATTATTTACAAATGATATTAATATGTTATTTATGAATCTCATATTGGCCACACGCTATTTTAATATTTATGTTTCTTCCCTCACCTGAATATGAATTTATCTTTTCAGGACTTCCATGAAAACGAGCTTAGGGAGCTCGAGGTTGATAGCATTTTGGGTTATAGAATGAGAAAGGGTATAAATATTTTGATGATATTTTGGGATGTATATAAGTTATGTTTTATGTTTTTATGTTTTAAGTCTTCTAGATTTTATAGATGGTTGTGGAACATACTGGTGTTTGTGAATATTGATTGTTTTGGAGATATGTGTATATATGAGAATACAGGTGATGAATGGTTATTATGGAATATGGATAGAAATAGTAAACTTTGGTATTATTTTTATGATTGAGGATCATAGTTATGTTTTTCGCTGTGTACATGGTATTTATTTATGGATTATTAGGATTTAATCAAGAATAACGCACCAAATTGAGTTTAAGGGTTTGGGGCATTGTAGAAAATGTCATTCATATACAAGATATGGTTTGGAAAAATTTTAAGAGAAATCGGTAGCATACCGTTTGAAAGTAGAACATTTTCCAAAAATCTTTGTATACAAGTGATCTGATTAAGTAATATATTGACAATATATCCACAACTACTTACTCAAACAGTCCAATATGATCAAAACGGAAAACATAACTATAACTACCAATATACAAGAGATATAACTCATAAAGTATAAAGCATTTAAGCACACAAACAATATAACTGATTATTTAAATGACTGAAATGACATGAAAACACGGTTAGACCATAAATATGCACAAATTATTGCAATTGAAATATATCATAAGACCCATGGAAGATTTGAGTTTAAAAGCACACGACATATGATAGCAAATAGTTGGTTTGAGCACAAACATAGTCTAACAAGTTCGCATGCATTTACATGTGAAGTTATAGAACCAGTTATGCTATTTAATATATATATATATATATATATATATATATATATATATATATATATATATAAGATGTTTGTAAAATGGTACTGGGGGTGCTTGCTGAAAAAGAAACTTTAATTTAAAAACACATGCAAGCAGAATTTTTCTGGTGAATATTTAAGCATAAAACATCTCATGACCAGAAAAATACAACCATATGAAACTTAAAGATGTATTCGAAGATAAAAAACAAGATCATATGGCAAAGACTGATGACAGTGGAAAAACTACATATTTCAACTTAAGATTTTCAATATAATCATTTTATTCAAGCACATGCCACACTTGATTCAATAACAGCTCTAAGTTAAAAGGTTTGTGAGCATAATATGATAGGCACTTTAGTTTTAGATGCTCCCCCTATCAATTTGAATTCTATCTTAGATGCAATAAACTGCTTATACCAAATAGAGAATTATTTCATTATGCCTAGTAGTATAAGCCATTCATTTTAAATCCTTTAACCCAACCATACTAATAATTTATTAAAAATATTCTGACTAGTATGGTCATCCCTATAGGCAACAAGTGCATCAAAAAATACTAAGGCATGAACTAATACTCATAACTTAGAACAATCCATATCTATTCATAGACCTTTAAGCACTAGATATGATGTTCAAGGTTTTCTAAAAAGCCTCAATATTCAAGAATGTGAATTGATGCATGTGAATAATTTAAGTTCTTTCTATAGGGATGGAGCTACGCTTCTTAAATACCTTATGATTATGTGAGGATGAAATTTAATTTTCATTGAGTTTTCACTCATCCTTTCAAAAATATTTTAACGTTTATTTTAACATAATCATCTTTGTACATGATTTTGAGTTGGGAAAATTCCTGTCAAAATTTCTGCAGCATGCTGTCTGTAAATCAGAAATTTTCCTATAAAACCTATACCTGATAGGTTCAATTAAGCAATTTATATTTCAGTTCAAGGTACACAAGAACACATATCTACTACCAACATGCAATACACATCAACTGCATCTGCCATGTAGAGGCTTTCAATACAAGCATGCAATCCAGTAATAATCAACAATTCATAAATATAAAAACCATCCATCAAGAAAATAAAAAGTAGATAATAGAGGATAGTTGTAAATTCGTTGTAGTATTCGCATTAACATTTAGGCATAAAAATATGAGAGCATTTTAATTTATATAACCATGAAAGAATATATGCTTCCCTTAAGTTATGCACTTGACTCGTTTTATGCCTTTCTTTCATCTTCAAGTTCAATAACCAAGAGTTATAATATTTTTAGTGATTTTAGCTTGACTTTGAGTTCTTAGGCTTATCGGACCAAAAAGTCACAATAAATATTTCTTTGAGTTTTCTAAGCCTATATTTGCCTCTTTCCTTATAATTTTCAATACGTGAGAGGCACAAGTTGGAATGGCTTTTGATTTAAAAATACACATGCATAGGTCTACTTTAATTTTATACATTCATCTAAATTGAGACCTAGGCAACCAATGTAGCCATTCAACTCATCTCTAAGTATATAAAGCTCTAAAGGATATGACTTAATGATTTGAAAGCTTGTGAAAGGAAGATAAATAAATACTCTTTGAAAATTTAAATCAATAATGGGTACAAAAGAGTATTTAGGATAGAGAGGACATTTTTCAAAATATTTCTGTGATGGTAATCATGTCCAGCCTCAAGCAAAGAGCATATATGATATGTGAATGTTGTGAACAATGCTCTTTGGTGATTGGGAAGTATCCTATAGATATTATCACAATTTGGAATAAGGATACAAACCAAGGAAAGGATGAATCTATACCTGATATGATCGTGGTTTGGTAAAGATTTCCCATTGAGGATTAAACCAAAATTAAAGGATTTACAATTTAAACTCAAAGGGACCAATCCCCTAGTGGATGCCTCTAGTTTTGATTACAAGGAGGATGACCTTTTATTAAAACTAGATAGATATGGAATTTAATATCAATGGTGCTTATACCTAGAGTGATGACCATATTTTGATTAATGAGATTAGAGTCAAAGATATAGGATGGATCCCTAAAGCTTAGACTAGTGTGATGGACAAAAATGTGCTTAACTAAAGAATGGGTTAAGCATTTAGAATTAATTACTAGACAAACATACCTTATCCATTTGGAAGTGGATTTTACTTCAACATACTTTGACTAATATTTTCACATTTTACCCAATCATTATGATATGTATGTATTGGATTCAGATTGGATATGTAGTTTGATTTCTTGATGATCTTAGTATGCAATATAGTGTATAGTGAACTAAGAATTTTCATTTTAAGCACCAACCACATCCTAAGCCAACAGTCATCACTACCCCCAAAACCTAAACCTAGGATCTAAGGAAGCATTAAATAATTAAGTAATATTAATTTAAATCCATTTTTCCTTAGGTATTACGGGGTTTGCTTTCATGATCACCCATATCATTTCTTTGTCTAGGCCTTGGACACTTCTAAATAGACAATTAAACCAGATGTGCCCTTTCATTCTATAGTGCAAGCAATTTTTGAAAAAAAATGTGAAAGATTGTGCTTGCATTCCCAATTTTTACTAGATAAGACATGAAAATTTTTATGACTATGAGATTTATAAAATGAACCATTTTTGAAAAATTTATTTCTTTTGGATTTTAAGGGTTTGCTATGATTATTCTTTTCATTTTCAGTTTTGATTATAACTTTGAAATAATCATTTGTTTCTTCCTCCAAGCAGAAGTTTATGCATTTCAAATAAAGTACGTTCTAGTTCTTTGTTCAAGGGCATGCTTTCATCATAAGCTTCAACATATGATTCATCACAAGATTTTTCACAATAAACATTGCATGAATCATTTACAGTATTATCACAAGGTTTGACAGATGATTCTACATACAATATATTGTAATATTTTCCGTGAGAATCATCGCATGCATCATTAATAGTATTATCAACAGATGATTCGGTATATGACACATCACAGCATTCATCACAAGAATCATCAAACGAGTTAGAGTGAGAATAATATACCTCCTCATTGATTTCTAGCTCATGGTTTACCTCTTCCTGATTATTTGAGCTTGGAGCATTTGGAGGAGTTACGATCTCATTATCTTGGGATTCTCCATATTTCTTTTCTAGTTCATTCCAAATTTCCTATGCACTATGACATGCCACAAACTCAACAAAAATATTAGAATCTAATGCAAAATATAACATGTCCATGGCATATGAATTTGCATGCATTAACCTACTATCATTTTCATCCAAGCGCATACGAATTCCATTAATAATCACCCACCAAGCTATCTAATTCATTGATTTTATAAATATGCTCATTCTAATTTTCTAGGTGGTGTAATCGACACCACAAAATACAGGAGGCCTAGAAGGTGACTATCCCTCTCCGAATAGGGATACACCAATGTGAGTCATCTCAATTTTTAGCAAAAAAATTTAAGTCAATGCCATGACACTCTGATACCAATTGTTGGAATTGGTGTATTCCCAAGAGGGGGCTGAATTGGAATTTTAAAACTTATTTTTAGTTTAAACTAGATATTAGCAGTATTTCACAGGCAATCCCAAATACGTAGATAAATATAATATGTGAAAATTTAAATCATGCACATCATTCACACTATAACATACACGTGCAAGAATATAAATTGCGGAAATATAAAAAGACACATGATATGTTATCGGGATTTGGCCAATACTGCCTACGTCCCCGCCTTTAGCTCGCAAGCACGAGGATTCCACTAATGCTAACTTAACAGGTGGAACGGCACCGGTTACTACCAGATCAATTAGCGGGGCTAACCTCAACTTACACCTTACTAGGATGGTGCACCTAACTTTCCTAGTAGGTCTAAGCCAATCCGGGACTATTCAAAAGGGCTAGTCTTTCTCTTCAGGCCCACGCCTGAAATACAACAAATGTGAAATACAATTTTTCCGTACTCGGAAATATGCTTAGACTTCTCACACTAAGCATATATGTGCTACAATATGCACAAGTACTAATCAATGCACACCAAACATGTAAGAACTATAAGCTCAGTGCTCTACGTGTGCAATCAATACTCAATCTAATGATTATTCTCAAACAAGTACTAAAGTTGTTTGAAATCAAGTTTTATCAAATTGTATCAAGCACAAGAGTTGTTTGAAATCAAACTTTGTAAAATATTTTGCACACAAAAATTATTACTTAAGGAATTTTGCAATGACAATGCAAAGCTCTTTAAGCTAATGAGTTTTCCCAGCACAAGATTTATCAAGTTAAATTTGTGGGAAGAACCCTAGCCAAACTCTCAACAAAAATCAAACAATACAAATTTCAATGAACTAGGGCTATTTAGAATGAAGCACTATTGGCTTTTTTGAGTCCGATCTCCGTTTTGATGTTGACAAACACAAGCGGTTCTTATGTGTGCTTTTAAGTGCGTGAGCAGATATAATTCAGGTCACACATAAGATCAAGAGGACATGGATGCCATGGCACGACTCAAAGCTCATATCTAGCGTATTCCATAGAGTTAAAGAGCAAAGAAGAAAGAAGAAGACATTTGTGTGTTTACTTGTATATGCATTTATTTTTATATCTTTGGTTTGTAATAATGCATGCATCTGCATGATGTGTTTGAGTGCTTAGAACAACCGTAGATAGACCCTAGGGGCCAACACATCTCACCAAAAACCTTTTTCTAAATAGACTAAAATCATACAAAGTTTTTTACATAGCTTTAGGATCAAAATCGAGGCTAAACGAAGTTTACAAAAACTTCGGTCAACTTTTGGTCGACCGACGCTAGATTTTTTCGGTGTCCTCAAAATGAAAAAGATCTAGAATGGCCCTAGGACACTCACACATGCATATATATATATATATATATATATATATATATATATATATATATATATATATATATATGACTAAATGAAATGAGTGATTATATAAGTGAAAAAGACTGAAATGCACTTAAGTTGCATGTTCGATCTACCATACTGCTAAGTACAATATCACCTAGTCGACTGAACCAGGATTAGGTCAACAGTTTGACCACAACCCCGTTGACCGAACTTACCCAGTTCATTCTCACCCAGTCGACCGAACTCCCTAGGAGTCAACTGTTTGACCATACGATCGACCGTGCCCAAATTTCATGCTAACACCCTAGTTGACCGAGTTCCCACGTGTGAGAACTCAACCCCCCAGTCGACCGAACCGCACGGAAATGAAAAATCACCCTTGGGAAACTAAGTCTGGTTAATTGAACTTTCAGTTCAAATTTTGCCCAGTCGACCGAACTCAGTCACTTGGTCAACCGAACCTCGCGTCCGGTCGACCGAGCCTCCCAGGTTGGTGAATTTTTTACCACGGTAAAATGAGGTTATTTTTAATTAAATATCATTAATCTTTTTCTAAAATGACTTCCATGTCCCCAACAGTCATAATTTTCACAAACTCTATAAATACCCCCTCATACCTCTAGATTAGCAACTTTGATTAACTAAAATTTTCTCTCTAATCCATTGTTAAATAAAGTTCCCCCAAAATGTTTTTTACTGTTTAAATCATTCTTTTGGGACAAAATATTTTATACAAATCTCTCTAACTCTCTTTCATGCATTTATTTCAAAATCATCTTTGAGGAGAGTATTTTATTTAGGGCATTTTATTTGCACATATTCTCACTAGGAACCAAATCTTTGAAAAATATTTTTAAGAGTATTGCTTAGGTTTTCTCCCGATTATTTCTTTGATAAATATTTTTGGGAGAAAATTGTTTGTTGTACAAATATTTGCTTGAGCTTAACTCCTATATTCTCCAAGTATTTCTCATTTGCTTAAATCTTTGTTGGAGGACATAGTACTCATTTTTCATACACATTCTATTTGTGCAAAAATCATTAAAAGAGCAAAACCCTTGGTTCTCCTATATTATTATTGAAATATCTTTTTGGAGAAAACATTTTACTAGGGTTTAAATATAGTTAAGCACCCTTACTCTCCTAAGCATTATTTCCTATCATTGGAGTGCATATTTTTATTGAGCTTATTGTGTACATTTCTGTTTGTATTTTTTAGAAGCATTTTCATGTACAAAAATGGTTTTAATGTACTGGTTGGGTTCAACCCATTAATTGAACTGAGGAGTCTCAACCCCATAAATGAGACCAATTCGGTTCAGCCCAGAATTGAACTGGGGAGTCTCAGCTCCGTAAGTGAGACTAGTTCGGCTCAGCCTAGTAATTGAGCTGGGGTTTTCCTTGCCCCGTAAGGAGAGGATGTAAAAGGCTTCTGCTCCACCTGGTTAAGTAAGCAGGTATAGTGGAATCCTTAGGGGTATGCCCAAGGCGGGGACGTAGGCAGTATTGGCCGAATCTCGTTAACAAATATGTGTGTCATTCTCTCTCTTTCTTATTTAAATTCCTGCACTTAAATTTAAGTATGTGTATGTTTGTACATGTTTTGTTATAACCATCTTGTATGCACACAGAACTAATTTAAATGAGATATGCAGCACACGTGTATGTATGCACACACTGATAGCTTAATCATTGTATGTACACGTTTTCAATATTGAATGGGATATGAACTGTGGTGAATCGACGTAATTGTTTAAATTAGCGAAAAATGTTTTAAAACCCAATTCACCCCCCCCCTCTTTGGATCACACCAATTCCAACAAGTACTAATAATATAAACACTCTCTCTAAGCTTCAATAATCAAAGAAAATGAAGTATGAGAGTATTTGGGAGTATTTGAGAAATATAAGTTTTGGAAATTTTCAGAGGATTTTTCACTAATTATTTTACTAATCTCTACTTAATTTTCACAAATGAGCCCCTATTTATAGAAAAATTGAGAATTATAACTGTTGGGGACATATATGTCATTTTTATAAAAGTTTAAGTGAGGTTAATAAAAATAACAGTGTTTTTAACCTCAATAATTCTCACCAAACCGAGAGCACCGACCAACCAAACTTAAGGTTCAGTTGACCAAGTGGCTGGGTTCGGTCAAGCGGGATAAATTTGAACTAGAAGGATGGTCGACCGGACTTGTAGGGTTCAAAGGTGATTTTCCAAATTTGCGCGATTCGATCGACCGAACATGTCAATTTTGGCATTTTCGATCCTTTTCTTTTTAAAATGTTTTGCCTATTTATATGATGATTAACTTAAATTTAATAGAGCATTCACTTATGCATGCATAGGGGAGCTAAGGTCAGTTTAGGTCTTTTCTAGGACACCGAAAAAATCCGACGTCGGTCGACCGATCCCTAAGGTCTTTCTAAAGTCTTGAGCTTATTGTCCTACATGCACGATATGCTGATTATTACAGACTTTTTCTTAATTAAGATTACAGACCCAAATAGAAATTACAACAAATAAATATGTCGGGGGTCTTCCTTTTCTTCAAGTTGCCACAAGCTATCAATGTGATCCAGCTTAGTATGATCCTGCACACAAACTTGAAAGTCATCAAATACCAGAGTATTTGTCATTATCAAAACCAGGAATGACTCACAGTGTAACGACTTGCCTAATTTACCATATATATTTTTTCCATAATTAATTTAACATAATAAATCTGATATCCTGTTCAACTAAATAACATAAACAATCTGGACCCATAGGTACCAGGGATATACCCAAAACACCATTCTAATACCTATGCAACAGAAAATGTAATCACATACATATCATCCAGCCAACCACAATACCAGAGTTCTACTAAACCTATTAAATATACAATCATCCACCAAAAAGGCCAAATGTACCCTGGAGTCATAACCCAAAAATAAACCTAACCCTAGCACAACAAATCACCCTTTAGACAGGGTACCTCACTGGTCTTTACTATCGCGAAGCTCGGTCTGCTCCTCTACCTGGATTTCGTGAAATGTTTATATAGCTAGGGTGAGACACCTCTCAGTAAGGGAAATAAACTAATATCAGTGTGTGGCAACATGAATGTTTTCGTGTTATACATAATATCAGTACATACATCATATCTGGTAAAAACTGTTGATATCATACTTGAATAAAACATGATTCCTCATAACATAATATTTCATACTAAATTACTAACATGAAAATCATATTATATAACTGTACGATACTGAAATACACCCAGGATGGATAGTTAGCTGGTCCCATCATATCCCCCCACATGACTAGGTTGTGCAGCCCGAAGGTGAGAACTAGCAATGGCTGGCCGACCATGATAGATCAAACATAAGTATGTAAGTACGATGGGCCCATCCCTACCTGGTCCCGAACTGCCAGGGGAACTACTCCACTCTACACTGAAGTCACATCGACTGTCAACTCCTACACTACTGGTCGTGTGGCAGCACTATCATAATTCTGAACATATAGCTACGGTGCCGTACTCCTGAAACTGTACTAAACCATGTCATTCGAGTTCTAATATCATATAATAAGTTTCATATACTGAACATAGTTGTTTCATATTTCATAATAATAACTGTTATGTACATATTTCATAAATTTTGTCTGATCATACTTAATTATAGCATCTGCGCCAACATGAACCTCAACATCTACGCCGGTATAACATAACATGAAACACGGCATTAGCGTCGGTATAACATAACATGAATCACGACATCTGCACCGGTATAACATAATATTCCAAACATAATTTTCTATACTATTTAAATATGTAAAATCATGATTCCTGTACTGTTTTATAATTGCCATGAAAACTATCATATCATGCTTAATCTGGGAAAAATATTATGTTCTGATATACACATTATAAGGAAATTAAACTCATGCCACACAAAAATAGGGTAATTTGTTGATTGTAAAATCTGTTCCAAAATCATATTTTCTAATTAAAAACGTTTAAATCATATTCCTATACATAATAGTATTTTCAAAACATAATTATATAATATACATATTTTCCTGAAATTTAATGCTGTAAAATATAAATAATTTCATGAAAAATTCTGACTTAGTTTATCCTCTTACCTGGTTTACTGAGAAGCCCACAAAACCCCCAATTCCTACACTTGCAGTGTTCCCAGCACAACACCCTGAAATTAACATTTTCCCCAACAAAACTTCAGTATTTTCTTTCCCAATATATTCTCCTCAAAATAGAAACACCATATACCCAAAAATACTGAAATTAACTCACTTACCCAAATTTTGGGATGATTCCCAAGTTAGCCTGACCTATAAATTACTCCAGGAGATGTGAAGAGAATCTTCCCAAGAGTGATATGGCGGCTTCGGGTCGTCAATCTGGCAAAGAACGGGGCCAAAATCGAGGAGAGAAGGTAGAGGGGATGGAAATTTAGAGAGACAAAGAGCTGCATGCAAGTTTTCTGCGCTGAAATCCGAATTTGGCATACTTATACACTAGCCTTCATCGATGAGACACGTCACTTCGTTGACGAGGTCAAGAAGGGAGTTCGTCGACAAACTCATAACTTTCGTCGATGAATTTCAGACCCTGAAATAGACCTCTCGGTAATTCCTTGTCGACGAGACACGTGTCCCCGTCGACAATCCCAATAAGCTGCTTCGTCGATGTTCGCGTTCGTCAACGAGATCCTACTGTGACCCCCCTTTACCATTTCTTTTTCCTCTTCTTTCTTTTATTATTTAATTGTTATAATTCTTCAGGTTTCTACACATAGGGTCAACATAAAGGAAGAAGCAAGTTCGAGTCCAAAACTCTTGTGGGCTCCACATGGTATTGTGGGTCCCACACAGTTTCGAGACCTATGTGGACCACACACAACTCCAATATGTCTTACACGCTTTTGTGGCCCCACATAACTTTGGGACTCATATGGACCCCACATAACTTCGAGACTTATGTGGGCCCCAAGTGGTTTGTGGGCCCCATATGTGCTGAATGTAGGGATGATCACCTATATTACGAGATTTATGAAGTGTATACAAGGACACTAATGTAGAAATGAATTGGTCGACCTACGTCCTATGGTTCAACCCTCAGACAAGCACATGCACTCAAAACACACCTCAGTTTGTAACTCTTTGTAGGTACATTCGGATTACGTGAAGACTTTTGGTGCATGAAGATCGCAGATATGTCGAAGTAAGTTCAAGTCCGAGACTCGTGTGGTCCCCACCCGATCATGTGGGCCCTACATAGGGTACCTATTTTATTTTTATTATTTTATCATATATTTCTACAAATTATGTCAGTCAAACATTATTTTATGTATATGTACTTATTTAGGTGTACAAACAGTATCTACCCTATTTATTTTATGAAATTCCATTTTGATCAGGCCGACCTCTAGGAAGCGCTGTGTCACAATGGTCTCTAAGCACTCGCTAAGACAAGGTCTTTCTTAGACATTAAACATGGAATCAAAGATCCTACAAGAAAGCACCTCTGTATTGATATTAATTTAATGATCATTTTTATTTTTATTATTATTATTATTATTATTATTATTATTATTATTATCATTATTGTACTTTAATCGTATATACATTTTTGGGGTCATTACAACCTCTACCATCATAACTTCCATCCACTTATTTCTCTTTGTACTAGAAATTGCATCATCACCGCCACTAACTAGAGCAAATGAGACCATATCCTCAAAACCATATCTCTATGGTGTAATAAGTAATGCATATATAGCTAGACCATGGTCATCTGATTGTCATTCATCACGCTGCTCAACTAAAGGCACCTTTTGTTGCTAGTCCTGTAGTTTTCCAAGCTCTACCTTCACCTTTGGTCTTTTCCTATTAAATTTATTGTCTTGTCCATATTCTTTGTACCTCAGCATGGATACCTCATCGAACAAAACATATCTACTTATAAATACCTTGTTATCCTATGAACTTGAACCCTTTAACCCAATTTTCATAGCCAATGAGAATGCACCCCTTGGATTTAGGGTCTAGTTTGTATCAACTCAATAGGAATTTGAGCTTATGTTGGATACTAAAGATCCTTAATGTAGAGTAGTTAATCGTTTGACCTGTCCAAACTTCCTCAGCCGCTTTACCAGCCAACTTTGCCGAAGGTGACCTATTAATAATATAACAAGTCATGCTAACTACATTTGCCTAAAAAGTGTTGGGCAATTATGCATGTCCCTTACACTCCTAGATTTTTCAAGTAGGTTTTTGTTCATCCTTTCAGCCATCCCATTCTATTGTAGTTCCAATGAACTATAAAATGTTTAAAAATTCCCTCAAACCTACAGAAGTTCAAAAACTCATCGAACTTGTTCTTCATCCCATTATCTTACTTGAGATGCTGCACTTACTTTCCTATTTGTTTCTCAACCTTTGCTTTCCACTGCTTGAATTAATTTGGAGGATGCCTCTGACTTCTCATTCATGAAGTAAACCCAAAGCTCTCTAGATTAATCATCGATGAGGCCAACAAAATACTAAGCTGCATTCCTAACTGATACCCTTGCAAACCTCTAACATCACTATATATAAACATAATCTAGAATGCCTCTACTCTTTTGGGAAGATAGCTTGAATTTCACTCACATTGTTTACCCAAAATGCAGTACTTGAAAAATTAATTTGCACTCCTTTAGACCTTTTAGCAATTTTCTTTTATATAGTTCCGTCATACACTGCTCACTTATATGTCCCAAAAGCATATGCTAGAGCATAGTGTCAATGTGTCAACATTCAATGAAGTGGCTACTACACTACCAACAATTCTACTACCTTCTAGCCAATACAGATTGTTGTCATCTCGTTTATCCTTTATAACCACCATAGAATCCTTTGACACCATTAGGATTCCACTTCCCAAAGTTTTTGAAAGTCCATGCAAAATATTTTCTAAGTAACCTAGAGAAAGCAAATTCTTATTCAACCCTAGAACATGTCTAATATTTTGTAATGTTCTAACAAAGCCATCAAACATTATAAATTTCATAATACCAACACCAATTATAAGAAGAGGATGCTCATCACCAAGAACTACTGATCTACCAACACATTCCCTATAAGTATTAAAACGTCTCCTATATGGACAATAATGAAAGGAGCAACCCAAATCCATAGTCCAAGTATCCTAAAAAGAATTATTACCTAAAGCAACCAGCAATAGCTCTTTACCATTTGGGCTATTTACCACCACCATTGCAGAGTTTGATGACTGATCTTTTATATCTTACTCTTTCTTCCAAAGAGGTCAATCCTACTTACAATACCCTTTTTGTTTGCACTTGAACCACTTAACGTTCTTGGCAATTAATCTAGATGATATATCCTTCTGCTTATACTTTTCCTTGGATATCCCTCTCTTATGCTTGGCCTTGGCAACCAAGCCCTTCGGTTTGTGGTCCTTTTAGTTGATTTTCCTTTTAACCTTGTTTGACCTAAGAATCCACAAAACTCTAAATAACTTAAAGTGGATTTTTCATAGGATAGTATCGTAACCAAGTCTTCAAATCAAAAAGGAAGAGAACATAACAACATCAATGCTTTATCTTTGTCTTCAATCCTCACATCTACTTTGAGCAACTTACTTAGAATCTAATTGAACTAATTCAAAATGCTGATTCAAATCCCTACCCTCGGGCGTATGAAGAAACAACAATTACCTCTCCAAAAGTAATTTGTTAGTATTGCTCTTTGACATAAATAGGTTCTCCAATTTCGCCCATAATCCCTTGGCAGTTTTCTCATACATCACATCGAATTCAAAAGAATTTTCTAAATAAGATCAGATATTACTAAATGCAATTTGTTCTAGTTCTATCCACTCATCTTCATCCATCTTCTCTGTGTTAGCCCAAAGGTTTCATTAACCTAGTTTTTATAATAACATACTATTGTGGATTAATGACTTTGTGCTTAAGTTGGTTTTCTACAAGATTAAAGTCATTAAAGTTGAAGAATTGAGAGAAGAATTTGAAGAGCTAAATTCTCATTTGTTTGTACTTTTATTCTCTCAATTGTATTATACTTTAACTTGTAAAACTATAAGAATATATAAAGCATTGCACAAGCGAACTTAAAACAAGAAATTAGGAACAAAAGAAGAGCAAACCTAGCCTTTGTGCTAGGGGACGGTCGACCAACCTAGGCAAAGATTAGAGGCGGTCAACCGATCTAGCAAATTTTTCCTGCAACAGACATTGTTTTGTCTCTAACAACTAGTATGCGGTCAGTCACACCCAATAAGTGGTCGACCAATCAAACCAACAAAAAGGCTCCAATAGACAAAAATTGACTACTTTTCCTCCAATCTATATATATGCCCTCCAAAGCCTTAAGAATGTTAGAGTACTTATCTATATTGAACTGCCAAGTGCTCTTACCTTAAATTCTCTCTTAATCTAAACTCTTAAACCTTATTTTGGATTATTCAGAGTTTTTTTGTATGAGATTCAAATTGTAGATCTTCCTTCTAAGGAATTTGTTTTTTCAAGATTTATTATATTTGGTTTCCTTAGTCTCTGAAAAACAAGGATTGTAATTTGGTTGCCTTGTTTAAAAAAACAAAGGGTGTAATTGGTGCCTTGGTCCCTACTAAAACAAAGGGTTAGTGGAACCTCAAGGTGGTTGGCCTTGAGAGAGTGGGTGTAGGCGGGGATAATCAAACCACTATAAAATGAGTTTGCTTTTCTTTATCCATTCTCTCCTTAAATTTCTTTGATATTGTGTGATTTTCTTGTTTGCTTTAACTTGCATTAGATTCTGTATCGAGCATATAATTTTTATTAAACCCAATTCACCCCTCCTCTTGGGTTTCCTTTGGACCAACACTCTAGTTTCTCTCCTGTCAAGCTATACAAACCTTCTTTTAACCAATAAATCAGTTACCCACATCTACCATAGGCTAAGATTTCCTTTTGCCATCAAACTTGTCGAATTTGGTCTTCACCATGCTCATTCTTGCTACAATCAAGATGCAAACCCTAGAAAACCCTAGCACAAACTCGGTGATTTGATACCAATTGTGTGAAATTGCACCCTAAAATTATGCATACACACACAACAATACAAAAATAGAAATTAAAAGAGAAGAAGAAGAACACAATGAATTTATGAGGTTCACTAATATGCTTACATCCATGAAACCCCTACGCAACTTCCACTATATGATTAAATGAAAACTACAATAGGGTTTCAACTTCAGCTATAGTATGTATATATAGTCCATCTGAAAATCTGAAAATATCCTCATACAACAAAACAATTACGCTACACCCTGACTCAAACGTGCTATACCACACTACAAGGGAGCTTTGCCTCTCCCACACCTTCATTGGGTTTGGTTAAAATAGATAAGAAGGTTTCACATATGGAGGGCTTAGAGGCCTGTAAGCCCCCTTGCCCTTTGCACGAAACCCCCCCACTTTTAATAAACTTTGAGTGGATAAGCCCCAAAATATGATCCATAATTCAACAAGTCTTATTCATGAAAATTTTACATAAAGTGTTAACTATTATCCATTATTATGCTATGAGACTCATTTTTACTTTTGCTATCTGTTTTTTGAATTTTAGTCCTTATATCTCAATTAAGTAATTAAATGAAAAACAATTATAATTATAGTTACTATGTATTTAATTGAATAATTAAATCATGTTGAAAAATAAATCATACAAATAGAAATTCTATGTCAAAAACTTTTTGATTTCAAACTTCACAATTGAGCACCAGTTCTCCCACCTTTAATAACTACTCACAACTAATCCTATTGGTTGACTTCTTTTTAAAGGGAGAATGAACCAAAGAACAACTAAATTTCTCTTGCTTTTTTTTTTTTTTCCTCTTCCATGCACCAAGAGAATATGATAATAAATTTCCTAAAAATGGGGGGGGGGGGGAGTTTGAGATGATTGACCAAGTTGTTTATAAATAGGCACATGATATAAAGTGTAATAGATATCTCTCAAACACATTTCAACTAGCCCAATGCTTATACAATTAACCCTTGTGTCATTCTCTCTCTCTCTCTCTCTCTCTCTCTCTCTCTCTCTCTCTCTCTCTCTCTCTCTCTCTCTCTCTCTCTCTCTCTCTCTCTCACTATTCTAACTCTCTACATCCTTATCAATCTCTTCTATTCTTTCTTTATCTCTTCTAACCTGAATTAATTCATCACTCAAATGAAATAGAGGATTTGGAATTGTAGAAAATCATTGAATGAGTGATAAGTGAGGGAGGTTAACATGATAAAATCAAAGGAGATAGGGAAAACATAGAGAGAATAAGAATAAGGATATATATATATATATATATATATAGAGAGAGAGAGAGAGAGAGAGAGAGAGAGAGAATTAAATGGCACTGTGACCAATTGTATTAGCACTGGACTAGCTAATTCAACTGATGTGTTGAAGGTATCTTTTACAAGATTATCATCATAGCTATTTATACTCATCCTAAGTCAACTCTACTATTACAAATGACCCCAAATACTTGCACAAGATTAATAATCCTAAGTACAAATTTTGAGGAATTTCTAAATGTAGCAAGACTACTTATTACATTAACTTTTGGTATATTTGTCTTTGTCCATCTTCCCTTTCTAAGATATTCTTTGCTCACACAATCATTGGACTTTTCATTATAGGTGCACTTAGAAGCCTCATAAATCTCTTTATAATTAATCAACAAAGAGTTCTTGACATATTCATGCTTAATAAGGTTGGAATCCTCCTCCTTAACATAATTGGCCAATAATGAACCTCCATGTTTTTCATCAATGGTTGGCCTGGTATCTTCATCTTTGTCTATGTAATCAGTCAGTTGAAGATTCTCATAATCCTCATAATTGATAATGTTTATAAAAAAAATTAATATGACACTTTCCGTGTTGTTGAGTCTAGAGAAATCATTATGAACGAAGGTTTGGACAAAATAATATCATGGAGTGATCGACATTTGCCGCCAATGTCTACTTGACAAAGAGCAAGTTGGTCAAACCCTCATGAATCACAATAGTTATAAGTAATTGTTTAGCTACACCCATGGAAAGATTGTGGGCTACCAGTAGTAGAAGTTTCTATTGTGAACCTTGTATCTTTAAACATGTCTTTCCACATATTCTTCATCCAAGATCTCATTCAACCTTTAAATTGGGAACCATTATCTCCATTGTAGTCAATACCTCATGAGATGTGTGAGCAATAGAATGAAAATTTTCTTCAACAAGTTCTTGCCAAATGGGACTAATTGACATTGGCAACATAGTGCATCCATTGATAATTTATTTTTCATCTCTAGTAACTAGTGGGATAGTAAGTTTCATTGCGTGTGCAAAAAAGATATTGGCCGGTGAATTCCCACGTAAACATCATTTTAAGGTGGTGTGGGTGTGATTGGTTGCAAAGATGGTAAATCAAGATGTGATGTTAGGATCTTATGCCTACCTCGTCAAAGATGTTGGGATAAATGTCTTATTACCCAAGAGAATGCTTATTAATAATACATCACAGTTTGGCACACTCAGAAAGCAATTCCGAAGCAAAATCATTGACAGTTTCATCAAACCATCGACTGTCTCATTTGTCCGTTGCAGATTTAAATGACAAAGATTCAAGGCAAATTATCACAATAAAAACTAAGGAGCGTCAAAGATCGAGGGTCATATATGCTAACAAATCAGAGTCTGTTGATTAAAAAAAGAGGATATATGGCAACAAAGCATATATTATCTCAAATCATGGGATTTATAATTATTATCTATATCATGTAATAGTGTATAAATACCTCTCCTTGTAGCCTCTCTAAAGTACGTAGTCTTCACGGCTCAGTTATTTGAATAAAAATATCATTGTTCTTCGTATTTCAATTTTTCATCAGGTATCAAAGCCATTGTGAACACTATGTCAAAAAAAAAAAGGTATCTCAGCCCGTGTATTATCTATATAATTTTTTTACCGCTATATTGTCCATACATCTCAATGCCACTTCATAGCATGGCGAAACCACACATCTCAATGCTACATCTTACCATGGCGGAAATCTGACCATCTTCTTCGAGGATGGATTGGATCCGTCGGCATCATTTCTCCATTACAGATGCAAAAGTCATCAACAAATCAACTGCCTTCAGAAAAAAGATCACACAACAATAGCCGAACATATTCGTACCCTCAAAGGTCACTCTTCATTATTTTTTACGCAACAAACTTTGCCTTTAACCCCAAAAAAGTTTTCGGGAGGGTATTAACAATGCATCACAGCTCGGCACACTCAGAAAGCAATTCCAAAGAAAAACCATCGACAATTACACCAAACCGTTGAAGGTTACATCAAATCATCAATGGTTTCATCAAATCGTCGACAGTCACATTTATCCGCTGCAGATTTAAATGATAAAGATTCGAGAAAAATTATCACAATAAAGACTAAGGAGCATCAAAGATCCAAAGTCAATGTCTGAGGGTCATATATGCTAACAAATTAGAGCCCACTGATAAAAATATATATATATATATATATATATATATATATGGCAACAAAACATATCTTATCTCAAATCATAAGATTTATAATTATTACATATATTATGTAATAGTGTATAAATACCCCTGCTTGTATCCTCTCTAAAGTATGTAGCGTTCAATACTGAGTTGTGAAGACTAATTTGTTAGCATATGTGACCCTCAAACATTGACTTTGGATCTTTGACGCTCCTTAGTCTTTATTGTGATAATTTGTCTCGAATCTTCATCATTTCAATCTGCGGCGGACAAATATGACCATCGACGGTTTCGTTTGGTGCAACCGTCGATGGTTTTGCTTCGAAATTGCTTTCTGACTGTGTCGAGCTATGATGCATTGTTAATAAAAAAAAAATAGGGATCCAGACTCGCAAAATTCGTATGATGAAGGAAAAGTGAGAAAAGTGAACACACTCAAATTAGGGATTCAAACTCACAGAAATTGTAGAAAATCATCTAATGAGGGAAAAGTGAGGAAGGTGAACATACTCAAATTAGAGGAGATAGGGAAAAGTTATAGAGAATAAAAACAATAAAAGAGAGAGAGAGAGAGAGAGAGAGAGAGAGAGAGAGAGAGAGAGAGAGAGAGAGAGAGAGTAAAATGACTAGGTGTATAACGCTAGCTTGATCAAAATGTGCGTTGAAGGTAACTCTTTACAAGATTATCAATACTGATAGTTATACCCATACAAATTACCTCTAATACTTGAACAAAATTAATAATCTTAAGCACAAATTTCAAGAGTTTCTAAACATGGAAAGGACTATTTGATAACATTTCCATTTATCATAGTTAACTCTTCAACTTTGGTTGTAATTAAGTCTTGTTAGGTTTTTTTTTAATAATATTTTCTCTTCATGAGAAGGTTTGTCAAGTATTTGGTTATTGCTCCTCTTAAGCCTTGTGAGCTTCCATGCACTATGCGCCAAATTATTTATCCTTCCCATTGCATCTTTTGGAGGGTGCACAAAGGCGCAAACAAGTAGTTATCCCTATACCTATATATATCCATTACTTCTCACCATCAACACATCATCACCTTAAAGGTGTTTGCATTGGACAATCAAACACCAAGAGTAGAAGTAGTGAGCTACCTAGAGAGAATGACACTATTTGAAGTAACTTGACTCATAATTTAAACAAGAAGTTTGGATTGGGGAATAAGGTGCAGTTGATGCAGCATGTTTCAATTAGGTGAGTTAAGTGAACATAGACTCAGAGCAATATTGAGCTACTTCAACTATCATTGAAGAAAAATAATGCTCACCATCATAGTCAATAGTCAAGATATATAATAAGTCTTTGTTACTTGAAATAACCATCAATAACAGCTTGCCACAACTTCCCTACACACTAACATCTTTGAAAAAAAAAAAATGCAATGATCCCCACTCTCCTCGTTTAGCCTAATCCCGTCCTTCCCTTCACCCTTTAGGCTCCATTTGGATCAAGAATTTGGTGTGAGAAAAGAAAGAAAAGGAAAATAAGGAGGAAACTCATTTTCGCTTATATTTCCCTTTTCTATTAAATACTAACAAAAATGAAAGTTTGTTTTTAATGTGACAATTTTTTTTAAAACACTGTGATTTCTTGTATGATTACCTCCATGACTTTTTTCGTCCTGCATTTTATTTTCAAATCTTAATTCTATTAAAAAATTTTAATATATCGAATACAAATCACATATTCAACTAATAATTATGGCAATTCCGGTGACATATAATCATAAAAAAAATCTATCCAGCTGTACCTATTTTGATAAATTATTTTTAAAACACTTTTATAATAACTTTTTATATAAAAAACTAAATTATTTAATGCACGTATATACAAAAAAATAAAAAAGTACTCCCTTCAGATATAGTATTGAATGAGCACTACCAACCACCAACCAATAATCAAAGAAAACATGATTTGAGAAAATAGGTAGCTGCTATAATCATAGATCACAGCAGAGCACTTGGTTCTCAGTTTGGCCCATAGTGGTTAGTGGTGGGGGACAGACTTGTGTCAATTTCTCAACTGGCTCACATGCTTTGGCCATTAGGGCGATGCAAAGACACATGTCTGCACCCAAATAATTGAAGTCATAATTGAATTGATGGCGGACGCACCAACCTAGAAATCAATTTGGGGAAACTAAAATGAATTAAAATATATATAAACCAACATACTCCGGATGGACCTTTAGCCATGCTTTATGTCTAGATAGACTCCATTGCCATTGGGAAGGGCTCTGATGGATTTTGACTTCAAACGTAAACATCCTGCCCAGCTGTGTATATAGACACATAGATGGCTACCAGCTGCTTCCAAGTTGGAAATCAAATCATTTGGACTTCCATGCATGCAGGGCGCCGCGTTTTACGTAATTTACGCGTGCATGGAATCACCCCGGCCCGCCCTCAGGGGTGAGCACGTTAAAACCGAATTAATCTGGTAAATTTAAATTTAATTAAAAATTTATTCGATTTGGTTTGATGCTTATTTTTATTTAATTTCGATTTTCAATTTTTGGTTCAGTTTTTACGTTAGATTAATTCAGTTAACCGAATTAACTGAATATTATAAATAAAAATAAATAATTATATATATGTTATATATTAAAATATTTTCTGTATTGTATATATATACTAAAATTTTATTTATTTTTATATAACATATTATTTAAAAAACTATATTATATATATATATATATATATATTAAATTGGTTAACCGATTTAACCAAAATTTGGTTCGGTTAGTTTTGAGTTTGGTTAAGTATGAAATTTCAATTGGTTCGGCCAATGAATTTTTCTAACCGAAAATTTTTGATACCAAATTCATCAACCTGACCAAATGCTCATGGGCCCTTGACAGCGTCTTTATTTGACATGGAATTGAAACTATATACACATCTTGCCTATAACAACCTAGTGGGAACGCAAGAGAGAGCTAGAATAAACTAGCTAAGCTACCTAAAAACAAGACAAAACAAATGACCTTCAGATAGCCTACCTCTTACATCTTGACTTCTTTTCTTTTCTTTCTTTTTTTCTTTATGTACGTTAAACTATTTGCTTTGATAAATTTGGCTATTTAAAAAATTAGTGATAGCTTCTTCTTCTTTTTTTTTTTTTTTGTGCACACATGTTGGTGTATTTTATAAAAATAAACATATATTAGTATCATCGGGTACCTAAATGAGTGCGAACAATGGAGAATTGACTAATGTGTTAAATATGTTATGTTATATTAATAAATTCATTCAAATATTTATGTCTATGTTTTTTATCCAAATGTTTCACATGAAATAGATTTTTAATTTTTATGAATTGAAGCTATGTTTCAATTGCGTCTTTTTTATTTTTTGTAATGGATAAATACATTTTTTTATTTATTTCCAAAAAAAATCACTTAAATATGTGGCCCATTTAATTTCAAAAAAAAAATCCATCCTAAAAATCAAATGAAATATTTGATTGGTCTATGTTAATTAATTTATTTTTTAAGTTAAATTTGTTGTGTCGCACACCCCACTTGTGTCAAACACCAATACTACAACTATTGCTATTGAGTATATAAGAAACTAAAGTAATGCAAAAACTAATAATAAAATAGTAAAAAAAAACAAGATAAGAAATTAACGAGGTTCGGTATAGAATTACCTACGTCCTCGGGCGCCGACGATTAATCCACTACTTCTTGACAAAGTATAACTTTGAGATGTATTTTACCAATGGAGAGTTGAGCTCTTTATATAGCTTCAACTTCAAGTTCAAAAAACACTTCTCTCCAATGTGGGACGAATAATACAAAAAATTCAAAAAAAACTTTTTATACCGATGTGGAACTATTCTACCAATGTGGGACAAAATACAACAAATCTCCACTTTGATGATAAAGTCAACAAATTTTTCAGTTATCAACTTTTTCTGACGTTCCACGTCATCAACGCCTTCCAAAAATATTCAGACTTGCAGGATATTGATCAAATTCAAACAATGTTTGAACTTGATTGTTGTCACAATCTTGGTCGACATATCTACGAGATTTTTAGTTGTAGCAATCTTCTGAAGAAGTATCTTGCCTCCATCAATAAGATCCAGCATAAAATGAAACCGAACGTCGATGTGCTTCGTTCGTGCATGGTAGACTTGGTTCTTTGTCAAATAAATAGCACTCTGACTATCACAGAACACAACAATGTGCTTTTGAACAACTTGCAAATTTTCAAGTAAACCCTGCAATCAAATAGCTTCCTTAACAGCCTCTGAAACTCGCATGTACTCTATTTCTGTTGTAGACAAAACAATGGTAGACTGTAAGGTAGACCTCTAACTCACTGAACCATTAGCAAATGTAAAAACATATCCAGTAGTTGATCAATGTTTATCTAAATCACCTTCAAAATCAGAATCCACATATCCAATAATATGTTGATCAATAGTATTATTTTTCTCAAATACTATACCAACATCAATCGTATTCATAATATATCTCAAAATCCATTTCACAGCTTGCCAATATCCTTCACCCAGATCATGCATATACCTGCTCACCATACTAACAGCTTGTGAAATATTAGGTCTAGTACAAACCATTGCATACATCAGACTACCAACAGTACTTGCATAAGGAACCTGTGACATATATTTACATTCCTCATCTGATTTAGGAGATAAAGTCGCACTAAGTTTGAAATGAGGAGCAAGAGGAGTGCTTACTGGTTTTGACTGCTCAGACATGCCAAAACTCTGTACTACCTTCTTCAAATATTGTTTGTGAGGCAAGCTGACTTTTCCTCTCATTCTATCTCTGCGAATCTCCATGCCAAGTATCTTCTTTACTTCACCAAGATCTTTCATCTCAAACTCTTAATTAAACTAACTTTTCAACTTGTTGATTTCTTCCCTATTCTTCGAAGCTATCAATACATCATCAACATACAAGAGTAAATATATAAAAAATCCATTTTGTAGTCTGCGAAAATAAACATAATGATCATATTTATTTCTGATGTACTTCTGACCCATCATAAACTGATGAAATCGTTTATACCACTGTCTTGGAGATTGCTTTAAAACATAAAATGATTTACCCAGTTTACATACCCAATTTTCTTTTCCAGCAACCTAAAATCCATCTGGCTGAGTCATATAAATTTCCTCTTCCAAATCACCATGTAAAAATGCAGTTTTTACATCGAGTTGAACTAGTTCATGATCAAATTGTGCTACCAAAGCCAACAAAATTTGAATGGACGAATGTTTAACAACTGGAGAAAATACCTCATTATAATCGAAGTCTTCCTTCTGTGCGTAGCCCTTAGCTACCGATCTAGCATTGAAGCGAACATCATTTGCATATGAAAATCCTTCTTTCTTTATATAAACTCATTTGCAACCAATTACTTTCTTACCCTTAGGCAGCTGGGTTAGCTCCAAAGTCTGATTCTAATGAAGAGACTACATTTCTTCATCCATCGCTCTTTTCTACTTGTCTGATTCAGAGTTCCTCATTGCTTCTTTGAAAGTGTAAGGAACATTATCATCCACAACTGGAAATGTATAGGCCACCATATCAATATACCAAGCAGGTTTTCGAATTTCTAATCTTAGCCTTTGAGAAACAATTGATTCTTGCTGTTGTAAAGATTCTCGTATTGAAATATCCTCTTTTTGTACACTATTCCCCACCGTAACTGGAGAGTTACCTTATGTAATCTCATTTCTCACTAGGTTTCCCAAAATTGTCTCAACCTCCACTTGTTATTGAGTAGCACTGGTCTTCTCTTCACCTCGTGACTCCTTGCATATTGTTTTCTTCATCATTGCAAGTTCATCAAAAGTCACATCCCTGCTTAAAATCATTTTTTTTCCTCTCTAGACACCAAAGTCGGTATCTTTTGATTCTTACACTTATCCCTAAGAATATTGCTTTCTTGGCTCTTGGATCCAATTTAGATTCTTTAACATGACAATAAGTCATAGTACCAAATACATGTAAAGAATCATAATCACTAGCAGACTTTCCAGACCATACCTCATAGGGTGTTTTTCCCCCTATTGTAGATGATGGTAGATGATTGGTGAGATGACACGCATATCTAACAGCCTCAGCCCAAAAACCTTTTGTCTAACCCAACATTAGACAACATACATCAAACTTTCTCCGATAAAGTCCGATTCATGCGCTTTGCCACCCCATTCTGCTGTGGTGTATCTCGAATTGTGAAGTGTCAAGAAATACCTTCATCCTGACATACCTTCATAATCGAGTCACTCATGTATTCACTACCATTATCTGATCTGATCCGTTTAATCTTTCTGCCAATTTGAGTTTCAACTAATTTTGTCCACTTAAGAAAATATCACACACTTCATTTTTATGTTTCATAGAATACACCCAAACTCTTGGAAAATTCACCAACAAAAGTGACAAAATAATGCATACCACCCAACGAATCCGTTTTTGTGGGCCCCCATACATTTGTATGGATATAGCCTAAAATACCTTCAGTCTAGTGGATTGCAGTTTGAAATTTCACTCTAGTCTATTTTCCCAGAATGCAATGCTCACAAAATTCAAGTTTGCACACCTTTGTACCCTTTAATAAACCTCGCTTAACTAATTGTTGCAAATGTTTTTCTCCTGCATGTGCTAATCGCATATGTCATAACCTAGTTGTATCTGAACTTACATCTCTCTCAGAAATAACAGTTGCTGAGCCAATAACTGTACTACCTTATAAATAATATAAGTTATTTTTTCTTATTCCTTTCATCACCACCAACGCACCTGATTTAATCTTTAAGGTTCCATCTTTCAAAGTGACAATGAACCCTTTAGATTCTAAGGCACCCAATGAAATCAGATTTATCTTTAGGCTTGGAACATACCTAGCATTAGTCAAGGTCTTGATAGTTTCATCTTGACATTTCAACTGTATTTTTCCTATTCCAATTATTTTACAAGTATTATCATTTCCCATAAAAACAACCCCACCATCTAATTCTTTAAAATTAGAAAATCATTCCCTATTGGGACACAGTGATAGGAACAATCAAAATCTAAAATCCACTCACCAAAATAATATGACGAAGATGTTCCAACAAAAGAAAAATCTGACTCACTTCCATCATCATTGGTTATATTAGCATTAGAATGTGTTTTGCCCTTATTCTTCTACTGTAATTTAGGGTAATCTTTCTTCTAATGCCCTCTCTCTCAACAAAAGGCGCATTCATCTTTAGCAGATCTCCCACGAGATTTACTCCTCCTTCCAGGCATACGACTCTGAGAACATCCTCTTATTGTTAGTGTTTCTACTGTTTCCTTGTGGACCCTCTGATCCTTCTTTCTGCATTCAGTACTAATCAATGTAGTACAAACAGCATCATAAGTAACTTTATCTTTCCCATACAATAAAGTGGTGGTCAAATGTTCATAATCATCAGGGAGAGAATTCAGTAACAATATGACTTTATCCTTATTTTTCACCTTTTCATCCAAATTTAACAAATCGGACAAAATTTTATTAAAAGTCTTTATGTGGTCATTAATTAAAATACCTAGTTGATACTGGAAGCGAAACAATTTCTTTTTCAAATATAGTCGATTTTTCGCACTCTTGGTCATAAATGTATCTTTTAATGTCTTCCACAATTTCTTTACAGATGTCTCCCTCATAACACAATATTTCTTATTTTTAGCAAGACACGGACGAATCGTACCACATGCCTGACGATTAATCTTTTCCCAATCTCTGTCACCCATATCTACTGATTTATCTTCCAAAGTAATATCTGATTCTTGCTGATACAAGATCTCCATCACCTCACATTGCCACATACCAAAATTATTGGTACCATCAAATTTCCCCACCTCAAGCCGAGGTTTAGCTATCGTCTTCAATGATGATGTCGCAGCCAAAGGGGTTGGAGTCCGTGTGGACAGAGTTTCTTCTACTACTACACTAGATTCTATCATCTTCTATATATTCAATAACAACCAACAAAACAAAAGGCCTAGGATGAATAGTACGTACTAATTGCGTCTGTTCTGTTTTATCCTATGAAATTCCACTTTGACTAGGCCGACCTCCAGGGAGCGACTGAGCTACAATGGTCTCTGAGCACTCGCTTAGATAAGGTCTTTCTTAGGCATCAAACGTGGAATCAAGGATCCTTTATAAAACTTATTTGGATAAGTTAAATGTTTGAACCTAAACAAAGAAGGTTTGGCTAAAAAAACAACTAAGAATGTACATAATTATCATAAATGAAAATAAAAAGAGCATAAATCATTTGTATATAAAAATATTTGCTTTTAAAAATAATAGAAAGCATTTCTAAAAAATTGTTTAAAAGTCTATTTTAAATAGGTTAAGAGTTGAACCTAAAAAGAAATCTATTTGACTAAAACTATAAAATAAATATAATGATATGAAAAATAATAGATAAAATATATTTCCCAAAATAAACTAGCTAAAGCTTTTGATGTCTTCTAAAGTTACTATGAAGTGTCTACTATCAATTATATAATTATAATAATATAAATTCTAAAAATATTTTTTTAAAATAAAATTGTAGACTAGAAGTATCCTAAATGATAATTTTAATTTTATTTTATTTTATTTATTAATGGATCAATTTAAGAATAGTAAAAATGTTATACAATATTATTCATATGCAAACAACCACGTACACAGCACAGGAATTATTTATTAGTATATTATATGTGAAATATATATATATATATATATATATTAATCGTCAACGCTCGAGAATGTAGATAACATAGATAATTATATACCAAATCTTGTCAAAGAGTTCAACTCTCCATCCGTAAAACACACCCCCAACCCCTATGAATATCTAATTAACTGGGCCTGGTTAAAATGAGACCTAGATGCAAGTTACCCAGCCCAACTACCCTAATGTGCAGATAGCAAAGGCCCACACATTATTTTCATTTATTAAACAGTGGATCCAACTTGGGCCACAATATTTAGAGCCATGAAAATTTAGACTAGAAAATTGAAGCCCATTTTTTGGGACCATAAAAAAACCGAACCATGGGTTAGCAGGGCAGGGTTTAATGGAATGGTACCAGCATAACATTCAAGACAAAAGTGGGGCTCCAGAAGTAGTTATTGTACTATTTTTAAAGGGCTAAAGGGAAAAAAAATTATCAGTCCAATGACAAAATTATAATGACAAATTTGCCTTTCAGTATGTATTCATGAAAATTAAAATTCATAAACACAATTTTTTCATCTTCATTCATTGTACATTCAATTTAAGAAGATTTATAGTCCATCTTCACCATTACCTATTCAATAAAGGAAGATTTATGGTCCATCTTCATCCATTCCTTATTCAATATAGAGAGATCTATAGTACTATCCAAACTTCTTTTACATATCATTCCTTTTATGTGTATCACAAACACCATGCCCCTCAACCGATCCTTGTAGCTACTTGCTGTGTGGATGTGACATCAAGAGTTGTAAATAATTGATCAAAACGACTTTTAGCCAATTATTTTTATAGGAGGATCCACACTAGAGAAGGTGCCGCAAGGTCTTGATGGCCCAAGCAATTGTAGCCTAGAACATCATCACGGGAAAATCAAGCTTGGGCTTAAGTATATGGGAAAGGTGGCCCATGAAGTGTTTGCAAGGTTGGTGGTATGGATGGTGTGCCATCATGAATTTATGTCATGACACGCGAAAGATGTGGTAGTGGAAAAGAGGAAAAGGAAAAATGTGAATAATAGCATGAACAAAGTAACTTTATGGCCATTATTAGCCAATGAAGGAAAGTTCGATGAGGAGTCCTATTTGGGGACACAATGCCTTAATTAAAAGTTTATATATGTTTTGATTAACTATATGTTGGATTGTTTAAAGAATGAAGATTACTAACAAGATGAAGTTGAAGAAACCTATGTCCAAGGGTATTTTTAAAAATAAAAGTAAAAAGATTGTATCTACTCTCATTCCTTAATTTACTTATATTTATGCATACTCTATTATCATTTATTAGGAAAATAATTCACTTGAAGAATTTTCCAGGCAATTGACTAAATTAATTAGAAGATGACACCTTTTCTTTTAGTTATTTTTTATTTATAAAAAAAGTTGAAAAGTAAGGTGTATTCCCAAGAGGGGGGTGAATTAGGTTTTTAAAATTTTCTTTGAAACTTCTTTGTTTTACGAGTTCCTTTAATTAAGAGTTAACCCAACAAATTAATATTTAGCAATCACACAATTTCAATGATATTGATTTGCAATCTCACAAGTCCAACCAACAATCCTTTTAAATATGTCAATCCAACAAACAATATAGTATGCTGATTTAAATAAGAATTAAATTTAGAAATTCAGCACGCTCCCAAATTCATCTTTTTGATATCAAATATGTTGCTTGAATTTAAGTATGTTAATGGGTTTTGATATTTATCAATCAACGTATTCTTTTAAGGTTTCCGCAAACTTTAATATTTATCAATCAACGTAATCCCTTTAAGGTTTCCGCAAACTTTGATATTTATCAATCAATGTACCCCCTTTAACAAATTAATTTCCAGCAATTAAATAAGCATCTACACAATTTATAAATGCATAAAATTAAAAGATTTAGGCAAGAGAAAGACATCAAGATTTTACGAGATTCGGCTATACCTGCCTACATCCTCGTCTTAGTTAAACCACCCAAAGATTTCACTATACCACTTCCTTAACTGGGCAAAGCAAACCATTTACACACTCTTTCAAGTAGGATGGAGCCCTCCTCTCGAAGCGATGCCTCACGCTCGATTAGCCAACAATTCAATCAACCCTGAATCGTCAAAAACAACAAGAGAAAAAATTGTCTACAATGACACTCTCAAAAGAGCTTATTAGTACAATTTGAATATCACAATAGAAAATACTTCAATCAAATATCAATATAGAAAGAATTTGAAACTTAGAAATTTTTATCACTGGGATCTTCTTTGATTGAAAAACTCAGTATATGTGCGTAAAGATCGGTGAGAATAGATCAGCAAGACTCAGTAAAACTTCAGCAAGTATGTGTGAGCAAGAAAGCTTTTGTAGAGTATGAGCAATAAAGCTTGATTGCTGATTGTAATTCTTGATTGTATATTGATGTATGAAATCTTTAGGTTTTCCATGTATTTATAGAGTTAAAAAGCATCTATTTTGTGTTCCCTAAGTTATTTTGAGTATTTCCTAAGTTATTACAAAGTTTGGGATCCAAGAAATCTCATTTAGAAAATTTTCTTCGCTATTTAAAATTAGTCATTATAAAATTCATTTAACTAGACTATCGGGGTCAGTCGCTTAGGTTTTTTAATTCTAGAAAAATTTCAAAATTAGAATGGGGTCAGTTGCCTGGACTTAGCAAGGTCAGTCGACTGGGCCTATTCTATCTTCCCAATTTAATTCAACATAAAATGTCAGTGGCCTGACCACAATGGGTCAGTCACTAGAAAAGGCAAAAACTCATGTTTTTAATTTAATTTCCAAAAAAATTTGTAAGCTTTTATTCTTACCAAAATATTTTAAGACTGTCACAATGTCCCGAACCCTGCCAGAAAACAACTCTGGCAAAAATGGGTGCAGCTGCGAACTGGGAAAAATAGAATGTGTATTTTGAAAAAATATCTTTCGTGGAAAACAATGTGTGATGGAATCGCCACTAACCTTTTGAAGTGCGGTTAGAACATTTGATTGCTACCCCGTTAGGGGTAGAATCGGTCTACGTCACTAGAGTCGGGCTTGAGAGTACGGTTACGTTAGGGAAAGGAATTTGCACTCCCCACGTGCCCGTTCTTACGAACGGTATTAGATTAATCAAAAATTATCCCAAAATAAATCTAATAAGCCTTTCAAAATTACTTCCTTCCAAAAATCGAAAAAATGAAAATACTATATAGGTATTCCCTCAGAATCGGAGGAATCTAATACTCGAGAGAGTCTATGCCCTTTGTTGCAATCATTGAGATGGAAAATCAAGAAAATAGGATACAAAAATACACTTCCGGAGTTTTGAAATCTATAGGATTTTTCTAAGTATAAAAATAATATTCCGAGAGGTTTTCGGACTCCTTCGGGACGACACGGACCTCAAAAAATATTTTTTATGATTTTTCAAAGACTTGTGCAAATACATTTTTTGAAATTTCTGATTTTTTGGTGATTTTTTAATATTTTTCTCAAAGTAATTAATTAACAAAGAAGGAATTAACACAAAATCCGCAAAAATTGGAAAGAAGATGAGAAATAAAATGGAAGACCAAAGTGGTTTCATACCGGTTCTGAAGAACCAACCGGTTCGGAAAAGAACCAATCCAAGGAGGGTCAACCCATTTTAGGCCCGATCAAGGCCAAGTCAACCTGCGGCGCCCATGGGGCACGTGCGTTAGCGTGTATTTTAGTGTGTGCATGCATGGAGTGTATGAAAAATGTGCATGCATGGAATGTGAAAAATGTGTGCATGGAATATGAAAAATGTGTGTGCATGGATGCACGATACGTGTGAGTTTTAGTGTGTGTGGGTGATTTTAAATTGGTGGGTTAGTGGTGTGTGTGCCAGTGTGTGTGAGTGTGAGATTTTTATTTTTTTTTTATGGATTACGCACCGGGTTTCCACGTGTCCATTTTACGGTTCACATGACTAATCTCGCACCCCTTGAAGCCAACCCCACAACTCCAAAGGAATGTAAATTTCAGGAATCTAGAGATGGAAATGAACCCGAGAGGGTTTGAACACCTGATCTCGTGAGAGGCACTCCCGCAGCCCGTACTACCACCTGAACCACACCCTGGGGGTGTGTGAGTGTGAGATTTTAAATTGTGGGTTAGTGGAGTGTGTGTCAGAGTGTGTGTGTGTGTGTGTGTGTGTGTGTGTGTGTGTGTGTGTGTGTGAGAGAGAGAGAGAGAGAGAGAGATTTTAAATTGATGGGTGATTTTAAATTGGTGGGGTTATTCACTGCGTGTGGGTGATTTTGAATTGATGGGTTAGGGGTGTGTGTTTCAGTGTGTGTGTGTGTGTGTGTGTGTGTGTGTGTGTGTGTGTGTGTAACAGTGAGTGGTGAGTGCTTTAGTGCATGAACCGGTGTGTGTAAATAGTTTGTGTTAGTGTGAGTTTTTATTGTGTGTAGTGTGGAGCAGTGATGCTATGTTAGTGGGTGTGTGAGTAGGTGTGTGTTAGTGGTGTGTGTAGGTGTGTCTCTTAATGTGTGTGTGTAGTGTGCATCAGTGTGTGTGAGAGGGTGTTAGCATGGAGCTAGCTGCAAGCAATGCAGAGAGCAGATGGTGGCCCCCATCTGAGAGAATTGAGAGTTTTTTCCCATTTTATTATTAAAAATAAAAATAATATTAAATAATACTCTAATTGGGAAAAATTTTCTCAAACTAATGCTCACGTAATCTCGCAACTTGATGCTGCGAGATTTAAACTGATGGGCCACTGGAAAATTGACACATGGCACGAAGGGGAGCAAATCTCACAACTTGGGGCTGCTAGATTTAAAGGGAGTAGCCAGCGGAAAAGTGACACGTGGCAGGGGCTACAGCAAATCTCGCAGTTTGGAGCTGCGAGATTTAAAGGGAGCGGCAGCAGGAACCGTGTTTGCAAAGTGATCACAGAGAGTGCAGAGGGGATGGGAGATTGCAGAGAGTGCAGGTGACCGTTCAGAGCTTGGGAAATTTTGGTGGAACTGAAAGGGATTATTGGGAATTTATTTCCAATAACTACAGGGGAAAAAAAAAACAAAACAAAAAGCGATTTACAGGGAGAAGGAGGTTTCGGAGGCAGGAAGTCGGGGTTGGAAGCTGAATTTATAGGTACGAATGGAGAAGAAATAAAAGGAAAATTTTGTGGAGGCAAGGAGAAACTTGCGTCCCTCTCACGTTTTCATGCTTGATGTGCCTCAACAGGATCATCTCCCTCAACATCCTCAGTGCATCAGTCTGACTTTCAAACACATTTTTTATCTTCTTAATGGCAACTTTCTCATTTGTTTCTCTGTTAAAGGAAGAGCAAACGATCCCATAGGCTCCTTTGCCGATGGGTTTGATCGGAACATATTTGGTGTCGATCTCAAACAATGTCTGCCACAGCCAGAAACAATGCTTTCCTCGAGGCTTGATCCCATTCGGAGGCTCCACCATAGTCACCCTTGCCATACAGATGTCCAACAAAAAAAATGCAATCAATACAATAAATATCCTAGCAAATTTTTTTTTTTTTTTTAAATGTTGAATCCCTTATGGGCATATATAAGAATCAATAACGGGAAATAAGATCTTCATGCAAGTTTCCAATAACAGCCGTATTATTTTAATTAATGTTCAAAACCAACCCAATATAAGAAAAAATTTAAATTTAGAATTTCTGATGACTATTCAAAACAAAAGATATTATTTAAAATTTAAGACCCCAAGAAAGGAAAGAAAATTAAAAGTTAAAAACAGCGGGTGAGAATCGATCCTTACTTTCGATTTCTGCTATCAGTCCTATGCCCTTCTTCCCTGTTCTACTGTTGTTCTCTTTGCTTTTCTCCAGAGTATCCAAATTTCCCTGAAACGGAACACTGTATTTTCAACCTTTTCAATGGAAAAACTCATCAAAAGAAAGAAAATAAAAAAAACTCTTAGATTCCCACGCACCTTAAACTAGAGAACTTGTGGAGTATAAGCAAAGAAAAGCTAAGTCGCAAAGAAATCTAATGGAAAGCACCAGCAAATTTCTCCAGGAAATTGGAGCAGAGTGCGAGAGGCACCGTGACTGTACAATCTTCCGAAGACTAGTATATATAGTGAGAAAACCATGATGAGAGAAGTAGTCAGCACACATCGAATTCAAAATTTGCGAAGTAGAAACGGTGTGGCGTCTGAAATCTCCCAGCCTGTCTCGCCAAGATACGATCGAATCCCAACTAGATCGGAGAGCTGCTACGAAGTGTCCATTATCCTAATATCGGCTTATGATCTGGCAGCTTCTAATTGCGCAAGAAGCTCCATGACAATAAGAGAGAGAGATTTGTGCCTTCCCGCTGTCGCTCCCTTTAAATCTCGCAGCTCCAAGCTGCGAGATTTGCTCCAGTCCTACCACGTGTCACTTTCCCATTGGCTACTCCCTTTAAATCTCGCAACTTGGAGCTGCGAGATTTGCTCCCCTCTGTGCCACACGTCAATTTCCCAACAACCCATCAATTTAAATCTCACAGCTTGGAAAAAACTCAAATATCGATCCTTAGAAGTTATAGCTCGCTAGCTATGGATACGGAGTTTTTTCCTATTTTATTATTAAAAATAAATAAAATATTAAATAATACTCTGATTGGAAAATATTTTCCCAAACTAAAGCTCACATAATCTCGCAGCATCAAGCTGCGAGATTTAAACTGATGGGCCACTGGGAAATTGACGCGTGGCACGGAGGGGAACAAATCTCGCAGCTCCAAACTGCAAGATTTAAAGGGAGCAGCCAGTGGAAAAGTGACGCGTGGCAGGATTAGAGCAAATCTTGCAGCTTGGAGCTGCAAGATTTAAAGGGAGCGACACCGGGAAGGCACAAATCTCTCTCTCTTACTGTCATGGAGCTTCTTGCGTAATCAGAAGCTGCCAGATCATAAGCTGATATTAGGATAACGGACACTTCGTAGCAGCTCTCCGATCTAGTTGGGATTCGATCGTATCTTGGCGAGACAGGCTGGGAGATTTCAGACGCCACTCCATTTCTACTTCACAAATTTTGAATTTGATGTGTGCTGACTACTTCTCTCATCATGGTTTTCTCACTATATATACTAGTCTCCGGAAGATTGCACGGTCACGGTGCCTCTCGCACTCTGCTCCAATTTCCTGGAGAAATTTGCTGGTGCTTTCCATCAGATTTCTTTGCGACTTAGCTTTTCTTTGCTTATACTCCACAAGTTCTCCAGTTTAAGGTGCGCGGGAATCTAAGAGTTTTTTTTTATTTTCTTTCTTTTGATGAGTTTTTCCATTGAAAAGGTTGAAAATACAGTGTTCTGTTTCAGGGAAATTTGGATACTCTGGAGAAAAGCAAAGAGAACAACAGCAGAACAGGGAAGAAAGGCATAGGACTAATAGCAGAAATCGAAAGTAAGGATCAATTCTCACCCTCTGTTTTTAACTTTTAATTTCCTTTCCTTTCTTGGGGTCTTAAATTTTAAATAATATCTTTTGTTTTGAATAGTCATCAAAAATTCTAAATTTAAATTTTTTCTTATATTGGGTTGGTTTTGAACATTAATTAAAATAATACGGCTATTATTGGAAAGTTGCATGAAGATCTTATTTCCCGTTATTGATTCTTATATATGCCCATAAGGGATTCAACATTTTTTTAAAAAAAATTTGCTAGGATATTTATTGTATTGATTGCATTTTTTTTTTTTTTGTTGGAAATATGTAGGGCAATGGCGACTATGGTGGAGCCTCCAAATGGGATCAAGCCTCCAGGAAAGCATTGTTCCCGGCTGTGGCAGACATTGTTTGAGATCGACACCAAATATGTTCCGATCAAACCCGTCGGCAAAGGAGCCTATGGGATCGTCTGCTCTTCCTTTAACCGAGAAACAAATGAGAAAGTTGCCATTAAGAAGATAAAAAATGTGTTTGAGAGTCAGACTGATGCACTGAGGATGTTGAGAGAGATGATCCTGTTGAGGCACATCAAGCACGAAAACGTAAGAGGGACGAAAGTTTCTCCTTGCCTCCACAAATTTTTCCTTTTATTTCTTCTCCATTCGTACCTGTAAATTCAGCTTCCAACCCCGACTTCTTGCCTCCGAAACCTCCTTCTCCCTGTAAACCGCTTTTTGTTTTGTTTCTTTTTTTTTCCCTGTAGTTACTAGAAATAAATTCCCAGTAATCCCTTTCAGTTCCACCAAAATTTCCCAAGCTCCGAACAGTCACCTACACTCTCTGCAATCTCCCGTCCCCTCTGCACTCTTTGCAATCACTTTGCAAACACGGTTCCCGCTGCCGCTCCCTTTAAATCTCGTAGTTCCAAACTGCGAGATTTGCTCCAACCCCTGTCTTGTGTCACGTTTCCGCTGGCTGCTCCCTTTAAATCTCGCAGCTCCAAGCTGCGAGATTTGCTCCCCTCCGTGCTACGTGTCAATTTTCCAACGGTCCATTAGTTTAAATCTCGCAGCATCAAGCCGTGAGATTACGTGAGCATTAGTTTTGGAAAATTTTTATTATATTTATTTTTAATAATAAAACCAGAAAAAACTCATAAAATTGACATCCTATCCAAAAGCAAAATTGCTTTGGAGAACAAACCATTTTGAGCGCACCCTGCAATAACAGTATTCCAAGATGGGATATCTCTCGCGGGAATCTTCTCAAACAATAGTATAGCATTTCCCATCTTCCCCATGTCGGCAGTATCCAGAGATCATAGCAGTCCAAGAAACCACAATTCTATCAGACATTCCATCAAACAGTTCTCGAGACCACGAGTACAGTATGAACAACTGGGTATCCAATGAAAACCCATTTTACAATCTGGGCATGCACCGATTCAGTGCCATGAGTTTGTGAAATTTCGGGGCACGATTTTGAGACATATGGATAGAAAAATTGGTTGGGTCGAGGGTGTCCCTGGCGAACCATGTCGCCATACAAGATGAATGCTGACTTATTGTTGGACTGAGAAGCATAAGTTATGATCATGGCGGTGTATAGGATGATAGAATATGGAACGGGCGTACTCCAGGTATGCCAGTGCGACAGTGCAGAAGAGAACGAGCTTGAAGGCGAAGAACTACGTTTGACCATGGCCGAGAGCTTGAGGAAAGCTTGAAGCTGATTCAGTTGGTTAAAATGATTGCAATTCTTAAGCACGTTCAAGACATGTTCGTTTAGATTTAACTGGCCCGGAACAGCGGGCATGTTGTTTATATTATGAATGGCGAGGTGACGAGCATGATATTTCTTCTACAATTACACGTACTCTGCTGCTCTGTCCACCGGCCATCATTTCCTTCGTGTCCGTGTTGAGGTTGTGAGAGTTAGTGAAGGCGAAACAGTGACGGAGACGTCGGAGGGTGCCGGAGACGATGCGGTAGATGAGACCAGAGACAAGTGAGTGACGGTTGAGGAGGAAGACGAAAGTAGAAACAAGGGAGACATCTCTGGAGGCTGGGAATGAGGACTGTAGAGAGAGAGATGGGAGTGGCCGTGAGAGACGGAAGTGGTGGAGACGACGTCGTCATGCTATCATTGTCGCCGAACTGTGAATTTGCGACACCGTCCCATTTGCTTTATCAGCGGCGATGATATGGCTGCGTTTGGTGATGTCGGTGATGTGGCTAGTGCTTTGTTGCACCGCGAGAATGACCGGAGATGGTGTGTATAAGTGGTGGTGGAAAATAGGAGCGAGCTGCTGTGGGGGATCACCATGGGCAACGTGGGAGATGCCGAGGGTGATGCAGGTGAAGATGGTGGATGGTGAGTTTAATGGTCGCCGGAGTCAATAGGCTGTTGTATGTGAGGGATGGCTGGGCTGGGTACGTGGCTGTGGTGTTCAGTGAGCAAGGGAAATGAGGAGTGGTTGTGAGTGGGTCAGGAAAGTTTGGTTTGCTGGTGTGAGCTTCCGTGAGAGAGAGAAAAGGTGATAGCGAAGCTCGGGCTATGGCTATCTTGTTCCGCGGCCGAACGAGGGAACTGAATAACAGCTGGTCTTGGCACGACGACACCAGGGCTGGTGTAATGACGATGTGAGGGTGGCGAGGGTGGATATGGCCGAGACGATTTCCAAAAGAGACCCGATAGAGAGAAAGAGAGCTCGGAGAGAGATGGAGCTGCTGGTTTGCTAGCTTGGTTGGAAACGAGAGAGTAAAGGAGGAGATGGGTGGCGGTTCTAGTGGTCTCGGAGAGGGAGTCTGGATCCCGGTTGTCTGGTATATGAAAGGGAAGACGTGGGTGGCCTGGATCTGTGCAGTGAGGGTCACGGGTGTTACCAACTTACCGCTGCTACTCTAAGTGAGGTCAGATATGCTGTGGGATAAGAAAGGGAAAACCAGAGAGAGATGGCGATGGAGGAGTCTCTGGCTGGAGCAACCGTGTGATAGGAGGTTGCAGGTGAGTCTGCAGGTGCTTAGGCGAGTGGATCAGCGTGTGTTTACCTATGTGTGTAGCCGAGTGTAACAGTGTGCTACATTAGAGTGTACTGCAGATGTGAGCATAAGTGTCTGCAGATGCGTGACCGGAGAGGACAGGGGACTTACAGTGAGGTCGCCGGGGCTGATGATAGGAGCCGATGATGATTGCTGGGGTGAGTGAGAACTGAGAGGAGACGCCGGAGTTGGTGGTTCGTTGGGGGTGTTCCTGCAACTGCTGCTAGCCGTCCTAGAACCCGAGAGGTGCCGGAGTTCTGCTGCTGGTGTCGCCGAAGAGGATGGTGGAGTTGACGGAGAGGATGGAGGGGTTTGATGGCTCCGATTTGAGTTTGCTGGAGTTGGGAGAGGGTGGTGGCCGAAGGATCAGCTGAGGGTGACATCGGCTGGTGGTTTGCTGTGGTGAGGTGGAGCTCGGGAATTGAGGAAGAGGATGGGTGGAGAACGATGGTGGACAGTGGAGAGTGGGGGAATAGAAGCGAGAGGGTGGGAGTTGTGAGATGGCTCTCTGCCCGTGAGGGAAATGAAGAGAAAGAACGAGCAAGAGAAGTGAGAGAGTGGTGGGGTGGTGACAAATGAACAGTGACCAATGCCCCCACCTTTTTGCCTGCGCATAACTCTCTTTATAGGGAGTCTGCAGATGGAGTTGGCGCGCAAAAGCAACTTTTCCCCCCGTGAATGGTCCTAACAGAATTCCCTGGCAGGGAATATTTTTCTAACCTCCTCACCTGCACATGTGGATTTCTGACTTCTTTATTCATCCTCCAACCGTTTTTGATTTTCTTCTTGATACGCGGGAGGGCTTGGGATGTGCTTCAGGTGAAACTTGGAAATTGAATAACCTACATTTTCCTTTTTGTTTTCTTTTTGGTTTTTTCATTTTATTTTCCACAAATGAAAAGCTTGTTTTAAATAATACTTGATTCTCAGAAATTGAAATGTCAAATGACTTGGTAAGAATTCATTTTAAAAATTAAACAATTCGACTCCGAAAAATTTAAAAATTTTGGAAAAATTCAAATTAAAAATTGAAAATGCCCAAATTGAAAGATTCAATTTTAAAGTCAAAAGAGACTTATTTTTGAAAATGACGGGACTCGGTTTAAACAACGAGACTCAAATAAAAATATCGGAACTCGATTAAAGACACCGGAACTCAATTTAAAATACCGGGATTCAATTTAAAAATACCGGAACTCAATTTAAAAATATCAGGCTTTTCACAAAAAAGGTCCTCCAATTTTCGAGATTCAGAGTCAAATTTTATTGCACGGGGTCTTTCGAAAATGGATTGATAAAAATTAGGGTGTCTACAAAGACTTTTGAGCATATTTTCTGGGGTTTTCAAAATTTGGCCTCTAAGTCAATAATGAATCCTAATGAGTTTCAATGCATCCATATTGACATTTAAATAAAGTACTTACATAAGACTTTCTTAAGACTTAAAAACATTCTAAGTGCGAAGTCATCATGTTTGTCTTTCTTTGAGTCTATTTTGACCTCGAGCCTCAATACTCTTTAAGTTTGCATCAAATTGGTCTATCTCTGATCGTTTAAACTTTCATTAGACCACTTGTCTTTAGAATGTAAACTTTTAATTCAGCTTGTGATCACTAGATCTTGAACTCATATGCTTGATTCCTGAAACATCATCACTTTAACCAAAACATATTAAATTCCCTTGATTTGTTATTATCAAAATAAGATTCGTAAGCTTTATTAGGCCAACAATCTCCCCATTTTTTATGATTACAAATAAGGAGTAAAAGTGAGAGAACCTTGATAAGGCTCCCCCTTACAATAAGCACACTTTTAACAATGTTTGGAAAAAAAATCATTCATATTATGGTATACAATATAGTACCAGATTCAGTTTTAGATTCCATGTAAGTTCATTTTTCAAGATCTATATATCAATCAAGAATTAGTGTCTCATATCTCATATCATTATATCTTATATTTTGTAGTTTATCTCAATTTTGCATTTTATTTCAATTTTGCTCACACTTTCTCCCCCTTTTGACATCAATCAAAAAGAGAAAAATAAAAAATATAAATATCAAGGCAATGAGCAATCAGAAGCAAAAGTATATATCCAGTGAAGACACAAAATAGAAACTTTGCATTCATCATGCATAAAAAGATAGACAATAAGTCCCAAAAAGCATGAGAAAATACAAAAGATTGTTTTTTAGATTTTTCAATAATTTCTAGTAATGAACAAAAATCATGTTATTATTACTTAACAAGTATAACTCCCCCTGAATGAAATATATTTTGTATTCAATAAATTCATAATTTCATTCTTGAAGGACAAACTATGTATCCATGTATAGTATGAGTGTAAATATCATGCAAAGCTCTCATCATTATCGGTCATCATTAGCAATCATCATTATCAATCATGCTTTAATTTTAAATTATTATGTCATGCTTATGCTCAATTTGCTAAATTTTCTCCTCCTTTTTATATCAACAAAAGGATAAACCGAAAGAAATACTATGCAAAAGTACTAAGGACCCAAAAAAAATTCGCATTTAGATTGCAATAACAAAGTCCATAATCCATCATATATTTCAATCATAACATGGTCATCCATTATTCAACATGCCCAAAAATATATAACATAATCCAACATCAGCATGTGAACTAAGATGGTCTAGAGAAAACAAATGAAAGAGCTAAGCAAAAAAAATAGTAGTGTCAAACATTTCAACCCACCTTAGTGTTTGGTTTCAAAAAATTCTTTTGTATACGAATACCAAAATTCATATGGCTTTCCAAATCTTAATATTTTCTAAGTTACACCTTGTACAATCCAAGTTTTCTTGATTGTAGCCAACAATGTCATTCTTGTATTTGTTTCAATAAGTTCAGAAACTCATCTTTAAAATTGTCCATTTCAACTCGTTCAATATCCTTGTATTAATTTTAATTAAGTGGCTTTCCATATATTGAACAAGGAGAATTTTCTTCTTGGTATTTGTGAGCTCTTCAGATTTTCTAAGTAGCAGCTTTGTTTAGTGTTTTAATCAATCAATTAGTTCTTTTAAATCTCAAATTTATGCAAAGAGCAACATATGTTGCGCTCTTAGAATTTTTAACCTTAAGAGTTTATAACCTTTATTTAATAATTTAACTAGGGTCATTCTAACTCTTTCCTTATAGTTGATATCATTTTCCATGATATGCACAGTCAAGTTTGCATTTGATTCCTCACTTCACTCAGCTTTTCAGGGTCTTTATTATAGTAAATATCTTAGTTTTATATTTTTAGCATTATCTACTATCAGAGCACACTTATAGTCATTGCTAAATCTCTTCTTATATTTGTTTTTAGCTACTTTAAACACTGTAGGCTATGTAGGAACTGCCATTTTTCATTTAAGTACAAATTTATCTTTCTCAATTCCTAATAAGAATGACTATTCCTAAGATCTATGGAGTCCTTGGTTTGTGAACTAGGCTTTCGTCTTGGTACCCATACTTTCTTAGATCTTGATGGTTTGACAATAGATGTTTCTTTTACTTTCCAAACATCTTTAGTTTTCACACCCTTTCTCTTTACTGGACATTCAAACTTTATATGTCATTTCTTCTTACATAAGAAGCATGTGGTGTGAGTGTAAGTATTTGAGGAGGTGCTAGCATAATCTTTAAAGGCTTTTACAAAGTACCCCATGTAGAGGTTCTTTTTCCTTGAGTTCTCTACTCCATTGAATCCTATACCTTCTTTATCCATAGACATTCTTTGTGATCCAATCATTTTATTAGAGTTCTACTTTCCTTTAGTGAAGTTGTAAATTATTTTATTTTGATCCTCAATTTTACTTTCAAAACAAAGCATTTCTAAATCTTTCATTCTTTTGCAGTTTGCTTGCATCCTTATTAGCTCTTTAGTTATGTGATTTATTTTGCTTTCAAGTTCACCAATGATTAGGTCCTTTTCTTTTTCAATAGAAGTCCGAAATCTTAAATCTTCTAGTTCTTTCATTACTTTTTCATTCTTGCTTTCTAGTCTCTTGATTTTTAGATCATTTTCTCTTTCAACAAGATTTTTAGATTCTAATTCTTTCATTACAGTTTCATTCTTATTTTTCAATGAAGTATATCGTTTAGTTACTTTAACTAGAATCTTATGAACTTTGAATAATTATGTTTGTAGTTCTTCATAAGATGGTCTACTCTCATCACTGGATTCATCATATGAACTAGATTCATTATATGAATTATCACAAGATTTGGATAAAGAGCTTCATTCCTCATCATCGTCCCATGCCATAAGACAACCATTTTCAACCTCTTGATCGCATGATTCGCTTTCTGAGCTAATAGAACTTATATTGTCCCATGTAGTTGCATTCATTGCCTTTTTCCTTTTCTTTTTAGAACCCTTCTTGAGTTGTGGACAATCCGGTTTTCTGTGTCCAACTTTCTTGCAATTATAGCATGTAGGAGGTTCTTTCTTTGTTTTCTTTTCATTAGTTTCTTCTTTATCTGATTTGGAGTCTTGGAATTTTCTTTTAATTTTCTTTCTAAGGATTTTTGTAAGTCTCTTGATTATGAGGGCTACATCATTCACATCCATTGTCTCTTCATCTTCATCACCAAAACTTTCATTTGAGGCTTTAAATGCAATGGATTCCTTGGCTTCAGATTTTCCTCCAATTCTTTCGTTTATTGCCCTCTCATATGTGAGTAAGGATCCTATTAATTCATCTCGAGACGTATTCTTCAAGTTTCTTCCTTCAGTTATTGTGGTGGCCTTAGGTTCCCAAATCGGTGGAAGTTCTCTAAGGATTTTCCGAATCATCTCATATGTAGAGTAGTTTTTCCCTAAGGCATTGAGGGAATTTATTATGTGAGTGAACCTAGTGTACATACTAGTGATGGTTTCATCCGGGTTCATCTTAAAAGCCTCATATTTTCTTGTGAGTAAGTCGATTCTACTATCTCTAACATCAACCGTTCCTTCATAAGTCACTTCAAGTTTATCCCAGATTTCTTTAACTGATTTACATGTCATGACCTTATTGAATTCATTTACGCCAAGAGCACAATATAGTGCATTCATAGCACTTGAATTTACTTGCAACATTTTATAGTCATTGTCGGTCATCTCTTTTGCTTCCTTAGGTACGTCTTTGTTGTCTACGTTTTTAGTAGGGATGAGATCACCATGTGGGACTACTTTCCATACTTTCCAATTCATAGTTTTTAAGTATATCCTCATTCGTTGTTTCCAAAAGGTATAATTTACACTGCATAAAATAGGTGGTCTATATGAGAATTGACCCTCGGCAAAGGGAGATACACCTAAGTGTGCCATAGGGATCTTTATATAGCCTTTAGATTAATATTTGCTACAACCCTGCTCTAATACCAATTGAAAAGTAAGGTGTATTCCCAAGAGGAGGGTGAATTGGGTTTTTAAAATTTTGTTTGAAATCTCTTTGTTTTACAAGTTCCTTTAGTTAAGAGTTAACCCAACAAATTAATATTCAAAAATCACACAATTACAATGATATTGATTTGCAACCTCACAAGTTCAACCAACAATCCTTTTGAATATGTCAATACAACAAACAAATAGTATGCTGATTTAAATAAGAATTAAACTTAGAAATTCAGCAGGCTTCCAAATTTAGCTTTTTGATATAAAAAATGTTGCTTGAATTTAAGTGTGTTAATGGGTTTTGATATTTATCAATCAACGTATTCCTTTAAGGTTTCTGCAAACTTTGATATTTATCAATCAACGCACTCCCTTTAAGGTTTCGGCAAACTTTGATATTTATCAATCAACGTACTCCCTTTAACAAATTAATTTCCAGAAATTAAGTAAGGATCCATGCAATTTATAAATGCAGAAAATTAAAAGATTTAGGGAAAAGAAAGACACCAAGATTTTACGAGGTTCGGATATACTCGCCTATGTCCTCGCCTTAGGTAAACCACCCAAGGATTTCACTATACGGCTCTCTTAATCGGGCGGAGCAAACCATTCACAAACTTTTTCAAGTAGGATGGAGCCCTCCTCTCCAAGTGATACTCCACGCTCGGTTAGCCAACGATTCAATCAACCTTGAATCGTAAAAAATAACAAGAGAAAATTTTGTGATGACACTCACCAAAGAGTTGATTATCACAATAGAAAATACTTCAATTAAATATCAATATAGAAAGAATTTGAAGCTTAGAAATTTTTATCACCGGGATCTTCTTTGATTGAAAAACTAAGTATATGTGCACAAAGATTGGTGAGAATAGATCGGCAAGACTCAATAAAACTTCAGCAAGTATGTGTGAGCAAGAAAGCTTTTGAAAAGTATGAGCTATAAGGCTTATTGCTTATTGTAATTCTTGATTTTTATTGATGTATGAAATCTTTAGGTTTTCCATGTATTTATAAAGTTAAAAAGCATCTATTTCATGTTCCCCAAGTTACTTTGAGTATTTCCCAAGTTTTTACAAAGGTTGGGGGTTAAAAAATCTAATTTGAAATTTTTTCTTCACTATTTAAAATTAGCCGTTATGAAGTTCAGTCGACTAGACTATCGGGGTCAGTCGCCTGAGCTTTTGAATTCCAGCGAAATTTCAAAATCAGAATTGGGTTAGTCGCCTGGACTTAACAGGATCAGTCGACTGGGCCTATTCTATCTTGCCAATTTAATTCAACATAAAATGTCAATGGCCTAACCAGAATGGGTCAGTCGCCTAGACAGGCAAAAACTTATGCTTTTAATTTAGCTTCCAAAAACTTTTGTGAGCTTGTATACTTGCCAAAATATTTTGAGACTTTTGAACATATTTTCTGGGGTTTTCAAAATTTGGTCTCTAAGTCAATAATGAATCCTAATGAGCTTCAATGCATCCATATTGACATTTAAATGAAGTACTTACATAAGACTTTCTTCAAACTTAAAAACATTTTATGTAACGCCTCGGCCCTTATACGGCCCTAGAGTGTTATACATACATAACCTGTCAAATCTTGATAACATACATAACTACCCGCCCTAAACAGGGACATACGGATATTTCATAATGATCTTTACTCTCATATAGTGCGGAAAACATAAACATTCATATGGATTCTAATAGACATACCAGAGTACCTAACTATCCTTTACATACATTCATCCATACGTAAAACATAAATTGTATTACATTCCCAAAAAGAAAACCCATCCTGACTAAACAACCTAGAACTCATACAAAACTTACGTCAGCTAACAAGACGCTACGCTCCAAAGTCTTTCTAGAAGACTAAGACTGATTTTCTGTGACTCCTAAAGCAAAGGGTGTAAGATTAGGGCAAGACACTTCTCAATAAAGAGGAAGATATTACATCAGTGTGTGATTGTACAGTTATATTCTTGTTTAAAAACAGTTATGTAGATTGCACATTCTCAATATTGTAATGTATATATAGTACATATATAAATCCCTAATAATATACAACCCAACATCATTACAAGTGAGAGTCCCCGAGGTTAGGGTAGGGTACATTCCCATACACTGTACAATCCCTCCGCCTGGTACTCAAACCTGTGACTTTGCCCATTAAAGCTTTTAAATCATGTATATACATATTTAGAAGACCGTCCAGCTTGAAATTATCATAACTATGCCAATAACTCCCCGTGGCAAGGGTTGTGCGATAAGAAAGCACTAATCGAGCAATGTTTGTGTAGGCATTGTCAAGCATCATAACATACTGCAGTCCGACTTAGCCATCACCACCCTGATCCCTTTTGACCAGTGGCCCTTCTTACCAAGCCTACTACTAGGTACCCACACTGAAAAATAACTGCGTGTGGTTGCACTGTACCTCTGTTTTGGTAACGGTACCGAGCCTACATAATATAAGCTTTTTAAGGCTTCATATACTATTAAGACAAGCTGCAATACCAATATCATATATATAATTTACATTAAAAACATAATAACCTATGAAATTATTTTCACAATTTCATTCATGCCTACTTTCATTGATACTGTAGTAAAAATCGCCTCGTAACCTCTCAGTTTTACCCTTTTCTCATCTTGGCACAGTATCTAACCAGCACCTGTTTTCTGCATTGTCTGATAATCACTTGGAACCTTAATCTCTATAGTTCATATACATATATATCAAATCAGTATAGATTCAATTCATATCATATGTCACACTTATTTAGTCAATTATACATTTCATATAAATTGGTTCGTAAAATATCATTTTTGCTGCCATTAAGAGTTTCAAGCATCTTCTACTTTAGTTTTAGTGCAAATAAAGTAGTTTAAGGAATTTGGAGATCATATGCCAAAAACCCCATTTTTTCACCAAAATCATATAATCGTGAAAACTGTAAGAATCGGCCTTTATACCTAGTAAAACTTTGCAAATAAGTCGTCAATAAATACATATAAACATAAGCTACATACCTTATGGTTTTGTTTTCTAAAAATAACTAATGTAAAAAAATCCCCTTACCTTAATCTTGGAAACTGAAACACAAACGAGTTGATCCAAAATAAAGACCCGGAATCCCCAAAACCTAAAAATCGAAGAACAATACTTCACTATAATCTCAACTACTACATAACTACCAAACCAAAAATGAAATCAGATCCTTACCTCGAACCCAAAAATCCTCAGATCAAAAATTTAATTCGCTATAACTATAGAGATTCTCCTCCTAACCCACGTAGTGATGTCAGATTGTTGATTCTAGCAACAGAAGGCATGGAATCTTAGAGAGGGAAAGAGAGAGAGAGGGTTGGTTCGTGTCCTATAGAGAGAGAGAGTTGAGTTTCTTCCTTATTAAGCAACTAAATGATATTTATAAACAAGGTTGACCCGGTCATACTCATCGACGAGTCGGACTTCTCTTCGACGAGCTAAAGAAGGTTGTTCGTGGCCGAGAAGGAGACCTCGTCAACGAGCCTGAGATTTCAGAATCTCTGAAAATCCCTCGGTATCTTCTCGTTGATGAGCCTATGCGTCTCGTTGCCGAGCAACAAAAGAGATTGCATCGACGAGAAAAGGAGTCTCATTTATGAGCTCTATTGTTTTATCCTTTTTTATTTTCTTCCTCTTTTCTTTATTTATTTTTTGGATTCGCGTCCCTACATTCTAAGTGCGAAGTCTTCATGTTTGTCTTTCTTTGAGTCCATTTTGACCTTGAGCTTCAATACTTTTTAAGCTTGCATCAAATTGGTCTATTTTTTATCGTTTAAGCTTTCATTTGACTACTTCTCTTTGGGATGTAAACTTTCAATTCAACTTGTGATCACTTGATCTTGAATTCATATGCTTGATTACTAAAACATCATCACTTTAACCAAAACATTTTAAATTATCTTGATTTGTTATCAACAAAATAAGATTTGTAAGCCTTGTTAGGCCAACAAAAGTTAATTTAAATTTTTGATGGTTGAGATTTGGTATTATTTTTTAGATCGTGTAATTTCTTTTCGTGTATGGATTGGTATTAATGTTGCCATCAGCTACTCATATTATAGAACATAGAGCTACCATGGTGCATAATAAGATGGAGCACAAAGGACATGCACTGATACCTACTATCAAGGTTGAGACTCTTTTTCCTCTCTCAACTTCAATTAGGAGAAGAGCAAGGGTTCAGTATTTACTGCACTTAGCTTCTTTATGTTTGTTTTCTTATACATGTGGCTCCACACTTGTTCAAGAGTGCTTTAGTGGGAGGTACACATTTGGATTATGCTTTAGGACATCAAAGGATCAACATAGATGAAGTGATAGAGGATTTAAAGAAGAAGGTGGTTAGATGTTGCAGTGTGGTACTTTGCCATGGATCTCACTTTTAGAATCTAAACAGTTTATTAATTATGCACCAGCTCTACCTCTCCGTTAGCTAAGTCACTTTCAATTCATACCGAGAGCAATTGGTCTACATCATTTTAGTACAAGTATCGAAGTACAACAGCTCCACAAACGATTGAGGAAGCTACTAAACTAGCTTGTTAGACTCTAAATGTGCTTGAGAAGGAGGATGTTGACTTTTTAAGTCCGGTCCCATTTTGATTATGACAAACCACTTGTTTCTTATGTGTGTAATTAGTATGTGAACAGGTTTATATTTCAACACATACATAAAAGGACTGAAAATGGAAGCCAATGAGGGACTTAAAGCCCATACTCCTGGAGCATTCCATATGAAAATGAAGAGCAAAAGAAGAAGAAGACATGTATTTGTAATTGCATTTAGATCTATTTGTAATAATGCATGCTCTATATGATATGATACTAACTCGAACATAGATCGTAGATACACCTTAGGGATCAACACTTTCATCAAAATCCTTTTTCATAAAATTTAAAACCATATAAAGGTTTTTGGAATAACTTTAGGGTCAAAATTGGGTTAAAACTCATTTTTAGAAAGAGTTCAGTCGACCGGCCTCTGACAGCTTTATTTGGCTCAGTTGACCGACCATGCCTTAGGCTAGAAGTCAAAGTTTTACAAAATTCATTCGACCAACCATTTTTTCAATTAAATTTTCTCAGTCGACTGAACCTTGTGAAATTTGAATTACGTTTTAAAGTTAGTCGACCGATGCATTCACTAGTCGATTGGACCTCATTTTTTGCCATATTTAAAAGCTCAATCGACCGAACATGAAAGAACAAAACATGCCCATTCGACCGGCCTTCAAGGCCCAGCTGACCGATCCTTTAAGCCAGCCGACCGAACCTATGAAGTTTTGGAATTCGCTGAGGGTCAGCCAACTGGTCCCTCCCTCAGCCGACCGAGCCTCACAAAAATTTGAATTTTGGCTTAGGTTAGCCAGTAGGTGAAGCCCCCAGTCAACTAAACCTCTCGGATCTAACTATTTTTCAGCGCTAAAACATGTTGAATTTTTAATAAATAAATTTAAAAATACCTTTTGTGTCCCTAACGGTCGAATTTTAGGGGAACTCTATATATACTTCTTTCATAAGCATAATTAGCAATAAGACTAGCCCAAAAATTCTCTCAAATATTTTGTGCCTTATTTGTTATACTCTCTTTGTTATTTCTTTGAAAAATAATTTCTAAGAGAGCTTTATTATTTTCCTTCACTTCTTTCATTTGCATATTAATTGCATTTGAGGGTTGATTTAAAGAAAAATTCATTTGGGCATTTATTTCTTTTACATCAAAAGTACTTACTCTCACTTAAGGTTTTATTTTTGAAAATTATTTCGAGAGTAATCTTTAAAGTTTCTCCACATATTTTTCTTGATAAATATCTTTAAAGAAACTCATTCTAGCTTTTGGATCTTTTTGCACTTTTATTTCAAAGAATCAAAAGCTCAATTGTTATTTATTGCAAAATCTATTTTGAGCAAAAACCCTAAGCATCTCTTATATTCATTTTTGAAATATGTTTTTGGAGAAAATCTTTGGGTGAGTCAAAAGAACCTTGAGCATACTTTCATATACATATTTTTGCTTGAAAGGTCTCTCACATTTTGATTTTGAGAAAATCATTTAAAAGCAAAACCCTAAGTTCTCCTACATTTTTATTGAAAAATATTTTTGGAGAAATTTATTTGGGTTTAAAATCTTTGAAGCACTCATCATATACATTACATTCAAAGATTGGAAAAGTCATCTTGAGAAAAATACTCTTACTCTACTAAGTTTATTTCATATCATACGAGAGTGCATCTAGAGCTTCAATTTGTACACATTTTCTTATTTGAGAAGCATATATTTGTACGCGAATTTCATATCTTTGTATTCCGGGCGTAGCCTAAAGAGGAATACATTGTCCTGTAAGGTGTACCAATTTGGCTCTAGCCCGGTTAGGTGAGCTAGGAGGTGCACTATCTTGTACAGTGTGTACGATTTGGCTCCACCCGAAAAGTGAACTAAGGAGACTCCTCCTCGCAAGGAGAACCATTTTGGCTCAGCCTGGTGAATTGAGCTGAGGAGACTCTGCCTCGTAAGGAGAACCAGTTTGGCTCAGCCTGGTGAATTGAGTTGATAAGACTCCGCCTCGTAAGGAGAATTGGTTTGGCTTCGCCCGTAAGTGAGTCGAAAAGACTCCGCCTCATAAGGAGTATTGTAAACAGAATCGCTCCTCCCAGTTAAGTAAGCAAATAGTGGAATCCTTGAGTTGAGACTTAAGGCAGAGACGTAAGCAGGATTGGCCGAACCTCGATAACAAATATTGTGTATGCTTTTTCTCTCGTTCATCTATTTAATTTTTGCTTTTTAATTTTTGCACATGTATGCTTAATTATTTATTGTCTTGATTGTTTTACATACATGTTTTTAATATTTGTGGTATTGGTGTTGGAATAAAAAGACCTTAGGGTGTGTAATAGTGGCTGCAATTTATAATTAAACACACTTAACCTAGGAAGAAAATTTTAATACCCAATTCACCCCCTCTTGAGAATACATCACTCAAATCAATTGGTATCAGAGGCTCGTTGCAAAAAACTTAACCGCTTGTGTTAAAAATCGCAATGGCTCGTATTGGTATATCCCCACTTAGTGAGGGACAGTTTCTAAGCCTCCAATATTTTCTAGTGAAAATTTTTAGATTTGGAAATTAAAAATGACTATCTTTATAAAATCTTTGGATTAGAGGGCTTGGCAAGCAATTGTTAAAGGAATTTGTATGTCAAGGAATGAAAGTAATATTAGTTTAATGCATGCAAATTCTAATGCCATGGATTTACCGTATTGCGCTTTAGATTCTCATATCTTTCATGAAGTTATGGCATATAAATGTGCGAGAGATATTTAGGAAAAGCAGGAAAAGAAATATGGAGGAACCGAAATGAAGGAGACCACCACTCGGGAAGCTTCAAGCACAAATGGAAATGTGGTGGCAAATTGTGAACAAATTGATCATGTCAATGAGGAGGTATGTGATAATTTTTGTATTAAATCTTGTGTTGAATCATGTGATAAATGTAATGATGAAAGCGTGTCTTCTAACATTGAACTAGAAAATGCTTTATCGAAGATGCAAAATTTTTTGGCTAAAGTGTCAAAGAAGAAATTATTTTTGAAGAATGAAAATAAAAGGGTAGCCAAATTATTAAAGGAATTAAAAGATTATCATACTACTCAAGAGAAGAAAAAGATTAAAAAGATATTTGAAAATTACCTACTTGGAGGGAGACATGGAAGATAATCCTAGTATAGCATTTGAGGCCACACGTGAAAAGAATAATCATGTTAAACCCTTAGGAGTTAAAAGAAGTAAATCCTTCAAAAAAGGTTCATCTTATAAATCTCATAGCCATGCCTCATCAAGTAGAAGTAGAACAAATAAGCATAATCGTACACATGCATATAAAACTTGCTTATTTTGTGAAAAGAAATGACACATCGGATACACATGTTTATTTAAAGGTGCCAGAGGCAAAGATAGAAAAATGGCATGGATTTTCATGAAGGCTAACCCCTCAGGACAAAGGAAGAATGTGATCTAGTAGGAAGTACACAATTATTTAATTCTTCCTTAAACCTTAGGATTAGTATTTAAATAAAAAAGGGTTGCAATGACTATGGGTTTGGGAAGTGGCGTGTGCTTAAAGTGAAAATTCTTAATATATACTTTCACCATACATTATGTTGTAATACTAAGAACCACCAGAGGATCAAGCCAATTCGAAAATTCAAGTAATACATCCAATCTAAACTTAATAATTTTATATCATGAAGATTGGGTAAAATATGAAAATATTGGCTATAGCATGCTGTTCTTTGAGCTAAAAAGGAATGAGTTAATTTCTGCTTGAGAGAGATGTCAGTCTCCACATTTCTCATATCATTCCTTAAATCTATTCAAAATAAAGGTTAAGGGCGTAACTGATTAAATTATCTGGAACCTTATATTTCTGATATAAAGAACATAAATCATCATATCTTGAATAAAATCTTAGAAGCATGCTCAAGTAAAATCCACTTCCAAACGGACAAAGATATCTTTACCTAGTAAATAATTTCCAATGCTTAACTCATGCTTAAATATGAATATCTAAAGTTAAGCATACTCTGTCCATTACACAAGTTTGAGTTTTAGGAAATGAATCTTACTAGCCTTAAATGCCTAATAAAAATTTTAGTCATCATTCTAGGCTTATTCACCATTGATCATAAAGTCCATATCTATTAAGTGCTCAATTAAAAGACATATTTCTTTAATCAAATTAGAGGCATCAACTAAGGGATTCAAATTCTTCATCTAGATTAATCAAATGTTCCCTTTGAGCTTAAAATATAAAAATCCTCTAAGCTTGGTTCGCCCTCTTCTCCATAGGAATCTCTACTAAACCATGATCATATCTGGTAAAGATTCATCCTTTCATTGGTTCGTATCCTTGCTCTAAATTGTGAATATTTATAGGGTACCCTCCAATAGTGGAAAATATGAAGTCACCAAAGAGCAATGTTCTAAGAAGTTCATATTCTCCTAAATGCTCTTGGCGCAAGCCTAGATATGATTACTAGCACAAAAATATTTTGGAAAATGTCATGTTTCTCCTGAATACTCTTCTGAACTTACTAGTAATTTAAATCTTTAAGAGTATTTGTGTAAGCTCTTGTCATAAGCTTTCAAATTAACATCAAATCATTTAGAGCTTCATCTCCTTGAAATAAGTTAAATGGCTATGATGATTGTTATAGGCTTCAATCTAGATTATGGAACAAAATTCATAGAAACCTATGTACGAACGGTAAAACTTCAAAGTCATTCCAAACTTGAGCCTCTCACGAGTTGAAATTCATAAGAAAAGAGGCAGATAAGTGTAACGCCCCAAAAATGATATGCTTGGGAGTGTAAAAAATTAATTAATTAATTAATTAAATTATTATTAATTAAATAATATAATATAATATATTAATGTGTGTGTGTGTGTGTATATATATATATATATAAAACAACCTCTTATTATTGAATCCAGAACAAAGCCCCCCTTGCGTATCTCTCACGTCTCTCTCTCTCTCTCTCCTTCGTCTTCTCTCTCTCTCTCCTCAATTTCCCAGGCCAAATGGGCGCCAATCGAAAAACAGAAGATACCCCTGGGTTCCATTCTCTACCACCGACAATTCAACCAGAGTGAATTTGTCCTAGGAGTGACGACGTAGGCAACACTCCTGGGGTAAGGTAACCTCTCTCTCTCTCTCTCCCCTAAATTTTTTCTTAAATTCTTAGCCAAATTGACGATTGAACACCACCACGGGGTCCTAGCTCTGATCCTCATTATTTTAATCGAAGTACATTTTTAATTTGGGTTTCCTAGGCACCATCCAAGGTTAGGGTAGGATAGTGGAATTATATCCGTTAATTATTTTTAAAATTTAATTAGCTATTGGGAGTGCGTGAGCTTAGGAAATATTAAAATAATTATTATTCTGTGGATTGAGTTGACTAAACTAGAGAAAAATGTGATTTCAGGGTTTGGGGTTCTGAACGCCGTGATGCGTGGTTTAGGATTTTTATCAGGCTATTTAGGAACTCAAGTAAGAGGATTAAGTTAAGTCAAGAATTTTATTAAATTTGAACTAATTAAATTGCTATATATATATATATATATACATATATATTTAAGAATTTAAAGATTATTTTGAAAACCAACCGTTCGAAATGGATTTTACAAACCTAGGATATATGGTATGGTATTTTGAATAAAAACGAATGGTCGAAAGCTTGGTTGTTTATATGGTTATGTTTAAATGTTGAAATTGTGTGGTAGATGACTATTTGGTAGGATTTACTGTTTAACTGGATTTGAAACTATTTGTGAAATACTGGAACTATTTATGAAATACTGGAATTGTTTGCAAAAAATACTAGAACTGCTTGTGAAAAATGCAAGACTTTGATATGACGGCGGGGGGTCAGGTTTTGATATGACGGCCAGCGACTGGATTTTTATAAGATGGCCGAGGGCCAGATTTTATATGATGGTCGGGGGCCAGGTTTTATTTGATGGATGTGAGCCGAGTTTATGTGATGGCCGAGGGCCGAGTTTTATTAAAAGGCAATTTGAAACAAAATGATTTATACTACAATTTTTAATTACTTAAATTGCATGATATGCTTAAAGAACCTTAGGGACCAGTATTGTGGGCACGATACTGTTCCCAGTGATTGATTATTTGACCATGTGCTCCCACGCTGTTCTGGATAGAAGTATAGGATGGTCCCAGTCGACAACCTGCGTGAGGATGATGTAAGGGCGTCGGGCCTGCAACTTTGTTGTGGATGCCTGCAGACGGACTTGCAGAGGTAGATGTTTGACTTTGTTTTGGGCTGATCACCCAAGCTTAGTCTAACCTTCGGATCGCACAACCCGTGCTATGGGGGAAGTAAATGGCATTAGTCACAGGGAGTTGTCTTATATGCATATCTGTTAAATTATGTAAATGAGGTTAATTATTAACATAACCTCAAAGGCTTGCTGAGTAAGGTGAGTGCCCTGGTAGTTGTAATGGTATTAGAGCAGAGGGAAGGTACATGTATGGGCGTGTAATCTTCCCTATCCTCGGAAACCTTTACTTATAAATAATTGTGTGTGTGTGTGAGTATGGACTAAGAATGGTTTTATAATTGTGGTTAATTATTTACTGAGCTAATTTATACTATGGGAAGGAAAACTCGTATTTTCAACTGTGTAGAATGATTATACATTTAAATGTTTTCTGTTAAATGAAGAACAAGTTATTTTCTGTATACACTAAATTTCATGTTGGCCACACACTGATATTAACTGAGTCTTCCTTACTGAGAAGTGTCTCACCCCAATATAAAAATTATCTTTTCAGGAAACCTCAGGGATCGTGTTTAGCTAGCTAGAGGGGTCGAGCTTGTCGTATAGTTGATGCATGTAATGTGTATAGACTAAGTTTCCTTTTTGGTTGAGTATTTTGAGTTGTAATATGGATATTTGGAGACATTTATGTATAATAGTAATTAGAGCTCTGGTAATGTTTTTGGAGAATATATTATTTAATTCTGCTACAATTATGTCATGATATGGTATCATCAGGTACATAGATGTCACTAAGTAGCACCTCGAGCCCCACGTGGTGGGTCAGGCCATTACAATAAGCTTAGTACATCTAAAGAACTATTCACTGTGACTTTTTGGTCCTCTAAGCCTAGGCATTCAAGGCCAAGTTTAAATCATGGAGAATCTTAGGGCACTTGGCTAAGAACCTGAAAAATGAAAAGAAGAAAAAGGCATTAGACGATGATAATGCATAACTGAGGGGGAGCATTTCTCTTTGTAATTCCATAGCTATATAAATTAAATGCTCTCATGATTATATTTTTATGCTCATTCGCCTTGATGAGAATAACATTGTAGCTTACTATCCATTCTTGTTTAATGCTTATACTGTATGATGGATAGTTAATTTTGTTTAAATGCTTTTGACTACTGGATTGCATGCTTAAACTGGAATGCTAATTGCATGGCCGATGTAGTATTGTGAATTGCATGCTGGTAGTGGATCTAGGTTGTTGCATGCTTAAAATACATTATTTGCTGAAAACAACTAGGTTTTAGCGCATATTTATTTGGGAAATGTTCTATTTACAGACGACATGATGCCAAAATTTTGTTAGATTTTTCCCAAAATATTCAAAGTCCATAAACCATGCACTAAGATAATTATGATAAAATGCATGCTAAAATATTTTTGAAAGGATGAGTGAATAATAAAAGAATAGATAACTAAATTTCATCCTTGATTAGAAATTGCATGCATGAGAACATATAGGGGAATAGATTACGTCAGATATTTTTGGAAATTCAATCGATTAAAATGAAGTATATGACTACAAGATTGTTATATATGATTTTCTGAATAATCAGGCATAGGAAAATGATAATTTGGTATATATATATATACGTGTATTTGGGAAAAACCAGGTATTTTGAGCTAAGTAAAATATTATGTCAGTTTATTTTCAAAATTAAACCAATTAAATTAAGAATATGGATACAGAAATACTATATATGATTTTCTGAATTATTCGGGCATATAGAAATGGTGGGTTTTGGTGATTATATCATATTTTTTGGGGAATATTTTGAAATTAAATTAAACTACAGGGATTTGGTTATGTTAGATCTTTGGGAATAATTTGGAATTGAATTAAACAGCATGAACTAGAGTATATCGAGTTTTCTTGGAATATAATGGAATTAAATTAAATAGATGAAATTAATCATACCTTTTTTTTCAGCAAAATATATTTTTCCTAGGCAGTTATTATATTATGATTTATCAGTCAAATTAAGCAGTTGTTATATTATGATCTATCAGTCGAATCACGTAGTTATTATATTATGATTTATCAGTCAAATTGTGTGACATGAGAATTATTTCTGTTATTAAACTTGTTGGGATTTTTATGATGTTGTACTGGAAATGTTATGGTATTATACTATTTTTTGGAATTGTTAAAGAGAATGCATAAAATTGTATATGGTGCTCTATTGAGTTGCGATCTTGATTACGTACATGGTGCTCTATTAAGTCGCGACCTTGATTACGTCCATGGTGCTCTATTGAGCCGCAATCTTGATTACGTACATGGTGCTCTATTGAGCCACGATCTTGATTATGTTATGATACGCCGGTTTTATACCGATTTATGAATGTGACAAATTCTATACAGAATTATGAATATGATGGTTTTATATTGAATTACGAAAATGAGATCATGTTATTGTTTTTACTATGTAAATTATATGTGATTTATGAAAAGTGGGCTATAATAAGCCAAAAGTATGTTCTCAGGGAAATTATGTATTTTCGGTTATACACGTGTGAGTACCGTTTCAAATGTCATTTCAGTTACAATTAAATAAATGAATGTTTTATGATCACACTAAAACTCATCTACCACACACTAATAATAATTTATTCTGTCTTACTAAGAAGTGTCTCACCCCATGATTATCCAATATTTTTCAGATGTCATGTGGGGTATAACAGTGATTAGAGTAGCGCAGTGAAGCGTGGGTGGTATAGAAGGTCGTGTTTAGAATTATATTATTTTATTTATGTTTTAATGAGTTCAAATCTTTATTGTGATAATGAGATTGATATTGTTATATGGGGATAGTTTAACACTCTGGTAATTTGCATTTAAGGTCTTCCGCTGTCTGTATCAGTAATTATTATAATATGAAATATTCAGGCTATTACAAGTGGTATCAAAGAAATTGAATGAAATTTTTTGGGTCGCCATAGTTGGTATCAGAGCATAGGAAATAGGTTATGTATACTCTAGGGATGATTACCAGAGTATAGGTATGAAGTAGGATGAGGATAGGAATGGGTAGGTTAGGTGTTGTAAGAGTGATCAGGTATAGGATGCATAATGGAGTAAAATAGAACAAGTAAATTGGAATTTTAGAGTTTTGTCTCGTAGTCGAAAGCAGAAATTCATCGAGGGTTTTCTATGATTTTTCTAAAACAGTTGACGGTGCCAGAAAAGTCACGGTAAACCATTGACGTTTTTCTCCCGGAATGCTACACTATGATCTTGTCTTGTATAAATAGTCACTACAAGGAATGAGCTACCATTTGCAATACTGAAATATTTGAAATAGAATTTTGTGCATTTTTGGAATGTGCACACCTTTGCATGTTAGAATGCTCCAAATTCAGAAGGAATTGAATTTAAGGCAAAGGTGGTGGGTGGAGTATTTGGAAGATTAGGATTTTGAACTCCATTATCATCCAAGGTGAATGATGTGGTAGATGCTCTAAGAAAGAAATCTCAATATACATTGGCAAATTTAAAAATTTGAAGGTGGAAAATGTTGGAGACAATAGATTCTTTTAACCGTCAGATGGCCCATAAAGAAGATAAAGTTTGTATATATAACTTAAAGGCACAACCAACTTTATTGGTGTGAATTACCAAAGGTGAAGAGTAGGACCCCCAGTTTTTTTTAATAATAATAATAATAATAATAATAATAATAATAATAATAATAATAATAATAATAATAATAATAATTGAGAGGTATTGAAGTGGGTGCACACTCTAAAGGGTGGACAAAATCTTTTCATGGGGGACTTTGTTATTTGGGTAGGTTTGTGTTCCACGTGATTTGAAAGAGGAAGTCTTGCCGCAAGCACTTTGTTCTAGATAAAATATCCATCTTGGCAACGCTAAGATATATAGATTCTAAGAAAGCCTAATCGTTTATCCATAACAGCTAGGAACATTGGCATCATGGTGTTTGGATGTTCCAGATATCTGATATTTCTATTGCCTTTTGGTGGAATGTTTAGCAGCACAAGCATCTGATAATAGACTTGGCCCTTTAGCTAGGGCAAGATGAGAGAAGTGAACAAGTTGAAAGTTGCATTCAAACCTTTTTGGATATTCTAAAAGGGATATTGTTTTTCCAATTGTTTAAATATGATTGAAACTTTATCTCCAATGAATTTATATGAAGATTGCATGTCGGCTTACTATGACAGACATGACGTGGTTTAACAATTAAGAAGAAACTAGGAAACGTGTTGAGGTGATCAGTTACATTGTAAAAAATGTCTAGAGAGTACCATTTACTAAGTCTTTGAATTTTGAGCTAGTGTATTGTTGTAACCTTCTTCCAGGGACGGTGTTGAAGCGGTGCCTCCCAAAACTCTTTAGACATTGTGTTCCTTTACGTGGCATCTAAAACAAGGCCATTTTTATTTTGAAGTCGTTAGACATGTTCATGCTTGTGTTTATGCTTGTCCTTTATATGATTGTAGGATTCCAAAAAAAAATTAAAAAAAAAAGTTGATTGAAAAGTGTAAGCATGTGCATTAATTTGGCATTGAAAAGGAATATGGTGATTAGAATTCCAGGGAATGCTTAGAAACCCATATAATTTTTGCTCAGATGAATTACTAAACCATAATGAGAGTTTTGAAGTGTCTTTTATACATTTGACCTGACAGGCAAATGATTACACATCCTAGTCTGAGATATCCTAGCAGGTATGGTGCTTGATGAGTATAAAGTCAGCATTGCAAGTTCTCTATTTAAAGGTGAGGCTAACGATTGGCGGGAATCTATGCAATGGGTAAGAGATGTTGAGGGTTGAGACTATGAGTTATAACTGACTTTAAAATAGTTTTCAATGGGAAATATTTTCGAAAAGCACTCCAAGAAGCCAAATTACAAGAATTTATGTAGTCAAGTCAAAGGAATTTGTTTGGTAGCTAATAATATAAAAGCAAATTTGTTGAATTATCACGGTTTTGCCAAGAACTAGTCAACACTGAGGAATTGAAGATATGATTCTTTTACACAATACTTGGGCAAGAGTTTTATTTGATTTTGGTTTTACCCACTCCTACATTGTTGCATCCTTTGCTAATATGTTGGGTTTATAATTTGAACGTTTAGAGTATTGTCTTGTGAGTTGCTTCACCTGTGGGGAAGATTATAAATGTGGATAGAATATGCAGACATGCATTTTAAATATTTGTGGGTATGAACATATGACAAGCTAAAAATATGGTTTGAAGGAAATTACACATTAGTACTTATTTTTGGTTCACTGTTTTATAAATAGAGTGGTAATCTATTTATCATATATTTAGTTGATTATTTACAAAAGAAAGTAGCACTCAATGTAACACCCCGACCCCAAGGGGCCTGGGATATTAACTTTTTACTACTAATTTACAGCGGAAGCAAATAAACTCAAATTTTATTCAAACCAGAGCGCTAATTATTCATGTTACAATCACTTATTTCAAAAGAAGAAAATTACACAAACGTAAATATCTGAAATCATACTATATTTCTAATTAATCTTTATTTTTCTAATCCCCACCCGCATGCTTGCTAAGCCTGATTTCCGACATGTCCTTCAGAGTTATCTGAAATAAAATATGATTGGGGTGAGACGACGCTCAGTAAGTAAATAAGATTATTATTAGTGTGTGGCTAAAATGAGCTTTTAAAGAATTTCGTAAAACAATATTTAATAATATAACTTCAAGACTGCTTTTAGAATAAATATAAATTTAAAAATTTCTGCATAAAACTTTTGTCATCAATTTCAACAGTAAATTTTTATAATCATATATTATAACTGCTAAATTAAACTTTTAACTTTAAAACTGTAAAAACATTTAATGATAAACATACATATACTTTTCCTTATACGTTTTCCTTAGATCGTCATTTAAGCACCAGAATGATCCTTTTCACGTAAACTTATACTTTTCCTTCAAATCATCAGTAACTTGTATACGTAATTAAATATGTATAAACATATATTATAAAAACCACCCTTAGGCCTTTTTGCCATAAGTCATGTTTACCCCCATGACTGGGTTGTGCGGTCCGAAGACTGGACTTAGCTGGCTGGCCGACCAAACTAAATCAACGTACGTAAACTTTAAGTGAGATTTTCCTTATTAACTCCTGGACTTAAACTAGGTGTGCACTCAGGAGAAATCCACTAACATAAATAACCACTCTGTAAACAGTGTGGGTGCACTCTGATCCGTATAAACTTTAAGCTGCGGTACCGAGCATCTGTAACTTTGAACTTTTGTTGCCATAAGGGGTTTGAAAATCATCTTATTATCATTTATGCAATTTAAAATAATATCGTGAAAATCTCATCTTTACTCATATTTACATAAAAAATGTAACGTAAAAATAAACTCATGCCACACAATTTTTGTATTATAAATATATATATTTTATTTTTGAATAGAAAGAAATGCTGAAAATTTACCCGAGGGGATTGGAACATTTCTTAACCCAAAAATAGATGCAAGTATATTAAAGATAGAACTGGTATAATTAAATATGCGTAAAAATAAACTCATAGAAATTTTGTGGAACTAAGTAACATAATTAAAATTTACGTACATAATAAACTCGAGTATGAATTTAAAATAAAAAGAAACTAACATAATCAAAATTTACTTACAAATAAACTCGGGTATAAATTTTGAATAAAAATACTAACATAATCAAAATTTACTTACAAATAAACTCGGGTATAAATTTTGAATAAAAATACTAACATAATCAAAATTTACTTACAAATAAACTCGGGTATAAATTTTGAATAAAAATACTAACATAATCAAAATTTACTTACAAATAAACTCGGGTATAAATTTTGAATAAAAATACTAACATAATCAAAATTTACTTACAAAATAAACTCGGGTATGAATTTTAAATAAAAAAGAAACTAACATAATCAAAATTTACTTACCTTCTTCTTTTACCGTGTGCTACGAACACAATAATTATCTTTAAGAAATGAGATCAGAAAAAGTGGGTGATTAAGAATTTATTCAAAAATTCTCTCTCCACCACAAATTCTTTCACTCACTAATCCTTTTCTTCCTTGGAAAATTGTTGTGAAAAATGAAGGTTGAGAGCTCCCTATTTATAGGAAAATTTTGGGGAAGAAATAGAATTTATAAAAGTGTGGGGAGATTGGTGAAATCATAATTTTAAAAATTAAAGAATGGGCAAGGTATGGGTTGAGTGGAGGCTATTTGGGAGTGCTTGCCACCATTCCCACTAAATAAATTTTTAATTAATTACTTACCTAATTAATTAATCCATTACCTAACTAATTATTTTATTATTTTATTATTTTTCTTAATCATTATTATCATTATTATTATCATTGTTATTAATTTTAAACTTGAGTGGAGGCCATTTGGGAGTGCTTGCCACCATTCTCACTAAATAAATTTTTAATTAATTACTTACCTTATTAATTAATCCATTACCTAACTAATTATTTTATTATTTTATTATTTTTCTTAATCATTATTATTATCATTGTTATTAATTTTAAACTATATTTAGTATTTATTTTATTTTATTTTATTTTTGAACAAGAATTAAATTTAAATTTTAAAAACTCATGTGGGCCCCACATGGTCTTGTGGGCCCCATGTAGTCTTGTGGGCCCCACACAATTTCGAGACCCAAATGGATCGTACGTAATTCCAATAACTCTTATACGATTTTATGCATCCTGCATAGTTTTGAGACTTGTGAAAACCTTCATACGGTTTCGGGACTCATGTGGGCCCCACACAGTCTTGTGGGCCCCGCATAGGATACCTATATTATTATTATTTTATCATATATTTCTTCAAATTATATCAGTTAAAACATTATTTTATGTACTTATTTACGTATATAAACAGTCTTGTGGCTCCGGGACTCATGTGGACCCCACATAGTCTTGTGGGCCCCATATATGATACCTATATTATTATCATCTTATTATGTATTTTTACAAATTATGTCTGTCAAAACACTATTTTATGTATATATACTTATTTACGTGTACAAATAGTGTCTATCCTGTTTATCCTATGAAATTCCATTTTGACCAGGCCGACCTCCAGGGAGCGACTGAGCCGCAATGGTCTCTGAGCACTCGCTAAGACAAGGTCTTTCTTAGGCATCAAACATGGAATCAAGGATCCTACAGAAAAACACTTCTGTATTGATATTAACTTAATGACTATTTTTATTATTTTATTATTATTGTACTTTAATCATATATATATATTTTTGGGTCATCACACTCAAAGACTCAAATAGAGCGACGGTTTCCTTTCAACAAACAGGCTCTCATGTTTGATATCTTAAGTGTCTGTGAAAGGATGGAATTTGGGCACATGCCCACAATTTGCAACAGTAACGAAAGAAAATACACAAGTTAATGAAACCCAAACTTCTTTACCCATAGGTGATGAATTTTTAGATATTATTCCCAAATGATTTATCGGGGCTACGTTCAAAAAGGAGATTGAATTTAATATTGATTTGGTGCTGGGAACAGAGCCTATATCGACTACTCCATAAAGAATGGCATTAGATGAACAAAGGCCACCTATGGTGCAACTAGAAGATATCCTTGACAAGGAATTTATTCGACCTAGTGTACCACCTTGGGTTGCACCTGTGTTATTTGCTAAGAAACATAATGGGTCATTGAGGCTATGCATTGGTTATTTGAAGTTGAATCACGTTACATTAAGAATTGGTATTGACTTTCAGGAATTAGTGGATTATTTGATCAATTGGCAAAATCCCAAAAATTTTGAAGATTGATTTGCAATCAAGTTATCACCAATTGAGATTTAGGAATTAAACATCCCAAAGAATTTAGTACATAGTATGATCACTATAAGTTTCTTGTGTTACCATTTGGGGTTACCAATGCACCTTGCACTTTCATGGATATGATGAATCAAGTTATTCAACCATACTTGGATCAATTTATTATAGTTTTTAAAGATAATTTTTTATATATATTTAAAGACTCAAGAAGAGCATGAACAACATTGGTGATTAACTTTACAAACATTATGAGAGCATCAGTTATATGCTAAATAAGAAATGTGAGTTCTGGACAACTAGTGTGAAATTTTTGGGTCATGTCATAATCAAAGAATAGTTATCTATTGATTCTTGTAAAGTTAATGTTGTATTGAGTTAGGGAACCCCTAAAAATGTGGCTTAAATTCATAACTTCTTGGGTTATTATCGCAGGTTTTTGCGGAATTTTTTCTAGAATGTTTGTGCCACTGATCAAATTGACAAGGAAAAAGTGGTTGCCTAGGGATCATGACACTTAAAGCCTCACAAGTGCAATTATCTGACCAATGACTTGGAATTAGCTGCTATTATGTTTGCATTAAAATTATAGCGTTTAAATATATATATATATATATATATATATATATATATATATATGGAAACAAATTTTAACTGTATTCAAACGATAAAAGCCTTAAATACCTCTTTATTTAGAAGGAATTTTATTTTGGAGTTTGAGGATGAAAAGAGGATGGTTACTAGGGATCTTAACCTCATTGCAGTTTGGTTACTGAATTCTTGTAGGTACCATTTCTAAAGAAGGATTCATAATATATTATTTGTTACGAGAGAAAGGTTATGTTGTTGTTAGATCTTTGGGGAACTGGAAATGAGAATTAAAGTTGTTGAGTGTTGGTGCTGAGACAAGGGGTATGAGGATAGGATGTCCAATCCATCGGTTCGTGTTAGTTATCAGTTTTTAATAGAATTGTTTACGAGATTAACTCAAAACTTGTTAAGTTAACGATGAATTTTATTTGGGGTTACATTCAACAAATTTTAAGGACGAAATTTTTATAAGGAGAGGAGAATGTAACGATCCTAAAAATAATATGCATAGAAGTGTAATAATAATAATAATAATAATAATAATAATAATCAAAAAATAATAAATAAATAATACAAAATAAAAAATTAAATTAAATTAAATTAAATTATTAATTAATTAATTAATAAGAATTATTAATTTAATAATATAATATATATAAACATCCTGAAGGATTGAGAACCTTCAGGATTCAAAATTGAAATCAAAGATACAGAGGCCCCCCCTCACGGCTCTCTCTCCTTCTCTCTCCATTTCTCTCTCATCAAGCTCTCTCTCTCTCTCTCTCTCTCCTCTCTCTAAGATTTCTTGATTATTTCCTAGCCAAATCGAAAAACGAACATCATATCCGAGTCCCAGCTAAGCTTCTGAGCATTTTTACCACAGTGGATTTGTCGTTGGGATGTCGTAAGCACCACTCCAGAGCTAAGGTAAAGGGAATAGATTATGACAGATATTTTTGAAAATTCAACCTATTAAAATGAAGTCTATGATTACAGGATTAATATATATGATTTTATGAATAATCAGGCATAGGAAAATGATAATTTCGTTTATTATATATATGAGTATTTGGGAAAAACCAGGTATTTTGAGCTAAGCAAAATATTATGTTAGTTTATTTGTGAAATTGAACCGATTAAATTAAGAATATAGATAAAGAAATACTATATATGATTTTCTGAATTATTCAAACATATGGAAAACGATGGTTTTTGGTTATTATATCATATTTTTTGGCGAATATTTTGGAATTAAATTAAATTGTAAGGATTTGGTTATATCAAATCTTTGGGAATAATTTGGAATTCAATTAAACAACAGGGATTAGAGTAAATCGGGTTTTCTTGGAATATAATGGAATTAAATTAAATAGATGAAATTAATCATACCCTTGTTTCAACAAAATATATTTTTCCCAAATAGTTATTATATTATGATTTATCAATCAAATTAGGCAGTTATTATATTATGATTTATCAGTCGAATCAGGTAATTATTATATTATGATTTATCAGTCAAACTGTGTCGCATGAGAATTATTTATGTTATTAAACTTGTTTGGATTTTTATGATGTTGTACTAGAAATGTTTTAGTATTATACTATTTTCTGGAATTGTTAAAGAGAATGCATAAAATTGTATATGGTGTTTTATTGAGCCGCGATCTTGATTACGTACATGGTGCTCTATTGAGCCGCGATCTTGATTACCTACATGGTGCTTTATTAAGCCACGATCTTGATTATATTATGATACACCGATTTTATACCGATTTATGAATGTGATAGATTCTATACAAAATTATGAATATGATGGTTTTATACTGAATTACGAAAACGAGATCATGTTATTGTTTTTACTATGTAAATTATATATGATTTATGAAAAATGGGCTATATTAAGCTGAAAGTATGTTATAAGGGAAATTATGTATTTTCGGTTATACAAGTGTGAGTACCGTTTCAAATGTCATTTTAGTTACAATTTAATATATGAATGTTTTATGATCACACTAAAACTCATCTACCACATACTGATAATAATCTATTCCATCTTACTGAGAGGTGTCTCTGTTAGTTTTGGTGCAACCCCAAGAAGTGGGTGAATTGGGAATTTAAAATTTGTCACCTAGGTTTATTGGTTTTATCAACAGTGTAGCTCAGCCTAGGGTCAGTCAACGCAATCAACAAATAAACATACACGTGCAGTAAAAATAAAGTACGAAAAAGTAAACAATACACGCAATATGTTATTGAGATTCGGCCAAATTGCCTACATCCCCGCCTTGGCTACACCAGCACAAGGATTCCACTAAAGCTCACTTAACGGGTGGAGCGGCATCGGTTACAATCAGGTCAATTCAAGGGGCTGACTTCAACCAACACACCTTACCAGGATGACATACCTAACTTTCCTAATCGGGTCTAAGCTAGTCCGAAACTATTCAACAGGACTAGTCTCCCTCTTCAGGCCCGTGCCTGGAATGCAACCAATGTGTATAAAATTTGTATATAGAAATGCGCTTCTACACAAGCAAATATGTACACCAGTACAACTCAATCAATATTGCAAGCACGAATGATATGTAAATATGCTCACTATTCTAATGTGTGCTAGACACTCAATCAAGTTTATCAGTCCAAATCTAGAGTGTATATCAAAGCAATATTTGAAACACAACACGTGAATAATACAAAATCATATCAGGGTTTCAAATATGCTAAGCAAGTAGATTCAAACAAACTCAACAAGATATTTCAATATATAAAGCACGGTGGAGTTGTTTGAAAAACTAGCTTTTAAAAAGGATTTTTGCACACAAAAATATAGGTTTGGGTGTCTTGCAATGACAATGCAAGAACCACAACCTTCTAAGTCTTCCCACACAAGATTTATCAAGCAAAATCGGTGGAAGAACTTAAGGCTATACTCTTAAATAAAATCAATCAAACAATATACCAAATAAGAGTATTAGCTAATAAGACTAAACACAATTAGTTTGGAAATACTCACAAGACTTGAAAGATCAAGAAAAATGGAGTGTATGAGTGTTTGGGAGTAGTATATGATAAAATAGGGTTTTGGAAGTTGAGAGAATTTTGACCTTAATCAAAATGCTAATCCTTGCTAATTATGACAAATGAACAGGTATTTATAGGCAAGGAGGATTTTTTGACTGTTGGGGACTCAATGGGAATAATTAAATTTGTTTTAAAAGCCATTAAGAAAATTAACCCAGTTTACCTCATTAAAAAATCGATAAAAAATATTTTAACCCGCGAGGTTCGGGTGCCTAAACAGACTTAGTCAAAAATCCAATTTTTAATGGTTCGGGTGCCCGAAGAAACGGTCGGTCAGCTGAACAAAAGTCAGTAGCATTTTGTTCGTAAATTCGAGTGCTCGGTTCCAAGTTCGGTTAACCGAACCAACCAATTCGGTTGCTTGATCCCATTTTGAATGTGATCGTTTGGGTGCCCGAGTAGTTGAAAAGGAACCTGACTCCGGTTCGGGTGCCCGAGGGAGATACGGTCAAAAGTGGTTCGGGCGCCCGAACACCAAGTCAACATATTGACTTGTTCGGTCGCCCGAGCCGTTTTACACGGCTCTCAACATTTTTATTTAAGTTCATTTTTAGCCAATTTAATTCCCCTGATATGAAAAGTCATGTTGGGAACTTAGTGTACTAAAAGTAGGTTCCTAAGGTCCAACTAGGGTCTATTATGAGCATACCTCCCTACCATGCATGATGCAAATTATTACAAGCCACAGCGTGTACAGTTTATAATAAATATTATATCCCAGAATGAAGAAATGAAATAATAAATACAAATACAACACAAAATTCTTCATTATTTGGCACGAACATCGCATGTCATCATGGTATGTATTTAGTCCGAATACACGTGCACAGTGAACCTGTATGCAAGCTTTAGTACAACCATCAGTACCAAGAGTATTTGTCATGATCAAAACTGGGCATGACCTATCAGATCAACAATCTCCCCCTTTTTTATGATGACAAACACTTTATGCAAAAGTGGGCACAGCCAAGAAAGGGCTCCCCTTGACTTTATGCATAAAGACAATTTAAGTCTTGTTGACCTAATAGGTCACACCCAGTTTTGATTATGACAAATACTCTTGGTACTAATGATTGTACTGAGAATTGCATGCAGCTTTACCTTGTGCGCTCTTTAGGATTAAAAGTCATATCATGATGGCATGCAGTGTTCTTACCAAAGAATGAAGATTTATGTGTTGTATTTTGTACTCATTAGTGTAATTCTTCATTCTGGGATGTAAATTTAATTATGAACTGTACACTCCTATGACTTGTAATAATTTGCATCATGCATGGTAGGTAGGTATGCTAAAATTGACCATAGTTGGACATTAGGTACCTACACTAAGAACACAAGTCCCCAACATCACTTATCATAATCAGGGGAATCAAATTAAGGCTACAAATAAACTTAATAGAAAAAGTTAAGAGGGTTCGAGCGACTAAACCTATGTCGTGTAAAGCGGCTCAGGCGACCAAACAAGTCAACAGTTAACTTGGTTTTCGAGCACTGGAACCTTTTTTGAATGTATCTTCCTCGGACACCCGAAGCTATGTCAAAGCACTTTTCAACTACTTGGGCGACCAAACGATTACGTTCAAAAGAGGGCTCAGGTGACCGAAGTGCCTAGTTCGGTTAACCAAACTGTGAGCCGGGCACTTGAACTATCAAACAAATGCTATTGACTTTGTTTCAGCCGACCGACTCACCTTTTAGGTTGTTTCAGCCGACCAAGTCACCCTTCAGGCACCCGAACCTCTAAAAGTTGAACTTTTGACTGTGTTTATTCGGGCACCCGAACCTCGCGGGTTAAAATATTTTTTACCGAATTTTTAAATGGAGTAAAATGGGTTAATATTCTTAATGGTCTTTTAAACAAATTAATTATACCCATTGTGTCCCCAACGGTCAAAAATTTCTCCTTGCCTATATATACTCATTCATTTGTCATAATTAGTAAGGATTAGCAAACTTGATTAGGGCAAAATTCTCTCAACATTCAAAATCAAACACTCACATACTCCTCATTCTTGATTTTTCTAAGCATTGTGAGTATTTTCTAAGGCTATTGTGCTTAATCTCTATAGCTAGAACTCTCAGTTACATTATTGTTTGATTGATTTTCTGTGAGAGTTTAGTATTAAAATTCTTCCACCAATTTCATTTGATAAATCCAGTGTGGAAAGACTTTGAGGGTTGTGGTTCTTGCATTGTTATTGCAAGATACCTGAACCTAGATTTGGTGTGCAAAAATCCTTTTCAAAAAGCTAGTGCTTCAAACAACTCCAGTGTGCTTTGAATATTAGAATATATTATTGAGTTTGTTTGTTTGAACTTACTTAGCATATTTTTGAAACCCTAATCTGATTTGTGTTATTCACATAGTACGTTTCAAATATTGCTTGAATATACACTCTAGATCTTGAACTGGAAATCTATATGTGATTGAGTGTTTAGCACACATTAGAGCACTGAGCATATTTACATATCATTCGTGCTTGCATTATTGATTTAGTTATATTGGTGCACACATCTGCTTGTCTAGAAGGGTATTTCCATGTACAAACATTTTATACACATTAGTTGTATTCCAAGCGCGAGCTTGAAGAGGGAGACTAGCCCTGTGGAATAGTCCTAGATTGGCTTAGACCAGGTTAGGAAAGTTAGGTGTGCCATCTTATTAAGGCATGTTGGTTGAGGTCAGCCCCTTGAATTGACTTGATTGGTATAGGTGCCGCTCCACCCGTTTAAGTGAGCATTATAGTGGTAATCCTTGTGCTAGTATGACCAAGGCAGGGATGTAGGCATAATTGGCCAAACCTTGATAACATATCATGCATGTTCTTTACATTTCCACACTTTACCTTTATTGCACGTGTATGTTTATTTGTTGATTGTGTAGACTGACCCTAGGTTGTATTGCACTGTTGACAAAATTAGTTAACCTAGGCGATAAATTTTAAATACCCAATTCACCCCCCCTTGGGGTTGCACCAAATCTAACAATTGGTATCAGAGCTTCGTAACTTAGACTTAGACGTCATTTGTTAAAGATCATGATGGCTCGTGTTAGTGCATCCCCTTCATGTGAGGGAAGATTGGTCACACACCCACCTGTATTCTGTGGTAATGATTATGCTATATGGAAATTTAGAATGACTGTGTATGTTAAAACTTTAAATTGGAAACTTTGGAAAGTCATTGATCAGGGTGATTGTGTGCCTATGAAATCTATTGGGTGTATTGATGTTCCTAAATCTGAGTGTGAAATGAATGATCATGATAGGAACTTAGTACAGGTTAACTTTGATGCCATGAATACCTTACTACATGCTTTAGATTTTAATGTTTTATATGATGTTACGGCTTGTAGTACTACTAAGTAGATTTGGGACGAACTTGAGTGGAGATATGGTACATCTACGCAAAAGGAAGTCATTTCTCCATGCAACTTAGGCTCCACTGATCTCAAGGGAGGTAAAGGAGGGTAGGCATACGTTGAAACAAAAAAGATGGAGTGTACCTTCACTTCAAGAGAGAGCAAAAAAGTAAGATAACAAGAGAAGAAAGGAAGAGAAAGAAAGAAAAGAAGAAGATTGGAGAGGAAAGCTTGAAATTTGAAGATAGGAGATTCAAATTAGAAGAAGTAAGCAAAATTATTCTTGGTTTAGAGGAATCAAGGTTTCAAAATAGCAAGTTAAGCTTTTAATCTTTTTGTTTTTGCACAATTCTCATGAGTTTAGCATGCATGGATGTTCAAATTGAAAAAATTTCTTTCATGTATGTTAAAAAATTGATATTTTTATGGTGTTCTTTGAATGAAACTAAATATTCAAAATTTATACTTTATGGCATGTTAAACATTTAATTTCAAGGGTATTCTTACATCAAAAGACCTTATTTTTATTATGATTGAGTGTTTGTGGATTGTTGAATCAATCAAGTTAGGTTGCCTAAGTTTAGGGTTTTGATTAAAGCCATGATCATATAAGTCACCCACACTCAGAAAAAGTTAAAAACAACCCAAAAAAAAAGGGGGAGAGAGAGAGTTTATGTGACGACCTGAAATAAATTTCATATTTAAAATTCTCTGATACCACCTGAAATAAATATTTTCATACAGCGTAAGACCTCTAATACACATTCCCAGAGTATATAATAATATCATTTCCAATATCACAATTAAAACCCCTAAAATTCTAAATACATCAAAAACATAATTTAATAAAGATCTATTCTAAATAAAAGTTTCTATCCTACCCACGCTTCGCTGCGCTACTCTGATCACTGTTATACTCCATAGGGCATCTAAAAAATATTGAATAATCATTGAGTGAGACACCTCTCAATAAGAAGGAATAAATTATAATTAGTGTGTGGCGAATGAGTTCTTAACATGAGTAAAATATATATAACCATTAATTTAACTGTAAAGAAACTACATTTAATCTGTAACTCACACCTATAATTGAAAATATATTTATCTTCTACTCAAATATACTTTAACTTAATAAATAAACCCGTATTCATAAATATGCATAAATATATTCATAGTATAATTTTTCTTTCTTTCTTTCCCAGATGTTATTGGCATACTATCATGAATTAATCCTGCATGATCAAGTTGTGCAGCCCAAGGGCTGGACTTAACCATGGCTGGCCTACGAGGCTAAGTCAAATATAACATAACTACGCACAATTGCCCACCCAACCTGGTTCGCCCATCCTACTCGCCGCAACATTTCTTGAGTCGGCACATAGTGGGTATCCTACTCCCGTAACACTTCGGGGCTGATCAGCCTCCAACCCAACACTTTATGAATAGTGTGGTTGCACTATCAGCTAAATACCCAACCTGGTCCGCCCATCCTACTCGCCACAACACTTCTCGGGTCGGCACACATGGGGTTACGCTGTCTGATCTAGCTATCTAGCTACGATACTGTGCTTTGTACTTACTTAATCCATCAGGGTTCTCATTTCCACAATTCCACAGTAATCTCAATATCAAAAATATCATGTCTGTGTAAATCACATTTCTCAGTATCAAAAATATCATGTCTGTATCTCGATATAAAACTGGCATTTCACATATTTTACAAATTCACAGTATTTCCAGCATTTCCATAAAATCAGTACCATTTCACCATATAATACCATAAAAATATTCTAATTCAATTATGCAATAAAACATATTATTCTCATGTCACGCGATTTAAAGTATAATTTTGGAATACCGTAAACTACCCGAGAAAAATATATTTTTAACGAAAATCAGGTCTGATAGCCTCCACCATTTTATTTAACCACAAATATATTTATCGGAAACAATGGAGATCGACCTACACATTTTAGGTTTTTCCCAAATACATATAATAATCAAAAACACCCATTTCATATGCTTGAATCATACATAAAATTATATATAACATACACGAGATTATATACTCAAATTTAATCGGTTAATTTTTTTTTTAAAATAAAAGCCTTATATAATTTATACTCTTTACCTACTTCCTAAAGAAATGTCTATAGGAATCCTAAAACAATGCCTGAGGCGTTCACACAAAACCTTGTAACCATATATTTTAGCTTAATAAGCTAAATCCCGAAATAATTACTATCCTAACATCCCTAGGCTCACACGCTCCCGTTAATGGGTTAAATTCTAAAGAAATGTAGGTATGATCCACTTCCCATATTTAAATATAATTTCTAACATATTTAAAAACACCAATATGATCAAATCCCTGTAATTTAATCTAATTCCAAAATATCCCCAAACCTAGGCATATATTTAAATCATATAAATATAATTACATTCATATATTCAGATTTAATCGGGAATTTTTTAAAATATTTGTTTGACATAATCTATTCTCCTTACCTTATCCCAATAGTGGTGCCTAGGAAGCCCAAACCTAAAATCTGCTCCGATTAACTTGTTAAGAGTCGAAGTCGGGACCTCGTGGTGATGTTCATTTTTAGATTTCGCCGAGAGACCGACGAGAAATCTAGAGAGAGAGAGGGGTGGAGGAGAGAGAGAGAGAGAGAGAGAGAGCATTCGGCCTACGGAGGGGATGCTTCTGTTTGCAATTTTGAATTGGAATTGAACTTCTCCAAGAAGATTCAATCCCTTTATATATATATAAAACATATAATCATTATTATATTATATTAATATTATATATAAATGTATTACTTTAATCCTTATATATATATATATATATATATTTGTGTGTGTGTGTGTGTATATATATCATATTATTTATTTAATGAATTCAATTTAATAATATTTAATTAATTACTAATATTTTTCTTTTAACACTTTTATGCATATTATTTTCTAGGGCATTATATTCTCACCTCCTTATAAAAATTTTATCCTCGAAATTTGATACATAGCTTGAATAAAATCCTTTATAAACCCCGCAAGTTTGAGTCAAGTCATAAACAATTCTATTAAAAATTGGTAACTAACATGAACGGATGGGTTACACATCCTATCCTAATACCCCTTGCCTCAGCACCAACACTCAACAACTTTAATTCTCATTTCCAGTTCCCCAAAGATCTAATTCTGACATAACCTTTCTCTCTTAATCGATAATATACTCTAAATCCTTCTTTAAAAAGTGGTACTAACAAAATTTTGTAATCAAGTTGCAATACGGTTACGATCCCTGATAACCACTCCCCTATCATCCTCTAGTTCCAAAATAAAATTTCTTCTTCTCCTACCACCAAGAACCTATGGACGAGTCTTAAAGTTACAATACCAATCCCTAAATCAATTCATTCCTCTCTCCTACCTCCAACTCATCTCAAGAGTAAGTTTCTAACTCCTGAAGTATCACAATCTTAGTTCTTAAATTTATTTGTATCATATTTAAAATGAACATTTTCCTACTAAGTACTCAAAATAAATGCTTACTCAATTTTGCGTTTTGTCAATTAAATAGAGTCCTTCATCTAGAATGTAACTATCAGCTTTAAAAGAAAGGAGTGCTCAAGCAGTACATTAGGCTTCATAGTAGGGAATCTTAGTAGTAATATCATGACAACCAAGAATCCAATAATTCTTGGCATATTTGTTAAGCCAAAATCCCTAATACCTTTGTGATCGCTTTTAATACCTCCTAGCACAGAACTCCCCAAGGAAACCTCAACGACTATCTTATCCTACAATAAAAACAAAGGCGGGTACCAATCTTGAAAAACTCTTGTATTATCCATGAAGACAATAGGAAACTCATCATCATAGGCAGTATTCAAACTTAATTTATTATTGTCCCATACCAAGGTATTATATTCCTGTGTGCACACACGCCTATAGATCCAATCATAAGTTAATTAAAATATAATTCACGATCTAAATGGATGTTTTCATTATTTAAACGCACATATATCTTTGACTCTACTATTCTCATGAATACATCACCAAAATCTCCTTACACCTACTACATGAGTCCAAACCTCAAACAACCATAAGCTATGTACATCCACTTTTCTTGACCCTGTTATGGGTGGAAGCCTTGTACAATAGGTCAAACCCAACTTAGGTGACCTCCAAAACCTAAACAAGAATTGTCAAATATTTTTCCAGCACAATTGGTTTATCTGCAAAATAACTCTTAACTAAGACCTTATTATCGACTTCCAATTCAACTTCTGAAACACAAAGGAACAGTGAACCTCCATAATCTCCATAATAATTGCTTCATTTTGTAACATTAGATTTAAGGATATATGAAAAGAAAACTTACCAAAACTAAGATATTCGAAACCTTCGTTATCTTGCATCACCTTACTAAAGATTTTGGAAACCCCTGGGCATGGAAACATAACTGTAAGACAAGGAAACATTCCTACATGCAGTGATACAGGATCATTATCCAATAACTTTATTTCTTCACTACAATTCCCTCAAAACTAATATATGCGAGACTTCATAGACTTATGCTTGGAAGATAAGGAACTAAATTGAGCAATCAATTAAACAAAAATATCAATTTCCTAAATAATCTAGAATCTTGCTTTTCAAGCATTAGTATCCTAAAATTTTGAAGATTTGCCCCCAATGAAATCACCCTAAATAAATAACCAAAAATACACTGTTAAAATTTGTAAGTTAAAATAATCTTTTGGTAACAAACTGCATTATTTCCCCACTATCAGAAAGAATTTAACCTCAAATTGTAAAATGTAAAATGAAAAGCAAAGACCACAACTATTTTTCTTCTTCAACTAACTCAACATGTTGTGGATTGAACCCCAAATGCAGTGGTTCAACAATTCCAGTGGCAACTTCCTCAACTACCTTTCCTCACCAATCGACCTCTTTTGAACAAACCCAAAAGGAAAGCTTCTCTTCTAATTAACACTGCTTCAACCCAAAGAACGATACCCATTCAGAACCACCAAAATTTCCACATTACCCCAAATTGTCCACCAAATCTGAACAACCAGATATGACCTCCTTCCATCTTCGGGCAACCGTTTGCAAACTGAACCACAACTACACTCGTCTTCTCCCAACCCACAATCGACGGCAACTCTTGCAAGAACCTTTACTATTCATTTGTAAACCCAACTCTATAAGCTTACCTGTCGCGGCGTCCTGGGAGCGCGTGTGCCCCGGGCGGCGAAATTAAAATTAATTTTGATATTTTCATGGAAAAACATGGATGTCGGAGTCGCCACTAACCTTTAGTGCGGTTAGAACACATGATTACTACCCCGTTAGGGGTAGAATCGGTCTACATTACCAGAGTTGGGGTCGGGAGTTCGGTTACGCGAGGGGAAGGTACGGGCACCCCCTACGCGCCCGTTCTTACGAACGGTACCTAATTAATTTTAAATTATCCCTAAGTTAATCTAATAAGTCTTTAAACTACTCCTTTTATTTATTAATAAACACACATGAAAAATGAATAAATAAATAAATATATACATATATTCCCTCAGAGCTTAGGGTACGTGATACCCGAAGGCTCATACCCCCGCATTTAAATCATAGGGATTTAAAAATCAAGAAAATACTTTACAAAAATAGCTCCTAGATTTATTTTCAAAATTTATAAATTTTTTATAATTTAAAATATTTTCCAAAATTCTCTAGGAGGTTTCAATATATGATAATAGGATAATAAATTAACATATTAAGTTAAGCAATAAAATACTGTATGCTATACATATTAAGATACTAAAGATACTAAAGCAAATAATACCATATAATAATAATAATGTGTCATATAGAATAAAATACTAAAAATAACATAATACTGAAACACACCAATATATAAACGTATAATCTAAGAATACTAAATATACCCACATACTTAATAAGGCAGTATACTCATTTAGATCACATAACAATATAACAATATAACAATATAAATACATATGTACAATAATGGTAATAATAATTTACTCCTAATAGTGATAATGATAATATGATGTATAACATAATAGTTACCTTAATATTAACCAGCAATTAAAGATATGCACACTACACATATAGGTAAATCACTAACTAAGGAAGCAAATCAAACATAGGGTTAACAATATGGAAACCAATGAGAAGCCAAGGAAATAATGAAATTATGGGGAAGATTTATTTCTAAAAATAATATACACCTATTCAATATGGTTACCAAAAATTAATACACAACCCTAAATATACAAATATTACATATAAAATAAGTGCAAGAATAACCAAAACCCTAAATAGTGTAAAGAAACCTAGACATGCATGAAAAAACCTAAATAATATCTACACATGATGTGATGACAATAAAAACCTTACTTTGATAATACATAATAGACACAATTTAAATTTGAATATCTAATTATAACACAAATAATATAACAATAAGAGAAAAACCCTAAATATGAATATATTATTTACTAAATAAATATATGACCACAAGAAAAGGAAAACTTATTCAATTAACCAGAATACTACGTATACACAATTCAAAATTGAAACCAAGCCCCAACAAATAAAGAAGGAAACCTACAAAAATAAGAGCAACCCCATTAATATTTACAGTATTAAAAATGATATACAAACGTATAATAATATTATTGACGGTAATATATAAATTATATAACAAAATTATTCATAATAATATTCACATGATAATAATACTAATACTAATAATATATAAATATTATTAACAATAATACACAAATGACAATACTGATAGAGTAGAGTCAATATAAAATATATATATATATATATATATATATATGTATGTATGTATGTATATATTAACAATAACACTTAAATAAATGTATATTTGTGTGTGTCCGGTGTACAGCAGTGTGTGCAGCAGAGTGAGTGTGTGCAGGGTGTGAGTGCGTGCGGGTTCTGGGTGTGTCTGTGGCTTGCATGAAAGAAATTTACCGCCGGGGCTGTATCCGGGAAGGCAGCAACAGTGCTGCGTGGTTGGTCTGCTGGAGACGGCAGATCTGGAGGTCTCAGGTGGAGCTGGTTCGGAGTGGAGGATGCAAGTGCTGGAGAGTGTTCGCCGGAGTTGATGAACGAAAAGGCGACGACGATGGCGAGTGGCGAGCGGCGACGACGTCTAAGCGCGATGACGGAGAGAACTCTTTCAGCGTCCATGGTGGCTGACAGTTGGAGTTGGTAGCATCGGTGAAGGGGTCGCCGTGGATGGCTCGCGGCTGGGCTGCTACTTCTTTGGGAGTTGCGGCGGTTCCTACTCTTGGCTGCTGCGTGAGGTGCTGCTTTTGGAACCTCCGGGAAGTGCCTGTATTCTTGCAGCCGTGATGAGTGTGCAGAGAGAGTGAGGGCGCAGGGGCGGGGGTGAGTAAGGATGTAGAGAGAGTGATGGAGGCCGTGAGGGCTTTCGTTGGTGGTGGCCGGCAGAAGAAGATGGAGAGAAAAGAGAGGGAAGGCAGGGAAGGTTCAGAGGTTGCCGGAGGATGGAGCTGTGTAGGGTTTTTTTTTTTGGTTGGTTTCTTGGTCTCCGGCTGCGCTGCGCCCCCCCTCTGCTGTTCTCTGTGTATCATCCTTATAAAAAAAATTTTACAACCCTAAAAACCTTTCCTTTTTTTGATTTTTTTTTTTTTTATGGTATTTTTCTTTTGGAAATATCATTATGAGTATAACTACTATTATGGTAATAATAATAATAATAATAATAATAATAATAACAAAATAATAATAATAATAATAATAATAATAATAATAATAACAGAAATAAATAATAATAATAATAATAGTACTAATAAAGATAAAAATACTAATAATAATAAAAAAATAATATTAATAGCAACGAAAATAAATAATAATAATAATAATAATAATAATAATAATAAATAATATAAATAGAAATAAAAATAAAAGTGATAATAATAATACTAATGAAAAATAATAATAATAGTAATAATAATAATAATGAAAATAAGAGGGGACCCATTGTTCTATTTGGTTAGGGCAAAAATAGGGTGTCTACAGCTGCCCCTCTTTGTAGGCTTAGTTGCTTCAATGTAACGGTAGGAACTCTCCTACGTTTTTGTAGCAAAAAGCCTGCAAAGATAAAAGACACCTATTTTAGCCAAGCCATTCAACTCTCTATGGCTTTTCAGGTTAATCAAGAGTTGTTTGTTTCTGCCAACCAGAGATGATATGCACTAAATGTGAGAATCCATGTTGAGTAATACAAGGATGACTTACTGCGAATGTAAGAATCCGAGTCGTAGGGATATGATGATCCAGCCATGGGACACAATGATGGCTTACTTCGAATGTAAGAATCCGAGTCGTAGGGATACGATGATCCAGCCATGGGACACAATGATGGCTTACTTCGAATGTAAGAATCCGAGCCGTAGGGACACGATGATCCAACCATGGAACACAATGATGGCTTGCTTCGAATGTAAGAATTCGAGCCGTAGGGACACGATGATCCAGCCATGGGACACAATGATGGCTTGCTTCAAATGTAAGAATCCGAGTCGTAGGGACACGATGATCCAGCCATGGGACACAATGATGGCTTGCTTCGAATGTAAGAATCCGAGCCGTAGGGACACGATGATCCAGCCATGGGACACAATGATGGCTTGCTTCGAATGTAAGAATCCGAGCCGTGGGGACACGATGATCCAGCCATGGGACACAATGATGGCTTGCTTCGAATGTAAGAATCCGAGCCGTCGGGACACGATGATCCAGCCATGGGACACAATGATGGCTTGCTTCGAATGTAAGAATCCGAGCCGTAGGGACACGATGATCCAGCCATGGGACACAATGATGGCTTGCTTCGAATGTAAGAATCCGAGCCGTGGGGACACGATGATCCAGCCATGGGACACAATGATGGCTTGCTTCGAATGTAAGAATCCGAGCCGTAGGGACACGATGATCCAGCCATGGGACACAATGATGGCTTGCTTCGAATGTAAGAATCCGAGCCGTAGGGACACGATGATCCAGCCATGGGACACGATGATGGCTTGCTTCGAATGTAAGAATCCGAGCCGTAGGGACACGATGATCCAGCCATGGGACACAATGATGGCTTGCTTCGAATGTAAGAATCCGAGCCGTAGGGACACGATGATCCAGCCATGAGACACAATGATGGCTTGCTTCGAATGTAAGAATCCGAGCCGTAGGGACACGATGATCCAGCCATGGGACACAATGATGGCTTACTTCGAATGTAAGAATCCGAGCCGTAGGGACACGATGATCCAACCATGGAACACAATGATGGCTTGCTTCGAATGTAAGAATTCGAGCCGTAGGGACACGATGATCCAGCCATGGGACACAATGATGGCTTGCTTCAAATGTAAGAATCCGAGCCGTAGGGACACGATGATCCAGCCATGGGACACAATGATGGCTTGCTTCGAATGTAAGAATCCGAGCCGTAGGGACACGATGATCCAGCCATGGGACACAATGATGGCTTGCTTCGAATGTAAGAATCCGAGCCGTGGGGACACGATGATCCAGCCATGGGACACAATGATGGCTTGCTTCGAATGTAAGAATCCGAGCCGTAGGGACACGATGATCCAGCCATGGGACACAATGATGGCTTGCTTCGAATGTAAGAATCCGAGCCGTAGGGACACGATGATCCAGCCATGGGACACAATGATGGCTTGCTTCGAATGTAAGAATCCGAGCCGTGGGGACACGATGATCCAGCCATGGGACACAATGATGGCTTGCTTCGAATGTAAGAATCCGAGCCGTAGGGACACGATGATCCAGCCATGGGACACAATGATGGCTTGCTTCGAATGTAAGAATCCGAGCCGTAGGGACACGATGATCCAGCCATGGGACACGATGATGGCTTGCTTCGAATGTAAGAATCCGAGCCGTAGGGACACGATGATCCAGCCATGGGACACAATGATGGCTTGCTTCGAATGTAAGAATCCGAGCCGTAGGGACACGATGATCCAGCCATGAGACACAATGATGGCTTGCTTCGAATGTAAGAATCCGAGCCGTAGGGATACGATGATCCAGCCATGGGACACAATGATGGCTTGCTTCGAATGTAAGAATCCGAGCCGTAGGGACACGATGATCCAGCCATGGGACACAATGATGGCTTGCTTCGAATGTAAGAATCCGAGCCGTAGGGATACAATGATCCAGCCATCTCAACCAGTAACAAGGTGTGAATGCAAAGTCGGGAAAGTTGTTACTCTATTTGGAAAATGCACTTAGGGTAAAAAAAATCCGAATGTCAATGACTGAATCCCCTATCTTTGGGATTTGTTGCCCCAGTTCAAAATAAATCAACGTGTGTCTGGGGTCAACTTGCCCTAGTTTTCCAAGTAAATCAATGTGTGCTTGGGGTCCGTTACCCCAATACAACTGAAATCTCTCCATCAAGGATGTCAAATAATCATTTGAAAGCTCAAGACAAGTGTGAAGGGTGCTCTATTGCTGCTTGTGATGCTAGAATATAATGATATGCTGCTATATGTATGCATGTTGCTAACTTGTGATTATATGTATGCATTTTTATTTTTTATTTTTGTGATGCTAAAATATGAAATGCATAAGATGTATGGTAATGCGTGAAATGCATGACAATGCATGAGATGCATAGTAACACATGAAATGCATGGCAATGCATGAGATGTGTGGTAATGTGTGAAATATAGGGTAATGCATGACATGCAAGGCGATGCATAAGATGTATGGTAATGCATAAGATGTATGGCAATGTGTGAAATGCATGGAAATGCATAAGATGTATGGTAATACATGAAATGCATGCAATGCATGACGATGCATAAGATGTATGATAATGCTCGAAATGCATGACAATGCATGAAATGTACGGTAATACATGAAATGTAGGTACTGCATGCAATGGATGATAATGCATGAAATGTAGATAATGCATGAAATGCATGACAATATATGAGATGAATGGCAGTGCATGGAATGCATGGCAATATGTGAAATCTAGGTAATGCATGAAATGTAAAACAATGCATGAAATTTGGGGTAATGCATGATAATGCATGAATCTTTTCTCCCAATGCACTCATGATCAATGTCCTCATTTTTTGTCTCTACATGAGATTCGCCACATTTGAATGGATTTGTAACCGATCTTAGCTTAATCTTCTTTATTCATCCGGTCATGAAAGTGATTGACTCAGCTCAAATGAAAATCATAAAATCTGCACCAGTTGAATGGACCTACAGATGATCTTGACTCTGATTTCCTATTCCAATCCGATAAGAAAGTACTTGAATGGGACCTACTGAGACTCAACTCGGAATTTGCCCCAGTTAAATTCATTTGTCACCGATCTTGAATCTATTGTTGGATTCCTTTTGAACTTGACATGACATTTGCCCCAGTTTGACTACTCTTTCTCCATAATGATCTTCTTTATAGAAATTTCTGGTGATTCTGAAATTCTTTGACTATCCATCCTCTTTTAATGCTCTAAAGAGTAAAAAGGGTTCCCCCTTTTCCTTTTCTCATTTTTTTTTTTTTTTTTGGTAAGGAACAAGGAATGATTATGCAACTATGACATCAACTCGCTAAATCAAAAGGCCATCTGCACTAAATAAATGTTTTACCATGTTTCAATGCTATCGTAGGGGAAAATTCATGCCAGTATTCAAAAGTCATGTAACGTTGATTTCCCAGCCTAGATGACTGTTCCTTCTCTTCACTTGCCCCAGTTTCATCAACTCATGCTTTGATCTCAAGATGGTCTTTAAGACTCGGAACGAAACGTAGGCTTAAGGATGTAGGATTTCAGAATAAAAGGGAAACTAAGGCTCAAAAATACCACCCCAAATAATGTTTTATGCCCCCAGTTTGAGTTGAGGCGCTTTTGCAAGATGTTGACCGAACTTGTTATTTAAACAAGCTGCCTACGTACCCTTTCAGGATCAGGTCATTACGTAGTTCAGACTCAACATTGAGTCTGACAAATCATTTAAGACAACAATGTATACCAATCTGGTCAGGACTTTCATTTGGACCGTAATGTAGGCTAAGGATACGGGTTAACGAAGAAAGGAGCTACATAAGGCTCAAAATCATCAATTTCATCAAGGGTAATTTGGTCAAAGATCACATATGTAGCAAGTCCCTTATTTTCTTTCTTTTTCCTCCTGCTTTTCTTTTAATCTTCTTTTCCTTCTTTTACTGCAACTTTCACTTTTCCTTTTATAAAGGAACTTGACCTCATTTTCATTTGAACTTCAATTGGGACCAATCTTTTAAGAACTGCCCCAGTGTGGGGTGTGATCCTTCGACGGGTTAATCAGGGAATGAATTTTTCAGGCTCAAAAGGGTTGTCAAGAGATTTCTTCTTTTACTTTCTTTTGGATAGCAGAAAAATGGCCTGCCATCATTTTGGTAATGACTATTGTCTCAAACGATTTGCCAAACATTAAGGGACCCAAACCCAGGTTGGATTTTTGGTGATCTGACTTTTAAGAAAAGGATGGTTTAACATTCAGGCTCAATTTGGTTAACAAATGGTAAATCATTGTTTGGGTTCTTTTTAGGGATAACTGGTCGGCCAAAGAGGGCCATCCATCATTTGATCAAAGCATGTGAGATTAATTGATAGGAAATTATCAGAACAGCGTAGCCACTTCTGAAAGTAACAAAAAACTTCTTCATAACGTCTGAATTCAATGATTGTTTCATCCTTTAACATCTCTTTCTAGCTCATGAACACTGGCAATATTACTTTCCCTATTCCGGCATGAAACATAAGCAAACATAATTTGGCAATGGGACTCATGATGCAAGTGAGATAACGAAATGCATAATTCATTTTATTGAATATAGAAACTATTCCGAGACACAGGCGTCCACGGATTACTAAAAGCAAATAACAATGGAAAACAAAAGAACATCAACTGAAAAGGATTAGATAGTCAAAAGTTCGGTACTCCATCACTTTAGCCTCGACGGATAATGACTGAAACCATTGATTTGGGAACCTCCTGGATATGTTAACCACTTCCTTCCTCATGTTTGGGCAAAGGATTCCCCTGGACTCCCGGTTGCTTGTCGTCGAATGCTAACCATCCAGCATCTCTTAATGATTGCACCTTATGCTTGAAGGCCCAACATCTGTCAATAGTATGGCCGGGAGAGTTAGCATGGTACTCACAACGAACCCCAGGATCATACCACTGTGGAGGAGGGTTCGCAACGGGCGTCCCAGGGATTGCAGATACCATCCCCTTTTCCTGCAGCTGAGGAAATAATTCGGCATATGTCATGGGAATGGGGTCCACCCTTCGGAAGTTTCTGGTCACAAACCTGTCTTGTGTTTGCTGATTCGGTGGACCAGAGCGAACAATCTGGGGCCTTGTGCCTGTATGCGCTGTTTGATTTACCATCGGCTCAAAATCAAAGTTTCTCTTGGGCCATTGGTTCCCACCTCTGGTATACTGATTCTTCCAATTAAATTGCCCCTGTATCATTTGTGCTTCTTCCTCCTTCTTCCTATTAGTCCACCTTTTTCCTAACCCAGTTTCCAAGCCATTATCCTTGACTAGGCCTGCCTTGATATCGCCTTCAATTCTTCCTCCCGCAGCCACAATATCCATAAAATCGTGGGGAGTTGTTCCCCGAAGGTGCGTGCGGTAGGGGTCTTTTAATGTACTTACGAACAAGGAGATAGCCTCTCGGTCACTCACCGGGGGGTCCACTTGGATTGACATATCTCTCCACCTGTAAGCATATTCTCTAAATGTTTCAGTGGATTTCTTCTCCATTTCTTGTAGCATCATCCGATCAGGCGCCATTTCTGTCACATGGCGGTAGTGAGTAACAAAGGCATTGGCCAAGTCCTTCCAAGTGCGGACCCGAGCCTTATCTTGCTGAATGTACCAACGGATAGCGGACCCAGTCAAACTGCTTTGAAAGCAATGCATCATTAGTTTTTCATTGTCTGAGTACGCGGCCATTGCTTGGCAGTACATCACTAAATGTGTTCGAGGGCACCGGGTCCCGTCAAACTTTTCAAAGTCTGGCATTTTGAACTTTGGCGGTAGGGTGACTTTAGGCACCAAGCAAAGGTCATTTGGATTAACTGAATCGAAAGTATTAGAACCTTCCATTGCTTTTAAGCGCTCTTCTAATACGTCACAGCGACGCTCAGCCTCAGATTTACTGATCCCCATATCAGAAGGTACTAATGGAGGAGTTCCTACTACTGGGAACCCCTGTGCTGGCATATCAAGGATGAAAGGAGGCATATTTGGCGGTGGACCCCCCATGACACCAGGCGGTGGAATTGATGTTTGTCCATGATCTGGGGTGAACCCTGGGGGATGAGTGGGGTCCACATCTACTTCGGGATCAACATGCACTGCCTTTCCCTTGTTCATCAGTAACTCCAGAACCTTACTTATCTTGTCATTTATTTCTTCTTGTCCTTGTTCTAGACCCAGGACTCTATTTTCCAATTGTTCACTCATTTCTCTCGCTCTTCGCCTGGTATTGTACTGATGCGTGGTGGTCTCAATTATTGCTTTATATCACTCAAACCACCTCTTTGATTAGGAACTGAAAACCAAAAAATTTCCTTTTTTAGAACCATGAATGCACAATTATGTACTGCATGAGTGAAAGTGTTTTGATGCACGATTAGGGTATGCAATAGGTGTTTATGCATGAATGCAACTAGTGCACTTACATATACAAACAAAGATATAAACGTGCATGCAGCCTATCGTGCATGACTATGTATGAAATGAAATGCATGAATATGATGTCCTAAATTACTACTTAGCTAGAATTCTAGAAAAATCCCACTAATGAAACGGGTTAAGATTAACATGACCATTGATGGGTCACGATTTCAATTCAATTTCTCCCTTACCCATTCATTTCCTTGATGATGGTCCATGTACCTCAGTTCTATAAAGGGTCAAATTATGTTCTGAGGTTGGGGTTGACCCAGGCTAGTCAACCCATTGGATTCATTCAATGTGGACTTGTGGACTTTAGTGTGCACTTGGGCCTCAAGTATTTTAAAATATGGGCTTCGAGCTATTTCATGATGGGTTAAGGCCCTAGCTGAAAAGGAATTGGGCTTGGATTACTTGAAAAAATGTTAGCCCAAATTTTTAGGCAATTGGGTTGAAGTCCTCTTTTGAAATCTGGGTTTGCCCCTTTTTGGAAATCATGTCTAGGCCAGGTTTTCACTTAGGAAAATGTCGGGCCTAGGCTTGTTTTTAAAGAATTGGGCCCGATTTATTTGAAAAGGATTGGGTCGACCCATATTTCATGATGGGCTGAGGCCCTAGTTGAAAAGGAATTGGGCTTGGATTATTTGAAAAAATGTTGGCCCAAATTTTTAGGCAATGGGGTTGAAGTCCTCTTTTGAAATCTGGGTTTGACCCTTTTTGAAAATAAGGCATGGGCCAAGTTTTTGCTTAGAAAAAGGTCGGGCCCAAGTTTGCTTTTAAAGAATTGGGGCCGAGTTATTTGAAAAGGGTTGGGCCGACCCATATTTTAAAATGCTTAGGCCAAGTGCTTCATTTTTTGAAAGGATGGGTCATGGTCTCATTATTGGGCTTTTTTAGAATACTGGCTAAGTAGTACGTAAGTTTAAAATGGATGCAGCATGCATGGTATAATACAAGGTATCTCATAACATATATACAACATACTATACATGGAGTAGGATGTGGCTCCTGTCCCAACCCAAGGTAGGTATATATATACAGGGTTCTTCATGACTCTATCCTAGTTAAGGAAGACTATAGACAAGTATGTGTGGGTAGGCTCTAATTCTTATATACAAAAGGTTCCCAATCTAACCTCCATCCTCACCCAAGAGGGGTTTAGACAAAGTTTAAATTGAGCGGAGTGGTTCGCGGGTCCCCACAAGCCCTGCCACGTGGGGACAAACGCTATTACACTCCTATCTAATCCTAGTAAGGAAAGCTCAGGTATAGAGCGTGAGAGTGTGTGATTTTAATTTTTAACCTAATCCCACTATCCCCGCATTTATTCACATGCTATAAACAATATGGAAACAAGATATTTACAATTAATATATATATTCAAAAGATAAGGAAACACAATATATGCAATTAATATGTTTATTCACAAAAAATTTGGAAACAAAAGAATAAGGAAACAAAATATTTACGATTTAATATACAAAATATCTATAATTAATATGCTTATTCACAATATCTACAATTAATATGCTTCTTCAGAATATTTGGAAAAATATCTACAATTAATGCTCAACAAATTAGGAAACAAAATATTTTTAATTAATTGAGGCTATTTACAAGTTATGGAAGTAAAATATTTACAATTAATCAAAGTTTATTTACAAATTACAATATTTACAAAATAAGGAGTAATTAAAAGATTTATTAAATTTAAACTTGGGATAATTTTCAATTAATTAATGGCTCGACTCTCTAAGTCCCCAGCGGAGTCGCCAAGCTGTCGCGGCGTCCTGGGAGCGCGTGTGCCCCGGGCGGCGAAATTAAAATTAATTTTGATATTTTCATGGAAAAACATGGATGTCGGAGTCGCCACTAACCTTTAGTGCGGTTAGAACACATGATTACTACCCCGTTAGGGGTAGAATCGGTCTACATTACCAGAGTTGGGGTCGGGAGTTCGGTTACGCGAGGGGAAGGTACGGGCACCCCCTACGCGCCCGTTCTTACGAACGGTACCTAATTAATTTTAAATTATCCCTAAGTTAATCTAATAAGTCTTTAAACTACTCCTTTTATTTATTAATAAACACACATGAAAAATGAATAAATAAATAAATATATACATATATTCCCTCAGAGCTTAGGGTACGTGATACCCGAAGGCTCATACCCCCGCATTTAAATCATAGGGATTTAAAAATCAAGAAAATACTTTACAAAAATAGCTCCTAGATTTATTTTCAAAATTTATAAATTTTTTATAATTTAAAATATTTTCCAAAATTCTCTAGGAGGTTTCAATATATGATAATAGGATAATAAATTAACATATTAAGTTAAGCAATAAAATACTGTATGCTATACATATTAAGATACTAAAGATACTAAAGCAAATAATACCATATAATAATAATAATGTGTCATATAGAATAAAATACTAAAAATAACATAATACTGAAACACACCAATATATAAACGTATAATCTAAGAATACTAAATATACCCACATACTTAATAAGGCAGTATACTCATTTAGATCACATAACAATATAACAATATAACAATATAAATACATATGTACAATAATGGTAATAATAATTTACTCCTAATAGTGATAATGATAATATGATGTATAACATAATAGTTACCTTAATATTAACCAGCAATTAAAGATATGCACACTACACATATAGGTAAATCACTAACTAAGGAAGCAAATCAAACATAGGGTTAACAATATGGAAACCAATGAGAAGCCAAGGAAATAATGAAATTATGGGGAAGATTTATTTCTAAAAATAATATACACCTATTCAATATGGTTACCAAAAATTAATACACAACCCTAAATATACAAATATTACATATAAAATAAGTGCAAGAATAACCAAAACCCTAAATAGTGTAAAGAAACCTAGACATGCATGAAAAAACCTAAATAATATCTACACATGATGTGATGACAATAAAAACCTTACTTTGATAATACATAATAGACACAATTTAAATTTGAATATCTAATTATAACACAAATAATATAACAATAAGAGAAAAACCCTAAATATGAATATATTATTTACTAAATAAATATATGACCACAAGAAAAGGAAAACTTATTCAATTAACCAGAATACTACGTATACACAATTCAAAATTGAAACCAAGCCCCAACAAATAAAGAAGGAAACCTACAAAAATAAGAGCAACCCCATTAATATTTACAGTATTAAAAATGATATACAAACGTATAATAATATTATTGACGGTAATATATAAATTATATAACAAAATTATTCATAATAATATTCACATGATAATAATACTAATACTAATAATATATAAATATTATTAACAATAATACACAAATGACAATACTGATAGAGTAGAGTCAATATAAAATATATATATATATATATATATATATATGTATGTATGTATGTATATATTAACAATAACACTTAAATAAATGTATATTTGTGTGTGTCCGGTGTACAGCAGTGTGTGCAGCAGAGTGAGTGTGTGCAGGGTGTGAGTGCGTGCGGGTTCTGGGTGTGTCTGTGGCTTGCATGAAAGAAATTTACCGCCGGGGCTGTATCCGGGAAGGCAGCAACAGTGCTGCGTGGTTGGTCTGCTGGAGACGGCAGATCTGGAGGTCTCAGGTGGAGCTGGTTCGGAGTGGAGGATGCAAGTGCTGGAGAGTGTTCGCCGGAGTTGATGAACGAAAAGGCGACGACGATGGCGAGTGGCGAGCGGCGACGACGTCTAAGCGCGATGACGGAGAGAACTCTTTCAGCGTCCATGGTGGCTGACAGTTGGAGTTGGTAGCATCGGTGAAGGGGTCGCCGTGGATGGCTCGCGGCTGGGCTGCTACTTCTTTGGGAGTTGCGGCGGTTCCTACTCTTGGCTGCTGCGTGAGGTGCTGCTTTTGGAACCTCCGGGAAGTGCCTGTATTCTTGCAGCCGTGATGAGTGTGCAGAGAGAGTGAGGGCGCAGGGGCGGGGGTGAGTAAGGATGTAGAGAGAGTGATGGAGGCCGTGAGGGCTTTCGTTGGTGGTGGCCGGCAGAAGAAGATGGAGAGAAAAGAGAGGGAAGGCAGGGAAGGTTCAGAGGTTGCCGGAGGATGGAGCTGTGTAGGGTTTTTTTTTTTGGTTGGTTTCTTGGTCTCCGGCTGCGCTGCGCCCCCCCTCTGCTGTTCTCTGTGTATCATCCTTATAAAAAAAATTTTACAACCCTAAAAACCTTTCCTTTTTTTGATTTTTTTTTTTTTTTATGGTATTTTTCTTTTGGAAATATCATTATGAGTATAACTACTATTATGGTAATAATAATAATAATAATAATAATAATAACAAAATAATAATAATAATAATAATAATAATAATAATAATAACAGAAATAAATAATAATAATAATAATAGTACTAATAAAGATAAAAATACTAATAATAATAAAAAATAATATTAATAGCAACGAAAATAAATAATAATAATAATAATAATAATAAATAATATAAATAGAAATAAAAATAAAAGTAATAATAATAATACTAATGAAAAATAATAATAATAATAATAATAATAATAACAGAAATAAATAATAATAATAATAATAGTACTAATAAAGATAAAAATACTAATAATAATAAAAAAATAATATTAATAGCAACGAAAATAAATAATAATAATAATAATAATAATAATAATAAATAATATAAATAGAAATAAAAATAAAAGTGATAATAATAATACTAATGAAAAATAATAATAATAGTAATAATAATAATAATGAAAATAAGAGGGGACCCATTGTTCTATTTGGTTAGGGCAAAAATAGGGTGTCTACATTACCATTCTAATTTTCTTTTGTCCCCATCCAAATCTTTATCTCGCTAACTTTTTGTAATGAGTACCTTTCTTCAATTTTTCAAAAGCGAAGACAAACATTCCCAAATCCATCTAACCACCAAATAAGGAAATTTAACCACCATTAGCCACAAATCTGGGTTTTCTCCTCCAAGCAAACAAAACACCCTTTCCAAACTTTTCCACTTGCAAATTAAAGGGTTCTCTTTCAATCTGACACTATTCTGTGGAAATTTCACTTCTATACTATATATGTGTGGTTGTTTATTTGAATTCTAATTCCATACATTAAAGAACTTTGATGGTTTCCAACCAAAATTTTCCTTAGCTCATCAACTTAATATGCTAGATAATCTTATTAAACAAATGCAAGAATTGTAACTTCCAAATCTGAAATGACTGGCGCGACTGATCATAGGACGAGTCTTAAGACACCTTATGCATCGTAGTCTCTTTTACATGTTGATATTCCTTTGGGCGTTGCATACTTTCCTATGGGCTAGTAATATGATTTCTTATTGCAGGATCTTCTCACACTCACCTAAATTAATTATGTCCATATATTTTTGTGTGTGGCTCCATTTAATTTAAATTTATCTCATTATTTATTATTATTTTTTCTTGTTTCCTTTAACCAATTAAAAAAATTCTCACTCTTTGAAATTCTAAATTCATTGGATACTTGACTCATGGGCTATAAAAGAATATCTTCTATTCCTCTTTTTCTCTAACAAAATCTACATTTACTTCCGTGACATTTTTATGGCAGTTTGAAATTGAATTTTGACCCTATACTCTCCTTAGAAAGTGATCTAAGGACCTATGGATGATTTATGAAAAGATTGAATATTTTCTTTAAGCACAAGAATTACGAGAGAGAATAACATACACCAATGAACTATAACTTTTCATGAAAACCCGAGGATAATCAGTATCCATATGGACTTCACCATTAAAGAACCCCTGGGATCTCTAAGCATCTAAATCCGAGGATAACCACTAACATTCTTTCAACGGCTCTCAATTCCACGCACACTAAACCATAAAGGAACCATGGAGAGTTAGGAGTATATTCTAATGTGCAAAGGGGCACACATTCCAAAAGTGCACAAAATTATATTTCAAATATTCCAGTATTGCAAATGGTAGCTTATTCCTTGCAGTGACTATTTACACAAGACAAGATCATAGTGCAACATGCTAGGAGAAAAACGTCAATGGTTTGCCGTGACTTTTCCGGAACTGTAACGCCTCAACCCCGTCAGGTGGAGCCCAGGGTGTTATGTGACCATTCATCTGTCTCCAATACCATAAACACCATTCACACAACAGAAAATAATTAAACCACCTCAAAATAAATACCAGAGTTCTACACTATTCAACCAAAAGGAATATCCATCTGTCCATATTACATCACTAGCATTTAAAAACATAAACTATACATATATCAATTCTAACAACCACTCACATTCACAAAAACTAAACCCCGCCCTGGAGCTACTAAGCTCGATCACCCGAAGGTCCTAAAAAATTGATAATTCGCTGGGGTGAGAAACTTCTCAATAAAGATGGAATAAATTACAACAGTGTGTGGTAGATGAGTTTTAGTGTATACAAAATATAGTCATTTGTTAATCATAGCAGTTGACAAAATACATACAGACTGTATTCTCACATACATAACTAATATTATAGCGAAAGTTCCCGAGGATTGGGGAGATTACACGTCCATACCCTTTTAACTGGGTGTGGTTACAACGGATACGTATCAGTGCACTCACCATACTTAGTAAACCCTCGAGCGAAGAGTTTTACTTTGCCATGAATATTTATGCATTTAAATTCACATTCCAGTATTCACACACATTCAACATCAATTATGCCACAAATTCTACCTACACAACCCACAGTACATCCACACAAGATACATTACATCTCATTCACATCCACACAAGATACATTACACTTCATTCACATCCACATAGGATACTGCACAAGTAATTCGCAACAGACATTCACTGATATCCTTTCACGTTCTTACTTCACACACTTCCACAATCACATCGCATGCACACAACCCAGTTCATAGTTATTCAGTAAAACAAACTCCTCATTCCACTGCCAACGTTTTACCCCCTTTATATAAATGACCATATAACAATCTCCTCATATCACTACCAACGTTATATGGCGATTTATATTAAGTACGATATAACGACCTCTTCATATCACTGCCAATGTTATATCATAATTTACATGAACTACAATACAATACCATAACATAACAGATACACACCCCACAATAATCAGAATCAGTTCAGTATGTTCACCACAGTAATCATAACCAGTACATTATGAATAGTTATTCTCATACCACACGGTTTGATAGTCAACCCTACTATTATTTATGATTAATAAATAATATACCTTACTCACATTGATTTTTCCCCAAATATAAATTATATTCAAAACCATCATTTTCAAAAGCCTAATCCATTCAGAAAATCATATGTATATATACGGGTTCGTATACTAGAAATTAACTGGTTCAAATTTAATAAAAGCTCGTATAATTTATTCCTCTTACCTAATTTCCTAAGGAAATGCTCGCAAGGATCCTGAATCAGCGCCTACGATGGTTGCACGAAATCCTGTATCCCCCAAATCCTAACTTAATTAGTTTGACCCCAAAATGCCTAACATTCTAACATTTTCAAGTCGAGTCCATACAAATCAAATAACTAATTATTCTTAAAAATAACTCCCTTACCCTAGTTTTAGAGTGGTGCTAAGGAACCCCAAATCATGATTCTGCTCCAATTAACTTGTGCAAAATCACCCCTAGAACCTCGTAGTGACTTTCGATCGTCAAATTGACTAAAATCGAGGGAGAAATTGAAGAGAGAAGGGAGAGAGACTTAAGCCCTAGAGAGAGAGTTTTCACACATAAAATGACTTAATGCCTTTTTATAGGCTGTTGGTCCATGTGCATTCGTCGACGAGAATAAAGGCTTCGTCAACAGGTCGAACATGGACACTCGTCGACGAGAACAATGGGTTCATCGATGAGTCTTTTAAAACCTGAAATTTCCTGACTCTCAGGATCTTATCGTGTGCTCATCGATGAGTCTCTGTTGTGTTGCCTCTCAAATTTTTATTCCTTCCCTTTATTTATTTTTCTTTTCTTTTATTTTTTAAAATTTATTTTTCTTTTATTTTCTGAGTTTGAGTCTCTATAGAAACTGTCGGCTTGTAACGACCCAAAAAATTTCATATTTAAAATTCTTTGATACCACCTGAAATAAATATTTTCATACAGTAGAAGACCTCCAATACACATTAACAGAGTACTAATTATCCCAATATAACAATAAATCCATCCCAGTATCACAATGAATAACTGAACTTATCAAAAACATAAATAAAATATCAACAAAATCTCCAATATCAATTTAATATATATCCTTAGGAATTTCAAGATAAACCAAAATAACAAGATTAACAATTAATCTAATCCTCTCTATTTAGTCCCACCCATGCTTCACTGTGTTACTCTAATTACTGGCATACTCCACAGGATATCTAAAAAATGATATATAATGATGGGGTGAGACACCTCTCAGTAAGACGGAATAAATTATTAATAGGGTGTGACAACATGAGTTTTAAAATATCATGTCACGTTCATTTAATAAATAATTTAACTGAATAATCATGAAAATTGTGCTCATATCCATATACATATATACATACATATATATACATTTGAAATCATAAATTTTTCTAAAAAATATGCAGGTGATCAATATGTTTTCCTGGGTTCAAAATCCAACATGCCTGTAAACGTAGATTCGTCATGTCTGTAATGAGGAACCAACTTGAGTGGACATTCATATATCACTGTCATGTGATCACCCCACATGACCGAGTTGTGCATGCCAAAGGCGGGACTTAGCCATGGTTGGCTTACTAGGCTAAGTCAAAACTATTCTCGTCTGTAGTAAGATTGGCCCACCGCAACCTGGTCTGGACCCAAGGGAGGTCAACATCTCCCCGTAGGCCCAATCGACTTCCAATACCAACACTCTCCCTAAGAAGTGTGGTTGCACTAACTCATATCCTAGCAACGGTACTATGCTTACAAATCCATCACTAGTCCATCAGGGTTCTCATTTCCACAATTTCACATGTAATCTCAGTATAAAAACTGTCTTTTCATTTCTCATTATAAAAATGTCATGTCCGTATAAATCACATTTCCCAGTATCAAAATATCATGTATGTATAAATCACATTTCTCAGTATCAAAAACATCATGTCTGTATCTCGGTATAAAATCATCATTTCACATATTTCACAAATTCACAGTATTTCCAACATTTCCATAAAATCAGTACTATTTCACCATTTCACCATATAATACCATAAAAATATTCTAATTCAATTATGCAATAAAACATATTATTCTCATGCACACGATTTAAATTATAATTTTGAAATATCGTAAACTACCCGGAAAAGATACATTTTTAATAAAAATCAGGTCTAATCGCCTCTATAATTTTATTTAACAGCAAATATATTTTTTAGGAACAATGACGATCAACCTGCACATTTTAGGTTTTTCCCAAATACATATAATAATCAAAAACACCCATTTCAGATGTCTGAATCATACAGAAAATTATATAACACGTATACAAGATCATATACTCAAATTTAATCGGTTAATACTTTTAAAAAATAAAAGTCTAACATAATTTATTCCCCTTACCTTAGCCTTGGAGTGGTGCCTATGACGTCCCGGCCAACAACAAATCCGCTCCGATTAAAATGATAAGGATGGAAGTTAGGACCCCATGGTGGTGTCTAATCGTCGATTTGGCTGAGAAATGACCAAGAAATTGGAGAGAGAGAGAGAGAGAGAGAGAGAGAGAGAGAGAGAGAGAGAGAGAGAGAGAGAGAGAGTGGCGTGAGAGAATAGCCTCACGGCCAAGAAGAAGAAAAGGGGGGGTCAGGGGTGGTTTCATTTTAATCTCCCAGGAAGTCTCCTGAACTTCTCGGGTTCTTATATATCTAATGTTATAATGTTATTATATTATTATATTATATTATATTTTTAATTGATCATAATTATTATATAATTTATTTATTTATTTATTTAATATATATATATATATTTACACTTCCATGCATATTATTTTCTGGGGTGTTACATGGTTGTTCTAGAAAAATTAGAGAAAACCCTCAATGAATTTCTGCTTTCAGCTGCAAGACAAAACTCCAAAATTCCAGTTGCTTGCTGTATTTTACTCCGCTATGCATCCTATATCTGATCACTCTTACCACACCTAGCCTACCTATTCCTACCCTCATCCTACTTCATTCCTATACTCTGGTAAAAATCATCCTAAAGTCTACAGAATCTGTATCCTAAGTTTTGATAACAACTGTGACGACCCGAAATAAATTTCATAGTTAAAATTCTCTGATACCACCTGAAATAAATATTTTCATACAGCGGAAGACCTCCAATACACATTACCAGAGTACTAGTTATCCCAATATAACAATATCATTTCCAATATCACAATTGACACCCCTAAAATTCTAAATACATCAAAAACATAATTTAATAAATATCTATTCTAAATAAAACCTTCTATCCTACCCACGCTTCACTGCCCTACTTTGATCATTGTTATACTCCACAGGGCATCTGAAAAATATTGAATAATCATGGAGCGAGACACCTCTTAGTAAGAAGGAATAAATTATAATCAGTGTGTGGTAAATGAGTTCTTAGCATGAGTAAAATATATATAACCATCAATTTAGCTGTAAAGAAACTGCATTTAAATTGAAAATATATTTATCTTCTACTCAAATATACTTTAACTTAATAAATAAACTCGTTTTCATAAATCTGCACAAATATATTCATAGTATAATTTCTTTGCTTTCTTTCCTTGATGGTACTGACATACTATCATGAATTAACCCCGCATGATCGAGTTGTGTAACCTGAGGGTTGAACTTAACCATGGCTGGCATATTACGTTAGGTCAAACATAACATAACTATGCACGATTGCCCATCCAACCTGGTCCGCCCATCCTACTCGCCGCAACACTTCTTGGGTCGACACACAGTGGGTATCCTACTCGCCGCAACACTTCGGGGCTAATCGGCCTCCAACCCAACACTTTATGAATAGGGTGGTTGCACTATCGGCTAAACACCCAACCTGGTCCGCCCATCCTACTCGCCGCAACACTTTTCGAGTCAGCACACAGGAGGTTACACTGTCTAATCTGACTAACTAGCTACGATATCGTGCTCTGTACTTACTTAATCCATCAGGGTTCTCATTTCCACAATTTCATAATAATCTCAATATCAAAAATATCATGTCTGTGTAAATCACATTTTTCAGTATAAAAAATATCATGTATGTATCTCGGTATAAAACCGACATTTTACATATTTTACAAATTCATAGTATTTCCAGCATTTCCATAAAATTAGTACCATTTCACCATATAATACCATAAAAATATTCTAATTCAATTATGCAGTGAAACATATCATTCTCATGCCACATGATTTAAATTATAATTTCGAAATACCATAAACTACCCGAAAAAAATACATTTTTAATGAAAATCAAGTCTGATCGCCTCCACCATTTTATTTAACCACAAATATATTTTTTGGAAACAATGACGATCAACCTACACATTTTAGGTTTTTCCCAAATACATATAATAATCAAAAACACCCATTTCATATGCTTGAATTATACAGAAAATTATATATAACATATACGAGATTATATACTCAAATTTAATCGGTTAAATTTTTTTAAAATAAAAGTCTAACATAATTTATTCCCCTTACCTGTTTCCTTAAGAAATGTCTGCAAGGATCCTAAAACAATGCCTGCGACGTTCACACAAAATTCTGTAACCATATATTTTAGCTTAATCAATTAAATCCTGAAATAATTGCTATCCTAACATCCCTAAGCTCATACGCTCCCGTTAACCGGTTAAATTTTAAAGAAACGCGGGTATGATCCACTTCCCATATTTACATTTAATTTTTAATATATTTAAAAATACCAATATGATCAAATCCCTGCAATTTAATCTAATTCCAAAATATCCCCAAACCGAGGCATATATTTAAATCACATAAATATAATTACATTCATATATTCAGATTTAATCGAGAATATTTTAAAATATGCCTGACATAATCTATTCTCCTTACTTTATCCCAGGAGTGATGCCTAGGAAGATTAAACCTAAAATCCGCTCCGATTAACTTACTAAGGGTCGATGCTAGAACCTCGTGGTGGTGTTCGTTTTTCAATTTGGCCGAGAGACCGCTGCGAAATCTAGAGAGAGAGAGAGAGCATTCAACCCAGGGGGGATGTTTCTGTTGCAATTTGGAATTTGAAGGAAGATTCAATCCCTTTATGTATATATATAAAATATAATCATTATTATATTATATTAATATTATATATATATCATATTATTTATTTAATGAATTCAATTTAAAAATAATTAATTAATTAATTAATATATATATTTTACACTTCTATGCATATTATTTTCTGGGGCGTTACAGTGTAGGTTTCAAGGCTAAATAGCAGCATTTTGAACGTCTAAATGACCTAAACAGGATTAGAAGACCCCAAGTGCATGATTGGGAGACACAAAAACCCTTAAAAACAAGGAAATTTCGCTTATCACCCTTCTCACAAGTGACAATTGGCCATGGTTGATTAGGTTGCTTTCTCTATGCTTTTCTGGCTATTTTGTAGGTTGTAGGTTGCAAAAAAAGGACATAGGAGCTTAGGGAGTCTAACAGAAGCATCGTCACATTTTTTCACCATTTGGAGAGGTCAGGGGGGGGGGGGGGGGGGCTGGAGAGCCGCTAGGTCATCGACGTCTCTCTAGCGACTTGCTGAAAAGATGACTAATGCGGTTCGTTCGAGCATTTGAGTCGTGCCACATGCACGTGACATTTTAAACTAGTGTAGTAAAAACAAAAAACTTAAATTAAGCATTCATTTAAATAAGTAGTGTTTAGTTTACAATTAAATAAGTGTTTTTTTAAAAAATATTTTTTAAAGAAAATAAGTACATCTTAAATATACATTTTTCATAAAAGTCTTTTTTTTAAAAAAAAAAAAAAAAGAAAGGGACGTTTGTTTTGCAACATCTTTCAAATTTTCTAAGACAATTCATTCTTATGTTTGTTCGACGAACATATTCACATTATTGGGAATGAAAAGATTCCCATGATTCATGGACATTCTATTCCTACCTCTTTTCATGTGTAAGTTTCATGAGAATTTTACTTTTTATACCAAATTGCCCCAACTATTTTGACCTTTGAACCAAAATGCCATTATAATATAATATACTCACACTACCTTTCAAAAAATAAAATATAATCACACTCTTATTATATTTGAAACAATAAGTTATTAATAAATTAAAAAAAAATCAGTTAGCATAAATATTAATTATTTTAATTACAACATATATAAAATGTTAATTAAAGATATTAAATATAAAGTTTTAGTTAAATTTCAAATATTTTGAATTGAGAAATAATTAATTGAAAAATATTAAAATAGCAATTAAAAATACTAATTAGCATAATTAACACAAATATTTAGACACTATATTGCCTTAATTATCTTGATTTGTTGATTATTAAGGATCACATGTTTTAAATTGATAATTATTGAAAATTTTAGGATATAAATTTAATTAAGTGCATATTCTTAGTAAGTTTTTGTATTGAAAATTATAGTTGTTTTTCAAATATTCGTTATATACATGTTAAGAGTATAATACTTATCAAGATTCATATATTTAACCAAACATTGATACGAGAATTCTGCATACATTTTTAAGAATCTTACGACACGAATTAAACAAAAATATTTTCATGAAGCAAACATCATATTTTAAAAATGAAATTTACAAGAATGTCATCTCATGAAAATATTTTTTGTTAGCCTTAGTGGTTACATAATTATATTTAATGTGTTTTGATGATATTAACCTATTTGCAGTTCAAAGTGTATCCTATCTTTGCAGATCAAGTTAAGTATAGGTACAAGTGACAAATATATGAAGGTACTAGATCAAAGGCAAAGATCGAACTGAGTAGACATTTGAGTAGGAAATATCAAGGTGGACACTCACTCAGAGGAATTCCAGCACATCCAACAAAGTCATAGTATAATAGGGAGTGTTTGAGGTAGGAATTATACTCTTGCAGTATTGTTCCACACATGATCATTGAGCAAGAGTTGAGCAAATTGCATGTGCATACTAGTTCATAAGAGTATATAGGATATCACCAAATCATAAGTTCAGTACTTATGAGTTTTCAAAGTCAAAACAAGAGTTTTATAAAAATATCCTTTACTCAAATGTATTTTTATATAGGACAAGTTTTAATCATATTAGTGTTATATATTTTTAAAAACCTGGTCCTAGTTGGGTTTAAAACCTCATTTATGCACCTCTTAAATTTCCTAAACACTCTTTAGTATTTGGAGTAAAACTTTTGCTAGAAGACTCCAAAAAGAGCGATCTTGGTATCTATGGAAAGCTAAGGAAAAATCTCACAACTTTCATGTTGAAGACTTTTAGGGAAAAATAGTCAACGGTTTCAAAAAATCGTCAACTGTTTGAGATGGAAACAGAACACCCAACGAGTGAAAAACGGCTAGTTTTCAAAATAATTTTTTTTTTTTTATTTTAAACCCCCAACGGCCATAAAACGACTAGCTCGCCCAGTTGCCTATAAATACAAGTCCAACGACTTGTTTAAACATGATTCCTAGTGATTAACATTTAGTAATTATTATTTCCAAGCACACTACATTTTAGTTCATCATTTTTGTGCTCAATCTCTCTCTTGCTCTTTAATCTTGTGTTGATTCATTACTTAAGAGACTTGTGTGAGGTTTGTGTTGTATTGAATATTTGCTCATTCAAGGAGCTTTGTTTGTAATTATTTTTCATATTATAAGGGTTCTTTGTGAACCAAGTGATAAAGGGATAAGTTCCCTTGTTTGGGCTCCTTGTGAGCAATATGGATTGGTTCCCGTGTGAAGGTTCTTGGTGAACTAAATTGTAAGGATTCTTGGTGAACCTTTCGGCTCTGGGTGAGCAATGTGCAAAGACTTCTCCACTAGTGAAGGAGGTTGATAGTGGATTGAGAATCTTTGAGTGTGTCTCAAGGCGGGTGTTGACTTTTTGAGTCTGATTCCTATTTTGATGCGACAAAGCGTCTGTATCCCATGGGTATATTTAGTGTGTGAATAGGTATATTTTAACATGCACATGAGGTAAAAGGAAAATGGAAGCCAGAAGGACCTCAAGATCATACATCCTAGCGTATTCCATAAGGCTTGAAGAACAAGACAAAAGAAGAAAACATTTACTTTCAATTGTATTGCATTTTGTTTTAAATTGGTATGTAATAATTGCATGACATGCATGATGTGGATGTAAGCTCAAAATGACCATAGACTTACCCTAGGGACCAACACTTTACACAAAAACTCATTTCTTAAATAACTAACTAATTAGGGTTAAAGATTAGGGCTAAAACGAAGTTTTATTCCATCGACCGACGCCAGGTTTTTGGGCTTAATTAAAAGCCTCAGCCGACTGACCATCGCAAGGTCATTTGACCTTGGTCAACTAAACTAAGAAAGTTGACCAAAGTCAAAGTTTAGGTCAACCGAACCCTTGACAATATAAATGCCTCGGTTGACCAAATAGGTCAGAAGTCAACTTGTTGACTTCGCTCGGTCGATCGTTTTGTTTTGAAAGTATCTTCCTCGATCAACTGAACTGACACATGTATGACCCCCAATTGTTTGGCCGACCAAATGTGTAGTTCATTTTGGCCTTGGTCGGACTGAACCACATAAGTGGTCAACCGAACCTTAGCTATGGTCGTTTGAACTTACGAAAGGTTCAAAATCGCCCTAAGACGGTCGACCAAATCCCTAATTCAAAATTACCACAGTCGATTGAACTTAACAATGCGATCAACCGAACCTCTTGGGTTGGTCAATTTTTTACGGCAAGTAATAGGAGTTATTTTTAACTAAACATGTTTAATCTTTTTTTAAAATACCCAACGTGTCCCCAACTGTTATATTTTTGCCCAACTCTATATATACCCCCTCATTACTCATAATTAGCAAGTTTATTGGCCCCAAAACTCTCAAATTATATACTCAACATATGCTCTCTTTATTATTTCTTTTGTTAAATCTTTCAAGAAAGCATTGTCTTAAACATTCTTTGGTCATTTCTTTTACAAATCTAAATCGTTTTTACTCTTATCTTGCATTTTTTTTTTATATCTTATTTTGAGAGTATTATCTTAGTTTCTCCCACATATTTCATTTGATAAATATTCTTGGGAGTTAATATTATTTGCTTGTGAATCTTACACATCCATTGCATGATTCAAAGGCTCATTTGCTTGTGCTTGCGAAAATATTTTTGAACCATAATGTAATGACCCGAATTTTTTTTTAAAATTAATTAATTAATTAAAATTATTAATCAATTAATTAGTTAAACATTATTAAATTAATGTATTAAATAAACAAATAAAGGAAATAGTAAAAAAAAGAATTGAATTAAATTAAAATTATTTATTAGTAATTAATTAGTTAAACATTATTAACTTGAATTAATTAAGTAAAATGGTGATTATATATATATATATATATATATATATATATATATATATATATAAGTATATGATATAAGTTAAGTTAACGTAAGTAAAAAATATATATATATAAAGAAAACTTACCAAAGTCCTGCGTCGTCTCTCTCAGCCTCTCTCATTCTTTCCTTCTCTTTCTGTCTCCGTCACTCTCTCCTCCGTACTCCTTCTTTCTCTCCTTATTTCCTTGGCCAATATTTGGCCGATTGGAAAACTGAAGGTACCGTTGGGTTCCTAACTCTGCCACCGACATTTCTACTGGAGTGAATTTGTCGTGGGAGCGGTGTAGGTACCATTCCTGGGGTAAGACAACTTTTTCCTAATTTGTCAATTTCTCTTTAAATCTGCTGTCAAATCGACGATCAGACACCACCATAGGGTCCTAGTCATGATCATCGTCATTTTGACGTGAGTAAATTTTCAATTGGGGTTTTCTAAGCCCCACTCCAAAGCGAGAGTGAGATTTGAAAATTTTGGTAAATTGGTTATATTTGAGGGTATAACCATTTATTTGGAATTTATGGCCTTAGGAAATATTAAAATAATATTTTATTTAGGGTTAATTTAATAGAACTAGGATTTTTGATTTAGGGTCCGGGTGAGTGCCACAGGTATTTTTTTGGGTCCTTGTTGGTGTAGTTCAAGAAACCAGGTAAGGGGAAAAATATATATTAAACTTGAATTTTTATTAATTTAATGAAAAATAAATTGTGTTATATATAAGTGTATATATTTCAGTTTGAGTTTAAAATACCAACCCTTTAAATTATGTTTTTTGAGCCTAGGGCTATTTTATTAGATACTTATATATGAAATTGAACTGATGAAAGTGAAATATTTTTCAGAATAATTATGTAAGAAATTAAAGGTATTTTTTTTCCAATATGTGAATGTTAAATGTAGGTTGACTTATTTTATAGGAAATATATATGACTTTTATTGCTAAATAGTGTGACATGAGTAGATAGGAATGTTATGTGAAAATATGTTATATGTATGAGATGCATGATATACAGGAAATGAACTGAGTATGAAAATGTTAAATGACGTATGCTGCATGTGAGTGTTAATGCAACCATGTAAAATAGTTGAAAGATGTTGGGTAAATATATAACAGTTGAAAAATGTTAGGTAAAACAGCTGAAAGATGTTGGGTAAATGTATGACAGCTGAAAAATGTTGGGTAAAACAACTGAAAAATGTTGGGTAAAATAGCTGAAAGATGCTGCGTATGAAATGAAATGAAATGAAAATGGAAATGAATGAAACGGAAATGAAATGTGAAATGTGAATAATGTAAAATAGGAAAGAGCCACGTAAAGTGAAATGAAATAAAAAGTAAAAGATGAAAACATGAACAGTTGAGAGATGTAAAATAATGACAAACAAAATAATGTATTATGGTGTTAGTAGTATTTATGCTAGTAGAACATGTTACGTTTGGGCGAGACAAACTCTTCGCCTGAGGGCTTGCTGAGAAAGGCGAGTGCCCTGGTTGTATCAGGTGTAGCAGTAGGCTGCATAACGTGTTAGGGCAGAAGGAAACTACTTGTATGGGTGAGTAGATTTCCCTATTTTTAGGAGCCTTCTTCGATAAACTTTTGTATGAACTGTATGAGTACGAGATTAATTTAATACTTGAGGGCTTACTGAGTAAGGTGAGTGCCCGAGTATGCTTCAGTAGTGACTCTTGGATTGCCAAATATATCAAAACAGAGGGGTGCTACTTGTATGGGCGGGTAATCACCCCTATCCTTGGGTAATCTCGTGGGGTTAAATATTTTGCATGTGATTGATTAGGTTCAGAGAATGACTTTAGAAATTATGTTAACGATTTTTCAAATGTTAAATATCATGTTGTTATATAAACTCATGTTAGCCACACACTGTTTTAATATATTATTTTTTCCCTTACTGAGATGTGTCTCACCCGAATATGAATTTACCTTTTTCAGGATTTTCTCGAGATCGAGCTTAGAGAGCTCGAGGTTTTGTAGCATTTTTGGGAAATAGAAAGAGAAAATGGTACATATTTATGTTAATTTTGAGATGTATAAATTTATGTTTTATGTTCTATATTTTAAGTTTTCTGAGATATGGATGGTTGAGAATACTGGTATTTGGGGATTATGTTTTAGAGACATGTATATATGTGGTTATGAGTGGTGAATAGTTAATTTGGATTATGGATAGGAATATTAAATTCTGGTATTATATTTGTGGAGATTATATTTATGTTTTTCGCTGCGTACATGAAATTAGTATATGGATTATCAGGAAAATGAATGGATTAGTAGCACTCCGGGCCCACGTATAGGGTCAGGGCGTTATGCATAAACCCTAGATTCTCCTGCACCTTATTTAGAAAATTATTTTTGGATAAATTTCTTATTTAGGCATAAAATCTTTGAGCACTCATCATACACATTTTTTATTGAAAGATTATTTTTGTGAAAATCACATGCTCATGTTGAGCTTATTTGCATATCATACATGAGGGTATTTCTGAATATATTGTTGTACACATAAGCTTTTGAGAAGCATTCTGGTTGTACGAAAAATATTTCATTTGAATATTTGTTGTATTCTAGATGGTTTGTTGGAAGAGGGAGACTAGCCTTGTGAATAGTCCTGGACTTACTCAAACTTGGTTAGCAGAGCACCGGACTGGTTCAGCCTAGTTAAGAGAACTAGGTACACCATCCATGTAAAATGTTGTAAACGATGTCGCTCCACCAGTGAAGTGAATAACTAGTGGAATCCTCGAGTTTGCGAGCTTAGGCAGGGACGTAGGTAGGATTGACCGAACCCCGATAACATACCATGTGTGCACTTTATATTTTCATAATTTATTTACTGCACATGCATGCTATTTTTAATAGACTATGAATGCTGCGCATGATTTAATTTCCGCACATTATGTTTATCTGCGCATTCGGGATTGCATTCAAAAAAACCCTAAGTTGTGAAATATTGCTAATATTTAGTTAATCTTAGGAAGAAGTTTAAAATTCCAATTCACGCCCTCTTGGGAATACACCAATTCCAACAGCGTGGATGTAGGCAAGAGACTGAACCACGTTAATATCATTTGTCAAGCTTCTCTTCCCTATACTCTTTAATTTACGTTTTGTGCATGATTTATATTGTGATATAATTGCTTGTATCTTGCCAAGATTTATTATTTTGTAGAGGAAAGTCTAAATACACAAAAGAGTCCATTCACCTCCTTCTAGACTCGATTTTAGGGCCAACATTTTTTATATTGCAAATTAGATGCCCTGTAATAGTTCCAAACTATCCCTTAATAGGCAACTTTTTCTTTTCTCGATGAAAAAGGGGTTAGGGGTTGACCAGCATAGCAGCCCCTCTTGGGCATTATGATGGGTGCTCCTCTCGCTGTGAAATGTTCGAATTGAACCACAACTACTTGACTTGAGGATGATATCATTACCACAACCCCATCGAAGCTATTGTGATTTAAAACTCCTCTCCATATTCAAAATTAGGTATTCCTCTTGATAAACCCAAAATATCCTTACTTAAAAGGAAGAATGGTTACAAAACCACTATTAAACCTCTCTACATAGCTGACTCAAACTTTAATAGATATACATTCATGAGAGGAACCGTTATATGACTACAATAAAAAACCCCATATAAATGCCCATAAAATTTTATAACCCCCATAAGCGCAATAATACGCTCATAAATGTCGGATCAACGGAGGGACAATCTCCACTATTATAAAAAGGGACTTGGAGAAGAGGTAAAACATCTTATTCATACTCACTCTTTCTATTGTTGCAATTCATAACCTCTTATTAGTCTTTTACTTAAGCATCAGAGTGATTTTTCGGAATACATTTCGGGTCCTCAAAGCCATCATTGACTCTTTTTAGATAGTTGTGATCAGGAAGCGATTTACGAAAATCGTTTGATTTTCAGACAGCAACACCTCTCATAACTGATTTTAACTTAAGTTAAACTCGAATTTGATCTTAGAGACAAGAAAGATCAGCTTGCACCACCACCCAGGGTAGCACTTCTTGTTATTTGAGTAGGTAAATTGGACAGGCTACCACTTTCAAACTGTGTTTTAGGCATCTCGGAAGAATTGGGACTATTTTCATCCAGCCCCCCGGGAGCGGTATGCAATTTAAAAAAGACCCGGGTTTCCTGTAATTTTATTTTTCTTACCGCCCTAAGCCCACACACAGGCTCCCCGAGAGCTCCTGTACTGCGCTGGCTTCCTCTGTTCGCATCAATCCTCTGCGATTCTCGCCAAGAGGCTCTGTGTGGCTGTACGTGAAGCCTATATTACTGCCTCAGTTTTAAATCTGTTGTCGCTATAAAATTCTAAAACCATACACAAATAGGGGAAGTATCGTAATGAAAAAGACTCTTTCCGTGCTTCATCGTCTGCTCTCGTCCTCTTCATTCCCGAGGTGCTTGCCCTTATACTCCCCTACCCATCTCTCAATTTCTTGGTTGATTTCTATAATCAAATTAATACGATGCTATTGTTTGCTGGAACACTGTTGCTGTTCTTCGTGCTTGTTTGTTTTTTACCTCTTCTTGTAAGTGTTTGGTTTGTCTGCAATGATTAGCTTGAATGCATGCACAAGCACTCTTTCAAAATGCCCTTTTTATTTTAGTTCATCTAGAAAGGAAACGCTTGGTTTGAATTTTTGAGATTTTGTTGGAAAGTATATTGTTTGTGCGTGTGTTTGAGGGGGGACCTATTGTTTCCAAACTTCACTTTGTAAGACTGAACAGTAATGGGCATGTGTGCGTGTACTGTGTGCTTGTGCGTGGATATAACATATTATTTGCGATTCTTCTGTGGAAGGAAAGGCAAAGAAGATACATGCCAAAAATGTTAATCATATGGAATCTTTTAACCTGGGTAAAGAAAGAGGGTTGCATTAGGTAGCTAACTACAAGTGCAAAACTTGTCAAAATTTTATGAATCTTTACAAAATATTTATTGGGGGACATGTTACACTCCCACCACCGTGGTAGCAAAAACTTTGCAAAAGTGAGGCATTGTGTCAATTTGGTGCCTGGACACTTGGGTGCAGTGTCGGTTCCCACATCATTCTCGAAGTTGGCAGGTAAAAAAGCTAGTTGAAGATAATATCAAATTAGCAACAAACCTTAAAAGGTAATTTCGGGAAGATATGGATGGTATTTTGTAAAGGAATTTAGGGAGGAAGAAAATATTTGTGGGAGCGGTTTTCAATGCTGACTTAGTAAAGGACAAAAAGGTTATGGCTAATGAGAGGATGGTTGGATGACATGGATATGGAGATAATGAGTCCGGTGATACCATCTTAAAGTTTTACATGTCACTTGATCTTGTAACGATGAGTATGTGCTTCAAGAGAGAAGAAAACTGCATAATCTTCCAGAGTGGACAAAATAAAAATCCAATAAATTTCTTCTTAACTAGTAAGAATTAAGAGTTATTCTTAAGTAGATAACTTTGAGTGTTAGTATTATATATATGCATTGAAAAATGGAAGAGAAAGGGTAACATAGATTAATGGAAGAGAACAAGGTGGTAGAACATGGAGAAAATATAAAATAAAATTCAAAAATAAATTGATGAAAGAATGTGTCTGAACAATATGAGATAATGTAGACACTAATATTCTTTGGAATAGGATGACTAGTTTTAATAGAGAGAACAAAAGAGGTCTTATGTGAACCTATAGGAAGATGCATGATTAGTGAAGGGAGTTGGTGGTGGAATAACAACTTCCAAAAAGTAGGTAAGATAAAATATGTTTTAAGACATGGCAAGTTGGCAACAATGTAGGAATATGGAACAATATAAAGAGGCAAAATAGGCGTAAGATTAGTTTGACGTGTAAGTCTAGGAAACCCGGCGTATCCAAAAAAAAATAAATAAAGAGGCAAAAAAAGGATGCAAATAGGAAAATCGTTGGCGAAGCTAATCTTAGAGCATATAATAATTTATATACTATAATATGTGCTAAAAATGGGGAGGGAACATTTTTAAACTTGTTAGAGATAGGTAAAGAAAAGAGTATATTTTCTCGAGGAAGAGGATCGGAGGATGTCTAGCTAAATGTTCTGGGATGGATTTAATATATGGCATTATAGTGGGCTTTGTTGTTTTGAAGCGTTGTCTTTTTTTGATCTTAAGCTTTATTGGTTGGCAGTTGTGTTATGATGCTTTCCCTGCTTTTTCTATTTGGTTTTAAGGAGGCTTTCTTATGCTCCTTGTTGTGGCTTCTCTTCTCTTTAATACTTTTTTTTTTTTCCTGTAAAAATAGTGTAGAAAATGGGGATGATAGTATTTTGGATAAAGAAGAAGATATGGAAGTAATTCGACGGATATTTTAGTAAGCGATTTATTGGAAACTTGACTAGAAGGCTTAAACATATAATAGAAAAATGAGGAAATTCATCCAAAAATTAGAGTTAATCGAGTTAAGAGCATTAAAAAATATAAAAAATATAGAAGTTGTAGGACGAGATGATAAAGTTTGGAAATGCTTAGGAGATTGTAGAGTAATATGGTTAACTAACTTTTATTTATTTATTTATTTTTAGAAAAATTATAGGGGATAGAAAATGTTAGATGATCAGAAGAAAAGCACTTGAAGAGATATTCAAAACTGTATAATTGTTTTGGAATTAAACTTATGATTTATACAATGAAACTTTGGGAAGAGCTACTTCAACAACAAAGAGTAAACTTGAGTTTTAGAAAATCAGTTTGGTTTTCTGCTTAGGCACAATTGTAAGGTTGTCATCGTGTGACCTGGAGGTCACGGGTTCGAGGCATGGAAACAACCTCTTGCAAAAATGAAAGGTAAGGTTGCGTACTATAGACCCATTGTGGTCCGCCTATTCCCTGGACCCGCGTACATGAGAGCTTTGTGCACAAGGCTGTCCCCCCGTTTTTTTTTTAAGTTTGGTTTTTTGCTTGGAACATCAACTACCAAAGCTATATATATATATATATATACATATAAGAAAATTTGTTGAAAAATTAGGGAGTGGAAAAGGGATTTACACTTGGCTTTTTTTGACCTAGAGAAATTCTATAATAGGTACCTATGTAAGTTCTATGGCCATTTTAGAAAAAAAAAAGGAGTATATAGTCAGTAGATGTTATAAGGATATGCATGATGGGGTAGTGACTAGTGTCAGGACTACAGTTGGAGAGGTAGTTTTCAATCACAATATATTTACATTGCATTGAGTATTTATTTTTTGCCTTAGTTATGAATGAAATTTTTAGGAATATCCAAAATGAGATTCCATAGTGTATGTCGTCTACAGATCATATTGTTTTGCTTGATGAAACTAGAGGTGGACTAGAATATAAAGTGAATTATTGAGAGAAGTTTAATACTTAAAGTATTGAAGATAAATATAAGCACCTGATACATAAAATGTAATTTTAGTCATTTTAGGAGGAATATTGGAGAAAATATTAAACTCGATTGTCGAGATTTTTTTTGTTTGATAAAAAAAGAAGATAATTTAAAGAAGGGAGGGAGAGAGAGAGAAATTATAACATAGGTGAGCATAGTAATTGGCAGTCCTAAAAAAAAAAAAAAAACTACACAAAATTAACAGAGAAAGCCCCTCTTTTAAACCCGTCCCACCATAATTCACTGAACACTCTTAATTTTCTTGTTCCTTGACCATTCTTAGCTCTATTTTTACCACCTTTTAACTACTTTTCATTTCCTCCATTGTCTAACATGTGTATACCCAATTTTACAAATAAATACTAAGCTTGAAGATTCTTCCTAGAAACTCCTCTACAAGGGAGGGAAAATTCCATTATTAGCCAATTGCTTTTTATCCATACCATCATTTTTTGAAACTGCTAAATCCCTCCAATCTTTGTAATGGAGGAGGCAACATATACATTAAATCTCTAAGCATATCACATGAATAAGAAACATAACCATATTGACTCATAATCTTGTCCAAGAGCAGACCCTCATCGCAATCAAAATCACTAAGGTCTTCACTCTCTTGGTATATTGAGGAAGTCAAACAACCAAGAAGCTATATGTCCAAAAAGTAAAAGTTACAGAAATGAAATGCTAAGATGGATGAGTGGTATAACTTTGAAATATAAAATAAGGAATGAACAAATATCCTTAGTTGCATAGAACCTATAGAAGATAAAACGAGGGATGGGAGGTTAAGATAGTCTGTGCACTTGATACGTAGGTCAAATAACATACTTGTGAGGAGGGGCAAGTTAGTTGTTGTTAGTGGTAGTAGTTAAGGGAGGGTATACATAGGATAACTTGGACCAAGATTGTGAGTTTTGACAATAATCCAACTTTTGGAGGACATTGCCTTAGATTTTGCAAATGGCATTAGAGGACTCGTGTAGCCAATCCCACCTTGTTAGATGTGAGGCTCGATTGTTGTTGTTGTATATTGAATATTCGTAGATGACCTTTCTATCATACAACCCGAAATGCTTTTTTGTTTACAAATTTGTAGTTTTGCTTCTAAAAGGATTAATTATATGTTTTTTTTTTTCTAATGACATCTGAGAATGTTTTTTGTTGTTTTTTGTATGATTGGCTAAAACGAGAAAAGTATGATAGACAAGAAAACATAGAATGGGCCTTGTGGTGGATTGGTTGTGGATGTTCCCTTTTTACTTGGTTTTCTTTCAAAATAATGGCACCATTATTGAAATATTGCATGAAAATACTGTTTTTGAATTAAAAAAATGCTAAATCTATTTACTTTTTTATTGGGTCATGCTCTCTTCCTTATTTATGAAATTTGTGTTTTTGAAAGAAATTTGGCAACATTCTAATATTTTGATCTTCAGGAGAAATTGTTTAGGCAAAATGAGCACAATAGCTGTACCAGTATGTCCAAAATTCAACTCTATAAAAGAGAGTGAAAATAATAGAAGTGATCTTTCTGGTATGTGCGTACTATTTAATTTTGATTCAATTTTGTATAATTCAACCATTTTTGTATCACATTCACATGGTTGATATAAATCTTTTTATACTTGATGATGTTGTCATTCTTCTGACTTTGTGCTTTGTGATTTGAATAGGAAATTTAGTTGGATTTGGAAGTGGAGCTGGGAGTGGAAAACTAAGCATTTTCTTATATGCCTTAGTTTCTATTTGTTTTACTTATGTTGTTGTGTTACTACTTTTTGTTTGTTTGCTTTTAATGCAATATTTTGTTCTTCTGCTGTATTTTGTGCCTAAATGACTACAATTGCATATTATTTGTCATTTTCTCCACTTCATCTTCGATTTTTTATGAGAAGGAATGTTGTTCTTTTTGTTTTTGTTTTTGTTGCTCTGGCTTTTTGTTCGAATATTTGTTTTTTTGGGAGTTTAGGAGAAAATTGGGTATGCTTGACTTCTTTTGATTGTTTGTATTACAATGTTTGGAGGCTTTGCTAAGAGAGAGGAAAGTTCTTTGGAGCTATTATTTGGTGCATTTGGATGGAAATAAATGCCAAAATCTTTAAAGGGTTGCTACTTCTAGTAATATGCTTTGGAGCAAAATGGTCTTTTTGGTGCTGCTTTAGTGTTGGGCAAATGGATTCTTCCGACATGTTTCTTTGGAAGACATGCAGTGGGATTGACTGGCTCTACTTTCTTAAATTGCTTTGTTTCAACTTTTTTTGTATTTACCTAGTGTTTAGTTGGTTTCTTATTGTAATAAGAGGATATCTTGTCCTCCTTGCCTTCTCTATTTTCCTTTTCTGTTTTTTTGATTGTAATCTTCTTTCTTCCTTTAATATAATTCTTTGTTCTTCAAAAAAAAAATAAAAAATGTTTGTTGTTGAACCTGATACTGTTTTCTTTGTGGTAAGTTAGACGTAACTCTTGTAGAATATAACGGAGGGACGACTAAGATGGTTTAGGCATCTGCCATGTAGGCCAAATAGTGCGTCAGTGAGGAGGAGTGAGCTAGTAATTGTAAGGCGTAGTAGAAGGGTTTTACCTAAAATAACTTGGAATGAGAGTATGGATTTAATAGCCCTTAATTTGTTGGAGAAAATTGCTCATGATCGTGTAAATTGGCGGAAAAGGATTCATGTAGCCAACCCCTCCTAGTGGGACTGAAGGTTTGGTTTCTTGTTGTTGTTGTTACTGCAACAGCATGTCACTTTGTTCTCTCTGACTTAAATTTGTTTTTAGGTCCCTAAAAGTTAGAATTTCAGTTTCGTCAATCAAAACTGCCACTAAAGCTGCTCTTTACTGTTACTTTGTTGGGTTAATTGAATTCAAATGTGATCATTACTATGCTAATTGTTTTCATCAGTGAGGTTGATTTGATTAGAGAGAATTAAATAAAGCACTACTTTCATGCCAGTTATTTATTAATATTGGGATAGAGTGGTCCTGGAATTTCTCAACTTTATGGGTCACACTTAATGGGGATGGTTATTGGACTGTTGTTCTCGCCAATTCAAACTTAATACTATTAAAATATTCTCCCAGAGTCACGGATTGGACCCTTGGATGCTGCCCTTGTAGCCAATGAAGTTGTGGAGGATGTTGGGAAGAGTAAGAAGGGTTTGATTTTAGGTTGGACTTTGAGAAGGCCTTTGGCCCTTTGATAGAGGTTTAGTTGGTCTTTTTTGGATGGGGTCTTCTATAGGGGTTTGAGGCTCAGTGGTAGGGTTGGATTAGAGGTTGTCTTTCTTCCACCTCTTTTTTTGAGATTATTAATGGTCAGTCGAAGACTTAAGTGCTTATTCAAATAAGTACATACTATAAGTACTTCTCCATATAAGTACTTTTTTTTTTTTAACAAAAGTACTTATTATAAGTGGTTCCAAATGATCCCTTGGTATATATATATATATAAATCTTAGTAGCTGTTGTGTTGAGTATGATAATTGATAGGTTGCGTTACTAGTTATTTAGTGTTACTATTGTGTGTTATTGCTGTGTTAGTAAGTGTGAGTTGGTGAGTTATGGTCACTGTATGTACTTGGCATATATTATAAATAGATGGAGAGACCTATCATTGTGATCAAGTCTTTTGCTTTTACCTAATTCTTCAACATGGTATAAGAGCATGATTCTAAGAACTAAACCCTAATTGTCACAGCCACCGTCAAAACCAAATTCTAAAAGTCTAAATCCCTGCTGCATGTATACCATCATAGGAGAATTGCAAGCACCACCGTAGGCCTAAGAAACAGGAAGCCACAACAATGACAACAACAAACCTTAAGTCCCACTAGGTGGGGTGGGCTACATGAGTGTTTTTTTTTGCCAATTCATCCAATCGAGAACATTTTTCTCCTCTAGCTTAAGAGTTATTAAATCCTTCCACACTATCTCATTATAGGTTATTTAGGTCTACCCCTACCCCTTTTAATACCAAAAACAATAACCAACTCACTACTCCTAGGTGCACTACTAAACCTGCGTTTCAAATGCCCAAACCATCTAAGCTGCCCCTCCTTATCTTGTCTTTGACCAGTGCCATGCCTAGTTTATGGCATATATGTTTTTTCCTTAATTTATCTTTTAATGTTATATCACTCATCTACCTTAAAATTCGCATTTCGGAAGCTATTACTTTTTCTACATATTGTTTCTTAGTTGCACAATATTCTAATCTATAAAGGATGGCTGGCCTTATAGTCGTCTTATTGAACTTTCATATTAATTTTAAGGGTATTCTATGATCACACAAAATGCCTGATGCACTTCTCCATTTTACCCAACTTGCTTTAACTATTTGTGTTACTTTCTCTTCAATTTCCCCTTCCACTTGCATAATAGATCCAAGATATTGAAATATAGTGTTATTAATGTCTTAATTATTAAGTTTAATCTTCTCTCCAGCATTCTCCCTTACATTATTGAAATTACATTTCATATATTCTATCATATTCCCTATTTATTGTAAAATCTTTAGACTCAAATAGTTTTCCAAAGTTCTAACTTAGATTCCACACTGCTCCTACTTTTATCAATCAAGACATCATCTGCAAACAACATACACTAAGGGATCTCGTTTTGGATATTCCTACTGTGTTCATCAATCACTAAAGCGAAAAGATAAGGATTCAAAGTAGAACCTTGATGTACACTTATTGTAACTGGAAATTCTCTAAATTCCTCTCCTACAGTCCCAAAGCTAGTCGTTGCTTTATCATATGTATCCTTAATGACCTCAGTATATCTTCTTCACACTCCCTTCTTTCCTAAAACCCATTGAAGAACTTCCTTAGGTATTCTATCATAGGCTTTCTCTAGGTCAATAGAAACCATATGCAAGTCCTTCTTCTTTTCCCTAAACTTTTCCATTAATCTTCTTAAAAGATATATAGCTTCCGCTGTCGATCTCTTGGGCATAAAACTAAATTGATTCTTTGAAACTCCCGTTTCTAGCCTTATTCTTTGTTCACTTATCCTTTACTACAGTTTCATGATATGACTCATAATCTTAATTCCGCTATAGTTATTACAATTTTCAATATCATCTTTGTTTTTATAAATGTACTAATGTGCTTTTCGTCCATTCCTCTGGCATTTTCTTGGTTTTTATAATAGTGTTGAATAGATAAGTTAACCATATACTTCTTTTATTCCTTAAACATTTCCAAACTTCAATTGGTATGCTATATTGTCCTATAGATTTCCCATTTTTCATCTTTTTTTTAAAGCCATGTTAACTTCAAGGACTCTAATTTATTGAAAAAAATCTCTTTTTAGTCTCCTCCTTATTTGTCACTTCCAAGCTCAAGCTTTTAGTTAAACAACTTATTAAAGTATCTCCTCCACCTCTCTTTTATGTCTTCTTCTTTGATTAAGACATTATCTTTCTTGTCCTTCATACTTTTTATATTACCTAAATCTTTACATTTTCTTTCTCTAGCTCTAGCAAGTTTATGTCTCTTTCTCCTTTTGTATCTAGTATAGTATATACAGTATCATAAGCTATATGTTTAGCTTCACTAATGACTTTTTTTGCATTTTTTCTTGTCTCTTTATACTTTTCAAGATTTTCTATATTTCTACAACTTTTTCATGTTTTATACCAGCTTCTTTTTGCCTTTCGACTTTTTGGACATTTTGATCCTGACACCAACTTTCTTTACTGCATGAGTATATTCCTCTGGATTATCCTAAAGCCTCTTTTGCTATCTTTATGATAGAGTTAGCCTTTCTATTCCACATAGTGTTCGCATCAACCCTCCTACTGTTCAGTCACTCTCTTTAATAGTTTAATCATTTTATCTTTAAACTTTACTATATTTTCTCCCTTCAAACTCCACTGCTTAATCCTCTTGCATTAATTTTTATTTCTTTTTCTCTTACATTTTTTAGTGTGTATATATATATATATATATATATATATATATATATATATATATATATATATATATGTATAGGATTTTGTTGTGTTGTCAAACTTACACCTGGGATAACTGTACACTTATTACATGATAGATGATTCTGCTTCCTAGTTAAGAAGAAATTTATTTGGCTTTTATTTTGCCCACTCTTGAAAGTTATTCAATGTTCTTCTCTTTTTATAAAGTTGGTATTCAATATAACCAAATCATAGGACATTGCAAAATCTAAGTAATTAAATTCTGATTTCTAAATTTCTCTACCTTTCTCCCCTACCTATTTCGTCTCTTGAGGGCAGATTAAGTTAATTTTCCTTCTAATCAATGTATCCCACCATTCCATGCTCAACACAACAGCTAGAAAAATTGAGAACTCAGGATTTGAACTTTGGTACACTGGAAGCCATGACAGTCCTGGACGGCATTGCCAGTTTAGAACAAAAAGAACCCTATAGATTTCACAAAACTAACACCGTAGCCACGCACAGACATTGCTGATTTGCCATCATTGAAATCCCATTGCTGGAGCTAATTCCATGAGCCCTCATGTGCTGGTCGAAGAAAGGCAAAACCAATCCCACGTTCCAGCACTTGAAGGTTCTTACAGGCATGTTTCTGGGTTGAAGTCATCCTCCACTGTTTGAATCCCTGTACAAACATATTATTGAAGTTTTTGGTAATGTTTTTGTCCAACGATCCCACCTTTTTTAGTTGCTCATGTGCGGCACTCAAGGAATGATTGTTTGATGCTGCGGGAAGCTGTTTGTCAGTGTTTATTGAATTCTTTCTGCCTGAAACATTGGTATGGAGTCTATGAATTCCAAAAGCATGCTGTTTGCTGTGTATTTCTAATTTGCTCCTGTGTCAAGGGTTTGAATGTGTTGGGATGGAGTCTCCAAATCCCAATAGTATATTTCCCTTGTTAGTCACTTGTTCTGCTGTTGGTGAGCGATGCACTATAACTGTCTCAGAAGGGAGGAGTATCAAGGTTCTTGCTGTATTAGGCATACCAACAAGCATCTCATCACATTGCATCTTTTGCTCAAAAACGTAATCCTACAGTCTGCATGTCAATTAGAATCTGTCCCACTATTCCTTGGGTTATTGATTCTGCTGCCTTTGATCATATGACAGGTGTAACCAACTTCTTCAGCCCACCAGTATTTTAAAAATCTATACTGAGCCTTTGCTGATAAGTCCTGTCACAATTAAAGGGATAGGAAAAGTGAATCTTTCTCCATCTCTTTTTCTTCTGTCTTGTACATTCCTGAATCCCTCTTCAATCTCATTTCTATATGTAAGATTATAAGTTTCTAAATTGTTTTGTAACCTTCTTTCTTGATTCTGTTGCTTTTCAAGACTTGAAAGATGAGAAAGACCATTGGCAGGACATGAGGCTGGTGTACTTTTCTACTCCATAATGACTTGATTGTATTTAATGAAAGATCATTAGGAGTTGTTTTATATATTTTGTGCCTTATCAAATAAGGACTTAGTTTGATGACACTTCGTAGTGATAATGCTAAGGAATACTTTAGTACTTAATTCGGTACCTATTATGACTAATCCTAGTATGATCCATCAGTTATCTTGTGCCTACACTCCATTAAAAAATGGTGTTGTAGAGTTGAAAAACAGGCGTATTCTTGAAGTCGTTCGTACCCTTTTTGAATTAAATGAAAGTCATTTTTTGGAGTGATGTCATGCTAATTGCTTGCTCTCTCATCAATAAAATGTTGTCCTTTGCCCTTGATGGTAAAATCCCATATTTAGTTATCTTCCAAAAGCTCCTTTGTTCGCAGTTCCTCCTTGTATATTTGGCTGTGAGTCTTTTGCCCATCATTTACATCTAGGAATGGATAAGTTGGATCTTTTCACTATCAAATGTATTTTTTTGGGCTACTCATACTCAAAAGGGATATCGATGCTATAGCCCTACTTTACATCCTTCCTTTCTATCTGCACTTTACTATTCTAATTCTTTGAGTTATATTGACCTTTATGAGTCCTTTTCTCTACCTAGCCTTCTAGGTCCTAATATTTTATGTTTTTCTGGTCCTTTTGCTCCTCCATCCAATTTGAGTCCTTCTTGTTGCTTGGATCATCCCAATTTGTAGGTATACATATGATGACTCGAGGGAGGATAGCATTCTCTAGATTTCATTTCTACACCTCTAGTTGATCATCCTATCGCTGTTTGGAAAGGTAAAAGCACCTTTACTGAGCATCCAATCTCTAATTTTGTTTGTTATGATTTCTTGTCACCCTTATATTATTGTTTTGTTAGTAATTGGTCTTCAGTTGCTCTTCCAAAATCCATTTGCCTTATCTCATTCTGAGTGGAAGATTGTAATGGTTGAAGAGATGCATGCATTATTAGGTAATGATTCTTGGGAGCTGGAACTTCCTTCCTCTTGATAAGTTTGTGGTTGGTTGTCCTTTGGTGCATATTGTGGTTTGTGAAATTCAATCTACATGGTTTTTTGGCTTGTTTGAAGGCCCATCTTATTGCCAAGGGTTACTCTGAGGGGCATTGTTTGGATTATTTTGGCACATTCTTCTCGATCGCCCAGCTTGCTTGTTTGTTCATCTCCTTAGCCATCTCCTTTGCTTAAATTAGATGTGAAAAATGCCATCCTACATGGTGATCTTTAGGAGGAGGTCTACATGGAGCAATTGTTCGGGTTTGTTGCTAAAGGAGAGTCGTGACTAGTGTGTTGAATCAAGAAATCCTTGTATGGTCTGATCCCAAAGCATGGTTTGTTCAATTCAGTGCTGTTACTCAAGTTTGGTCTTTAGCAATGCGTGATAGATCATTCTATATTTTATTGTCGTACTACTTTTGGTAGGGTGTATGTGGATGGTATTGTGATCATTGGTGATGATCATTGAGGTATCGAACTTATGAAGCATTTTCTATAGACTGAATTTCATATCAAGGGCCCTTGAGGGCCATTGAAATACTTCTTGGATATAGAAGTATCTAGATCTTATAAAGGGACTGTCTTTTCAAAAAATATGTTCTTGACCTTTTAGATGAGATTGGGCTGTTGGGATTTAAACCTATGGAGACACCTATGGATCCTAACAAGAAGTAAGTGCCAGATGTGGGTGATTTGTTGGCCGATCCTCGAAGATACCGGAGATTTTTTGGGAAGTTGAATTATCTTACAGTCACTCAAATCAATGTATATTTTGTAACAAGTGTTGTGAGCTAATTTCTTGATTCTCCAAAAACAAGTCATTGGGTATAGTCATTTGTATCTTCATATACTAGGTGCACCTAGGAGAGGTCTCTTATATAAAGATTAGGGTCACATTTTATGTTTAGGGATATAAACATGCAGATTGGGCTTGTTCACCTTCTACCAGGTGGTAACTTGGTATCGGGAAAGGAAGAAACAGACTATGGCAGCCTTGATTGAGTGCTGAGTTAGATTATTAGGCTCTGGCACACACTACATGTGAGCTTATTTGGCTAAGAGCATGTTAGAAGAACTTGGTTCTCCACATTCTTGGCCTATGGAGTTGATATGTGATAATTATGCTACTATTCATATTGCCTCTAACCTAGTCTTCCATGAGTGGATGAAACACAATGAAGTTGATTGTCACTTGTCTGCCTCAAACTTGTGCAGAAGCTGATTACGGTTCATGCGAAGTCTGAATTTCAACTTGCTGATTTATTCACAAAAGCCTTGGGAGGTGCTTGAGTTAAGCCCGTATGTAACATGCTAGGAACATATGATATCTATGCTCCAACTTTAGGGGTGAGTGTTATTAGTGCTTAGTGTTACTAATTGTGTTATTACTGTCCTAGTAAGTGTAAGCGAGTGAGAAGGTGTGGGTAATATGGTCATTGTTATGTACTTGGCATATATTATAAATAGAGGGAGAGACCTATCATTGTGATCAGGTTTTCCATTTTACCCAATTCTTCAAAGATTGAAAGGGGTTTTGTACAAGGTGTTTGCTGTTGGAAGGGTGATGTGGTTGTTTCTCATTTGCAGTTTTCTGCTGATGGTGCTATTTTTTTATTCTCAAATGACAGGAAGTATTTTGTAATTCTCACCATATTACAGGTTTTTGAGTTAGTATCTGCCTCTCTGGTCTTAAGATATTTAGCTAAGTGTGGCCCAGCTGCAGCCTGCAATTAATCTGAGTCTGAAGGTGACTTCCAGATTTGTAGTTCTTGTAGGTTGTCAGATTCTGCAGTGGCCTTTTGATTTACATTAGGAGTTTCTTTAGGTGGGAAATCCTTAGTCCAGGGGATTTTGGGATCTTGTGACTGCTAGTCTCTAAATGTCTTGATGGGTGGAAGGGTATGATTTTCGCCTTGGGAAGCTGCACTACTTTAATCCAGGTGTGTATCTCTTCAATTTCGTTGTATTTTTTATTTATTTATTTATTTTTATCCTTGTTTAAGATTTTGGTGGGGGTTGCTAATTGCCTAGAGAGGTTTATGAGAGTTTTCCTTTGGTCAGGGGTTGTCCAGAGGAGGGATTATCTTGTGAGTTGGAGGTTGTTTGTAGGTCTAAGGAGGAGGGGGCTCGGGGCTTGGGTCTTGGTAAGTTGGTGTTTTAGAGCACTGCTATGGTGGGTCAGTGGCTAGGTTGTTTTTCCCCTTTGGAAAACAGATTCTCAATCGCATATGGATGTTAAAAGTAAATTTGGTCTGCAGGAGAAGAGATGCTAATTTAATAGCTTGAATTACTCATGAAAGCCCATGGAAATTCATTTTGCAAGTGTATCCTTTCTTCTTTTCTTGTTTTAAATAGGAAGTGGAAGGCAGTTTTAGGGTTTGGTTTTGGAAGGATCATTGGGTAGGAGAACTGTGTTTCTGAGTTGCCTTCTATTCATCTTAACTTTCTTTCTTGATGTTCTTATTTCTTCTTTCCTCTTTATTCAAGAGGTTTCTTTTGATTTAAATTTTTAGAATCTTAATGATGGGGAGATTGAGGAGCTTTCTTCTCCCATAGGTTTGTGGGACTTTTTAAAATATTCTCATGTTGGGAAAGTTAGAGGCTGGTGTGTGGGTAATTATGGTGTTTTTTTTTTTTTCATGTAAATCATTTTACTCCCATCTAAACTGTTCTCTTCATTCTCTTTCTATTGCTAATTGTCTGTGTAGGGCAAAAATTCCTTTGAAGGCAAAGGCTTTTGTGTAGATTGCCATTCTTACTAGAGTTAACACCAAATCTATGCAGATTCGAAGACCATACATGGTCCTTTCCCCTGGTGTTTGTCTTTTGTGTTGTGCTAATAGTAAGGATCATGCACATTCAGTTCTGCATTGCTGTGTGGCTTGGTGTTAGGGAGTAAGCTTTTCTAGTGTTGGGTAAATGCTGGATTTCTCCTCAGTCTTTGGAGGATTTATTGTTGATTGATTTTGTTGGGTTTGGGAAGCAGAAGAAGGCAAAGGTTTTGCAGCCATTTGGGTAAACTGGTTGGATGGAAGATTGGGTTTTTTTTGTGATCGCTTCATCTATATCTTGTTTGGGACAGGAATGCTTTTTTTTTTTTGCATCATTGTGGGTGCTTGCTACTGGATGTTTTGCGTGATTGGCTGCCTCTTTTAGCTTATTTCATTGTTTTTCTTGTGCGTTTCTTTCATTGCGTGAGCATTTCTCATCCTCTTTGTAATTTCTTCTTCTTTCTTAATGAACTTCTTCTTTTTCTATCTAAAAAAATCTCACTGGTTCACTGTTGGATTGATTTTGTTATCATGTTCATCACTGTGCAAAATTTTCCATGATTTGACTTTTATATAAGCTTAGTGTTTGTTATATAAGCATGCCATGTTATATATGATATTGCAGGCTTCAAATTTCGTCTTGTTTCATATAACATTTTGGCTCAGGTATGAGAAATCTCTCACCAATTTTTCATTTTAAAAAAATTGTCTTCTTCATTGTTCTTTTTTATTTCCCCCTTTATACTATCAAAAAGTTTTTCCCCTTCCATAATCTCTTTTCTTGTTGACTATGATAGTAATGAATATATTATTTGTTTCTTTAGTATTAGCTAATATAATTTGGTTTGAAAGGGATAAGATATTTAGCATTTTTGTACGACCTCTTAATACGGTCATATTGTTCTGATTTTATCATTATTTTCTCGTACTGTTGACCTTCTTATCAGGTGATGTTCATGTGTGCCATATTATTAGGTGACATTTATTTGTGCATGTAATTAACGCTCTATTACCTTTAATATCTCTACTAGTTGGTAACTTGAACCTTTGCTCTGCTTTATGAAAGGTCTTGCCAAGACCACCTACCTGTGAAGGCTAAGGCAAAGAGGGAGCTCCAATGCTCTGCTCCTGCTTCACAATGCATAAGAAGGTGATCCTCTGTTTTTTCACTAGGCTTGCCCATACAACACCAATGGGAAGTTGTCCAATTCTCTCTAGTTAGATGGTCCACTGCCAGAAATTTATACAAGGAAAAGAAAGTCATTTTGGAGGCAGCGCATGATCCCTAGATGCACTTAACAGGGAATCTTCCAAGTTTGATCTGTATTCTTCCTTAACAGATTGAAATAGGACCTAGAATGGAGAAGATTCCATCAGGTTTTCTTTCTAAACCAATTTGTCCTCTCCACTCCTATTGATAGAATAACAGAGAAAATTGCTTCAAGCTCCTAATTTTGAAACCTTTTCCCAGGTACATGGTTCCAAACTCTTACTACTACCCTCCTTAATTACATTTTTCCCTGTGCAAGCTTCTTTATTTGCCCCTATATTGCAAGCTGGGGGTTGCCACTATATTGCTAGCTGGGTACTTTTCTATGAGGGGAATTTTTTGATTGTTTGCCAAGAGGCAATGCAGGAAAGGTAGGGGTTGGGGGAGGGGTTTGAATTGGGTTGTTAAAATACAATGAAACCTAAGTATCCCTCCTTTTCTTAGTCTAGTGCAAGTGATATGAGCAATCAATCAAGCATTAAGCAAGCAATGAAGGTAAAGTGAGTTGGGATGATGAGAGTGCAAAAAAATGTTTATAGAGGTTTAGCCCTTCCAATCTATCTCCTCTCCTCAAGTTTTGTGCAAGGAAGCCTACTTTTTTCACAAGATGAGTTGGTTTCCAAAGTATCAATGATTTTGATCATCCGTGCTGGAAATGACCTCACATTTGGCAAATCCCTAAACCTGTCACCACCATTTCAAAACATAAAAGAATCTCCTTTAAATTGTATATGATTGACCTACAAATGCCATTATGTTGCCTAAAGACAAGAGAGTAGATATTCACCGTACCCAATTGCAAATTGTGTATAAGGTTCCTGCCAGTTGCTTTGTTTAGAAGTTTGGAGAATGCCTCCATGATCATATTGACTAATATGAAGAGAAGAGGATGATTTCCTTGTTGTAAATTGTGAGAGCTTGGGAAAAAATGATCCATTCACTCAAACACAGGAAGAGAAGAAAGAATGAACCCACCTCCTCCACCTCTTCCTGACTCCCATCCCCTTTTACAATTATATAAGGAACTAACCAATTTAAATGAACATATGTTTTCTCCATATCTAGTCTAAAAATCACCCTGAGATCTTCACATCTTATTATAAAGTCCATAGATTCGTTTGTGTATTAAGCGCAGAAAATCCATTCAGCAGTTGAGTATGGATCCACATTATCTGCAGCCAAACTGCACTGCAAAACCATTCCAAAGTAAATTCAATGCCAGAATATTGCACGCCATAATTTATTTTACCTTTCAAATATCTTAGAAGTCTATTTTCTTTTCAGTGTTCATAACTAGGTTTATGAGTAAACCTACTCAATTTTCCAACTGCAAGCGTAACGTTAGATTCTATTGCAGTTTGTTAAATGCATCAAGCTTCCTTAATGAGAGCAAGGTTGAGGATATGACCATGTTGTTGCAAGTGCTGGATTCTTTTGTTCCTGAATGGGTGGTGACTTGAGGGTTTGGATTGGGGATTCTTCAGGTTTGTTTTCTACAAAATCTTTTCTTTCCCAGTTGTTGAAAATGCTGTGTCCTTATTTTCCCTTGATCCATTTTATTTGGAAGGCCAAGATTCCTTGTAAGATCAGGGCTTCTATGTGGACTCTGACTCTTTAGAGGCTTAATACTAATGATTTCCTGAAAATGAGGAGACGTACATGGCCATAAGTCCAAATATTTGTGTCATGTGTTTGGGAGTGAGCGAGACCAGAGATCATTTGTTTTTTCCATTTTCAGGTGGCTAGACAGCTTTCGTTTTGTTTTTGTTTTTTGTGTTTTTTTTTTTTCTCAGTTTTTGAGCAGGCTCTGTTTCTTTCCCAAAGTGTTGATGTTTTTCTGCTGATGCAGTACAGAGGTTCTGGGAGGAGTAAGAGGGGAATAGATTTATGGAAATGTGCTACGTTTTGGCATTTTTTAGACCCTGCGGAAGGGATGCGACGGTCTTCAATGGCAAAAACAAATTCTGTGCATTTTCTTTGGGGTAGGGTTACTTTCACGGCATTTTTTGGCCTCATTCTTTGGAATTCTTTTAGGAATTTTGTTGTTGCATCTTTAAAGGGATTGGAAAGGGGCTTGGATGTAATTGTTTTTGCTTCTTTGCTTATGTTTTTATGAGGGTGGACATCTTATTTTCTTTTCCTTGTAATTCTCCCGTAAATATTAATGGATTTATTTTTCTATAAAAAAGAAAAATTAAGTTTTCAATATCTTAATGCATATACATTGTGACATAGGGTCAACCTTATTAGGTACTAATTTATGGAGAGGATCCAAAAGAATACTGCTAGAGTTAGTGAAAGAAAATGCAAAGATTTAGGTAATGTAAAATGTTTAAAGGACGAGAATGGTAATGTCTTAACTAAAGAAGAAGACATAGAAGAGAGGTGGAGGAGATATTTTAATAAGTTGAAAACCAAAACGGAAGCTTGAAATTGGAAGTGAAAAATGAGGAAAGGACTAAAAATAGGAGATTTATTCCCAAAGTTAAGAGTCCTTGAAGTTAAGATGACTTCAAAAAAATTGAAAAGTGGGAAATCTATAGGGCCAAATGAGTAACATACCAATTGAAGTTTGGAAATATTTAGGGGATAAAGGAAGTATATGCTTAACTAATCTATTCAATTGTATTATAAAAACCAAGATTATGCTAGAAGAATGGAGGAAAAACATGTTAATACCTTCATACAAAAACAAAGACAATATTCAAAACTATATTAACTATAGTGGAATCAAGATTATGAGTCATATGATGAAACTATTGGAAAGGATAATTGAACAAATAGTAAGGCTAGAAACAAGGGTTCTAATGAATCCATTTGGTGTTATTGCTAGGAGATTGACAATAAAAGCCATTTATCATTTAATAAGATTTATGGAAAAGTTTAGGGAAAAGAAAAGAGACTTGCGTATGGTTTTATTGACTAAGAGAAAGCCTATGATAGAGTGCCTAAGACAAAATATATGAAATGTAATTTTAGTGATGTAAGGACTAGTGGGGAGAAGATTAAACTTGGTAAAAAATTAATAACATTCATAAATTTCGATATCTTGGATCTATCATGCAAGCGGAAGGGGAAATTGAAGAGGATTTATGTAATACGTAGAATTAAAGGAGGTTGGGTGAAATGGAGGAGTGTATCAGTTGTGTTGTGTGATCGTGCAGTACCCTTAAAATTACTAGGAAATTTCTATAAGATGGCTATAAGACCATTTATGCTTTATGGTTCAGAATGTTAGGCAACTAAGAAACATCATGTACAAAAAGTAAAAGTTGTTGAAATGTGAGTGTTAAGGTGGATAAGTGGCATAACATTAAAAGATAAATTAGGGAATGGGCATATACACAATAAATTGGGCATAGCACCTGTTGAAGACAAGATAAAGAAGGGACAACTTAGATGGTTGGGCATTTGAAATGTAGGCCTGCTAGTGCACCTGTGAGGAGGAGTGAGTGAGTTATTGTTTCTGGTGTGAAAGGGGTAGGTGTAAGTCTAAAATAACTTGGAATAAGGTAGTGGGGAAGGATTTAATGACTTTTAGTCTAGTAGAGAAAAATGTTCTTAATTGGGTGGATTGGTGGAAAAGGATTTATATAGCCAACCCCACCTAGTGGGACTTAAGGCTTCTTCTTCTTCTTCTTGTTGTTGTATCCAAGAGAGTATCGCTAACATTACTATTGAAGTAATAAAAACTTCACCTAATTTCTCAGCATAATGTGATTGGGATAAAGTATTTTTACCATCATGTCAGTTGATCTTGATTTCAAGAATTACATCATTAGGACCTTAATCTCTCACATTGATTTTTTTATGGATAAGAAATATATATTAAAAAAGAACAAACAAGGTACAATGAGAGGAGAACAAGATGTCCTCTTAAAAACATATTGGAGATCTGTATCCACTACTACTAGTTTTAGACATTCTTCGGAGAGTCCATGGAGATCTATCTCTCAAATTTATCCCTTATTCATTTCTTACACGAAATTTGTGGTCAGATGGGTTCTTGAACTCGTTTTTGAAAAGACCCTTGGTTGCGGAATGGTGTCCTATCCACATCTTTTGCTCATTTCTTCTGTTTTAGCTTAGGGCAGAAAAGTGCTATTTCTTTCTTTGCTGTTGATTTGGGCAGTCCTTTGGCTTCTTAGTATTTTCATTTTAGGAGACCTCTTAATAATAGAGAGTTAGTTGGGCAGTCCTCCTTGTTGATTTTATTGAATAATTGTCATTTCTTCAGGGAGGGATGTTTGTTCTTGATCCTTGGATCATTTGAGGGTATATTCTTGTGATCATTTTGTGAGTTCTTGGCCCATTCTAATTCCTCTTTTTACCTCTTTATTCTATTATTTGTAAGGCCAAAGTACCCCCAAAAATCAAGTCTTTTTTTGTGGTTGGTTGTGCTTAATAGAATCAATACCAATAACTTGCTGCAGATTTGAAGACCATTGAAGGCACTTTCTCCAAATGTTTGTGTGCTTTGCTATAATAATTTAGAGACAGAATCTCATTTTAATTTTTCTTGGAGGGTATGGAATAAGCTATTTGGAGTTTTGGGAGAAAGTTGGGTATGTCCAGAATTGGTGGAGGAACTTTTGGCTATTTCATTTGTGGGTTTTGGAAGGAGGAAGGATAGGACAGCATTACAGAAATGTCGTTTCTTTGCAGTGTTATGGGGGTTATGGTTGGAGGTAATGCACAGATCTTTTCAGGGAAGAAGCTGAATTGGTTGCTGGTTTGGGAAAAGAGTCACTATATGACATCATTGTGGTGTGTTGGGTTTGGGTATTTCAAGGGAGCTTTCTGGAAGTTCAGCAAGATTGGAGTAATCTGATGGTTTGATTTTGGGAGTTGTGGTTTTGTTTGTTTCTTTTTTTTTTTTCCTTTTGTTGTTTTAGAATTTCCTTCTAGTTTTTCCAGATTTTATTAGGAGATGTCTTATTTTTTTATTTTTTATTTTTTATAAATTCTTAATCTATTAATCATATCTCTTCTTTTGCTATTAAAAAAAAGATGTCCTAAAAACAGAAGGTAAAGTTACGAAAAAATTACAATAAAGTTGCCTTCCAATCCCTTTGAAGGCTGGAGTGAAGTCCTTTCTTTTATTTTTTTTTCCAAAAAATAAAAAAATCACTTGTACTAAATGTTACCTTAAAAGCAACGAGACTATATAGAGGGGCGGCTGTAAACACCCAATTTTAACCGGGCCCCTTTTTAGTAGGGTCTCTTTTATTTATTTCCTTTATCTTGTGAAAAATAAGTAAATCCATCCTTTGTACCAACCTTGCAATTTCATTCATATTGGGTCATTCTGATAACATTTTCATCCATCCTTTAATTTCATGAATTCAATTAGGGTTCCTGTTGATAGCATTTTTTTTCTTCTCTCTTACTTATCTTATTTTCCTTAATTTAACTAGGCCATTCTCTTTATTATTTCGACTAGGTCCTTTGTTTTAACATTTCTCTTATTAGGTCATCTTTGTTATGATAATATTCTTTTAATTAGGTCCCTTTTTGACAATTTCTTTTATATTGTTCAAACGGGTTCCCTGCGACAGTTCATGTAATCAGGTCCTCGTGTTAGGAAAAATTCTTTTCTTTTATTATTCCTCTCAGTGTCTGTACAAATACATCACAGGTACATTGAATTACATCAGGGGTACATAAAATACATCAGGGGTATAGGGAAATAATATTGGGGGATTACAGGGGTAACAAAAATGACAAAATACACAATGGCCGGAAATCCTACACTAAAAGGATATTCCCAAAAGCACCTTCATAGGGACCGGCGGCCAAAAACAGGAAAGCAGATCATGCGGCAAATGAAATAAAACTTGAGCAATTATGCAATTAATTAAAAGAAGATTTCTAAGATTGGCATGTATCCCCTCATATCTCTGGTCATAGACTCAATAATAAAAAGAGAATCAACCCAAATCACATAAAAGAGGGGATTGGTTGCTGTAAGAAGGAAAACATAAGCTAGGGTTTGAATAATAGGAAGGCACTGAGGAAGGAAAGTCTTGAAAATTGCGTAGCTTAGCTACAACTCCAACCCTATAAATAGGGGGGCCTTGTAGAAGCAGAAGCACACCAACACAGAGAGAAACACTCATAAATTGAGCAAAGAAAAGAGAGAGACATTACGGTGCATTGAGGGATAGGTTAGTCTCGAGGGCCAAAACCCTAGAGAAACTAAAGGGTAAAGCTCTCACCCTACTCATAGAAGGAGGCAGAACATCCTAGTGCTCCCTGCAACTCGAAGGCACAACCCAGTGCCCTTGCAATCCTAAGGCACCCATGCCTACCCAAGGAAGCACTTAACCTAGAAGATTACCCAAGAGAGAAGTAAGAGCCCAGAAAAAAAGGAACGTAGGGATAAGAAGACCTGAAGGAGTAGAAAACCTCAGGTATACATCCATTGGCTTATCCTTCCATAAGCTATTGTATATCACAGGTACCCGGTAAGAAGAAGGATCCCCTCATGCATGCATGCACGTAGGTCTCCCTTGAAAACCTCCATAGTCCCACTCTCTCTGAAAGACTAGAAAACCCCCAGCTTGAGAACCAAGCCCAAACGCTGAGACCCACACATCCAAACAATAACCAAACCCCATCTTTTTAAAATAACCAGAGTCCATGTTTTAAAATAACCAAAGCCCCATTTTTTTATTATTTTAATTTAATTTAATTTTTAAATAGCCCAAAAACCCTATTTTTAAAACAAATAAAACAAAGCCCATAACCCAAAAGCCCAAGTTTTTAAAATATCCTAGAAGCCCATTTTTTATAAATAATCCGAAGCCCATGCTTTTAAAATAGACCAAAGCCCAAATATAAAAGCAGCCCAGGGCCCATGTTTTTAAATTAAAAAGCCCAAAGCCCAAATCTAAAAATAGCTCGAAGCTCATGTTTTTAAATAAATAGCCCAAAGCACACATTTTTAAACAACCTAAAGCCCAATGGCCTGAAGCCTATAACCCAAAGCCCATATTCTGAAAACAAACCAAAGCCTAAAGATCCAAACCAAACCCCAAAGTCTAGAGCCCGAATCAGGCCCACACAAAACAAAGCAGCCCAGAGCCCAAATATCCAAACTGGACCCCAAAGCCTAGAGCTCGAGTCAGGTCTAGGCTCCAAGTCCAACGCACTAGTACACCATAGGGTCCACAAACCCAATCCCCGGGTCATTCAGGGCCAACCCTGTGGGTTGACTCGCTTGAGTCAACCCTATCCACCATCTGAGTCGACTCAAGTGAGTCTGACCCACTGAGTTTGGGGTGAGTCAACTCACCTCGAACCTGTTTCCATCCTCAAATTCAAAAGCAATAGAGAAAAGAGAAGGGGAACTCATCTGTCGTGATGAAGCCAATCTAGGGTTTTACTTTGAGCCCTTGATCCTTGAATAATCTGCAAGATAGCAACAAAACCACCCAACGTACTCACTAAATAAGAAAAGGAAAAAGAAAAGTGAAGAAAAAATGAAACACAACAGCTCTGAGGGGGTGGAGGATCAAAGGGTAGCATCGTAGGTTTGAAAACCCTCTCAGATTCAAAAAACCCTTGGAGAAAAGGGTGGCCGAGAGCCCTCATTGATCTGGGTGTTCCTTAGCCTAGGTTTAGTCTAGTGACCAAGCAAATGAGTAGTAATTGAGTGTTCTAACCGCACCAAGGAAAAATAGGTTAGTGGCGACTCCAAATTCAAAATTTTTAAAAATCATATATTTTATTCCCTCGCCTCCCTGGGGCACCTTGTCCTGGGACGTCGTGACAACTTGGGGACTCCACTGGGGAAATTAGAGAGTCGTGCCATTAATTAATTATGAATTATCCAAAATTTGAATTTAATAACCTTTTAATTACTCCATCTTATTTTGTGAATATTGCTTATATAATTGTGAATGTTTATTTGTATATATGCTTGAATAAGCATGTGTAAAGATGAATGACATGTGGGGTTTGTGGGAATAGGCTAAGTATATGAACTCACACACATTTTACAATCCGCTCTGATTACCGAGACGTCGCGACAGCTTGGCAACTCCGCTGGGGAGATTTGAGAATTGAGCCATTAATTAATTATGAATTATCCCAAATGTGAATTTAATAAGTCTTTTAATTACTCCATCTTATTTTGTGAATATTGTTTAAATAATTGTGATTATTTGTTTGTATATATGTTTGAATAAGCATGTGTAAAGATGAATGATATGTGGGGTTTGTGGGAATAGGCTAAGTATATGAACTCACACACATTTTCACGAGTCTTCTACCTGGGCTTTACCCTCTAAGAAGAGAAATAAGTACAGTACTGTTAGCCCTCATGAGACAAGTTCGTTGGGGCCGTGTGAATCACTCCACTTAGTTTGAACTTTGTCCAATCCCATTGGATGAGGAAAGGGGACATGCTGAGAGCTAGTTGTTAATAGAGAATAGAGCTTAACCACACTTTATTGTCTATAGGTTTCCCTCCCTTAAGACAGAGCCTCATTGAAAAACCTCAAGTAAGTCATCCACCTGGGGTTGGGATAGGATCCTCATCCTTCTTCATGAGTGGGTTTAAATCTGTGCTATGATTGGTTGTTTGTCTTAATGATTTATCTCACATTCATTTGCATGCATGTTAGGCATTTCACTACATTGTGAAAATTCCGAGATAGCTGAAAATTACTTCATGGTGGGTCCATTGGTGCTACATGAAGAGGAGGAGGCCGTAGTCTAATCATATTCTGAATCCTAGCAGAATCGTTACCGGAATAGTTTGAATTAGAGTCTCGATGTGGTGCTACCAGCACGGGTCAAGCTAGACACTAGAACCAAAATTATGAGAGAGGTGAAGAATATCTAGATTGGCTGGACAATTGAAAGATGTTTCAAAATTCCCTGATTGTACGATCATATTGGGTTCTTGCTACATGTGTTAGTCAACTACGAGGTAATAAATGTCTTGACAGAATTCTGGAATCACTCCTATCACTGCTTCACTCTGGAGGGAATAAACATGACTCCCACTATTGAAGAGTATATGTCTTTGCTACACCTACCAAAGACCTATGGGACCTATGGATCCAATCTTGCCACATCTTTCAGGAGAGAACTATGCAAAGTGATCGGGGTCAAAACTCAGAGGATAAATGAACAAGTTTGAAAAGAAGCTAAAGTCATCACCTGGGAAGATTTGAAAACTCTAGTAAAAGGGGAACAAAAGGAGCAACTTCACATGAATATGCTAGCCCATGCCATCTATGGGCTGGTAATTTTTCCAAAGGAGATAGGGGCCATTGATCATGGAACCACTTCTTTTTTGGCTTAAATTCAAAATGGGGCTAACCCGGTATTTTGGAAGTGACATTCCGATCCCTGAATCACTATCGAGTCAAAGGAAAATGCCGATTGAAGTGCTGAGTTCCACTTCTTTATGTCTGGTTCATGAGTCACGTTCTGTGCAATGAAGGGTGTTTTTCTCTAGTGTTCTCAAGTCTTCGCATCCCTTTGGCGGATTTTGATAAAGCTTCATAGGAAGAACACCCGAACAAGAACGAATGGGCCAAAAGGATTCGCAATTAGGAAACAAAGGGATTCTCGTGGCAAGCTTCGTGGATGGAAAACTCTGATATGATATACTGATGTGGAGACTTTCCATGGGTCCCGTTGCTAGGCCTAGGGGGAGGAATTGCTTATGATCCTCTTATGTTCAGAAGGCAAGTCGACTTTTGTCAATTCATACCTATGACTCACAAATTGGGTAATTCAGAATTCGCCTATGAACAAGAGGGGGCCCACAAGCAGATAGAAATATTTGTGGCTGCATGGAAGACCATCCATGTAATAGATTTAGGCATGCGTTTGATCGAGGTCCATGGAGATTATTAGAATTGGATCACCAGTCGGATAAATCCTCAAATTGCAAATTTCTTGATGAATGGAACTCATAAAATTTTGAACCTGCTAATGGCACTCGCAAATCAGGCTCGGATTGAAGAAAGAATCATGGTAGCAGAGTTAAATGCTAGGATGATAAAAAAAAGAGAACGCTGAATTATCCTCCAATGCCAGAGAAATGTGAAACAGAAAAAGGACAAATGCATACAAGCGGAAAAGGAAATAATCGCTTTAAGCAGAAAACTTCAAGCTGAGGTGCAAATCAACAAAACATTGTTGAAAGCCGTGGCTGCCAAAGGAGAAAGAAAATCCTAAACTCTACAAGTGCAATGACAAGCAAGATGCAACTGGAACATTGGATCTCAGAATTTACTTGTCTAAGTGTAACCAAAGCAAATTGTATTGTATTAAAATCAGTTAATGACAATGATATGGTGTAAACATGTTTGTTTCCTTTGAAGTAACATGGGTTGTTTCAATAATTTTTGCAAGTAGTCATTTAATTTAACTCCGTCTGCGATGCACTTAATGTCCTAATTTTTTCACACACAGCCGGTCCCAAGCCCGACTGAAGGAGGATGGTTGTGTTAGGTAGCTGATAGTCAGCGTAAAATTTGTCTAATCACTATAATATGAATCCTTACCGAATATTTGCTGGGGCGTCCCCTACAAGCGACGCGTTGCACTTGAACCACTCGGGTGTAGCGAAAAGTGGGCGAGGGTGGGCTAGGTCGTCACCCCGAAGCGACGCGCCGTGTCGGCGCCCTGGTACGGTGTCAAATATGCGAGGGTTCCTACATCATTCTAGACGTAGGCAGGTAAAGACGTTAGTTCAGGAAATTAGGATTAGATTAGCAACGTGGAATATAAGGACACTTACGAGTACAAGTATGGAAATTGTGGATATAATGACTAGAAGAAGAATTAATATAATTTGCCTTCAAGAAACTAAGTGGGTGGGGGAGAAAGTTAGAGAAATCGATAAATCAGGATTTAAACTTCGGTACATTGGAAAAGAAAAACATAAGAATGGAGTAGACATTATTATAGACAAAAACTTAAAAGATAGCGTTGTGGATGTAACTAGAGTAAGGGATAGAATTATAAAAATCAAGATGGTATTAGGACAAGAGATAATAAATATCATTAGTGCTTATGCTCCTCAGGTTGGCTTAGCAGAAAATCTTAAGAGACAATTTTGGGAAGATATGGATAGTATTATACAAGGCACACTAGGGACTGAGAAAATATTTATAGGAGGAGATCTGAATGGACATGTTGGAAGAGATAATAAAAATTATGAGAGGATACATAGAGGATATGGATATAGAGACAAAAATGAGTATGAGGAGATGATCTTAGACTTTGCTATGTCATATGATTTTAGTATGATGAATACTTGCTTTAAGAAGAGAGAAGAACACTTAATAACCTTTAAAAGCGGACAAAATAGAAGTCAAATAGTTTTTTTTTTAACTAGGAGGGTAGATCGTTTATCATGCAAGGATTGTAAAGTTATTCCAGGTGAAAGCCTAACCACACAACATAAGAGTCTTAATATTAGATATATGTATTAAAAAATGGAAGAAAAATGATAAAATAAACCAGTATAGGAGAACTAGATGGTGGAAATTAAAAGGAGAAAATATAATAAAATTTAAAGATAAAATGATCAAAGATGGGGATTGGACCACAGAGGATGGGATAGATACAAATACTTTTTGGAATGGATTAGCTAGCTCTATTAAAAAGATAGCAAAAAAGATTTTAGATGAATCAAGGGGAAAATTCTCGAATAGCAAAGAGAGTTGGTGGTGGGATAAAGATGTACAAAAAATCATAAAAGATGTACAAAAAATCATAAAGGCAAAAAGAATTTGGTATAAAACATGGCAAAAATGTAGAAACAAAGATATCTTTGAAAAATATAAGGAGACGAGAAAAGATGCAAAAAGGGCCGTTAGTGAAGCTAAATATAGATCTTTTAATAGTTTGTATGATAGATTAGGTACAAAAGAAGGGGAAAGAGATATATTTAAACTTGCTAAAGCTAGAGAAAGGAAGAGCAAAGACTTAGGAAATGTAAAATTTATAAAAAGTGAGGATGATGTTGTCTTGGTTAAGGACGAAGATATTAAAGAAAGATGGCAAAGTTATTTTAGTAAGTTGTTTAACGAAAACCAAATAGAAAGCTTAAACTTAGAATTGTCAAATGAGGAAAAGATTAAAAATATGAGATTTATTCACAAAATTAGAGTTAATGAAGTTAAGTTTGCACTAAAAAAGATGAAAAATGGGAAAGCTATGGGACCAGATAACATCTCAATTGAAGTTTGGAAATGCTTGGGTGATAATGGAATTATATGGTTAACTAATTTATTTAATACAATTGTAAAAACTAAGAAAATGCCAGATGAATGGAGGAAAAACACTTTAATACCTATATACAAAAATGAAGGAGATATTCATATTTGTAATAACTATCGTGGAATTAAACTTATGAGTCATACGATGAAACTATGGGAATGGGTAGGTGAACAAAGATTAAGGTTAGAAACGAAGATCTTAGAAAATCAATTTGGTTTTATGCTTGAGAAATATACCATAGAAGCTATTTATCTTTTAAGAAGATAATGGAAAAGTTTAGGGAAAAGAAGAGGGGCTTGCATATGATATTTGTTGACCTGGAGAAAACATATGATAGGATACGTAGGGAAGTTCTAAGGTGGGTTTTAGAAAAAAAGGGTGTATGTTGTAGGTATACTGATGTCATTAAGGATATGTAGAATGGAGTAATGACAAGTGTAAGGACTATAGATGGAGAAACTAGAGAATTTTCAATTACCATAGGTGTACATCAAGGATCTGCTTTGAATCCTTATCTTTTTGCTTTAGTGATGGACCAATTGACTAGGAGTATTCAAAAGGAGGTTCCATGGTGTATGTTGTTTGCAGATGATATTGTATTAATTGACGAAACTAGGGATGGAGTAGAGGCTGAGTTAGAATTACGGAGAGAAGCTTTGGAATCTAAAGGCTTTAGGATAAGTAGAAATAAAACAGAATATATGAAATGTAATTTTAGTAATGATAGGAGGAATATTGGAGACAAAGTTAAACTTGATGATGAAGAAATAAATTGCACTTGTAGATTTCGATACCTTGGATCTATTATGCAAGCTGAAGGAGAAATTGAAGATGATGTAATGCATAAAGTTAAAGCAAGTTGGGTAAAATGGAGAAGTGCTTCAAGTGTGCCATGTGATCGTAGAATACCCTTAAAATTGAAAGGGAAGTTTTTATAGGACAGTTATAAGACCAGCTATGCTATATGGATTGGAATGTTGGGCGATGATGAAACATAATATCCAAAAAGTAAAAGTTGCCGAGATGAGAGTGCTTAAATGGTTGAGTGGTATAACATTGAAAGATAAATTAAGGAATGAACATATTCGTGGTAAGTTAGGTGTAGCTCCTATAGAAGATAAGATAAGGGAGGGACGACTCAAATGGTATGGACCATAGTAGTCAGAGGCGCGAGGCGAGCCGAGGCGCAAAGGGTCTTTGAAGCCGAGGCGCGAGGCGCGAGGTGAAGGCGCGTGCCTCACGAAGGTGAGGCGCACAATTATTAAAATGGTGTAAAATATCTATTTGGGGTAATTTATATATGAACATATGAATATCTAGTCATATTAGAATTTAAAATGTCAAAACATTCAATAAAAAAATTGGAAATTTAATAAAATTGCCAAGACAAAGCCCAAAAGCCTCAACAATTCAACATAGTTCAACATCAAAAGAAAAGAGTACAATAAAAGATTTCAAAATATAAAATCTAAAAATCCTCCTCAAGCATCACTCATCACTCATCATCAACTAGGTCGGTGAAGATATCATCATCTTCCTCTTCATCATTAGAACTGTTTTCTCCAACATCTTTTTCCTCTTCCGTCTCCTCTACACTATCCACTTGGATTTCATCCTCATCTACAAGTTCCAACATTGTGGTCCGACCCCTAGCAGTGGTTGCACTACTAGATGAAGCCCTTCCTCTTCCTTTAGACGATGATGGCATATTTGTACTTATTCTTGATCTAGTGTGATGCGGGGGGTTATTTAGTCCAGCGGCTCTAGCAACAGAATCCCAAGTCAAATTATCATCTTCAAACACAAGTTCATCATCCTCATCAGAATCACCATCCATCCTACCAATCAACCACTCATTACTATCATCAATGTCCTTCAGGAGGATGGGATCAATGGTGTCACGTTTGTCGTATCGACGCCTCAAAGTTCGATTATATTTCACAAATACCAAATCATTCAAGCGTTGCTGGGATAGCCTATTTCTCCTTTTGCTATGAAGCTGCAAAAAGTTTAAAGTAATATGGTTAATAATGATTCTAAAAAGCAGTAGATTGGTAGTTCTTGTTCTTTAATAATTAATCCATGATATACTAATGACTTACATGTTGGAATATGCTCCAATTTCTTTTGCAGCCGGTAGCACTACACGTGAGGCTAAGAATTTTCACAGCAAACTTTTGCAAGTTTGGAGTTGTTGATCCATATGCCATCCAACTTATGCACGCAGCAAGCATGCAGCAGGAAGAAGAAGAAGAAGAAGAAGAGAAGCAGCAGCAGAAGAAGAAGAAGAAGAAGAAGAAGAAGAAGAAGAGAAGAGAAGCAGCAGCAGCAGAAGAAGAAGAAGAAGAAGACTTACAAAGGTTCGAAGTGTTGAAGGCGACGTGACGAACTCACGTCGTGCTCGAAGGCAGTCAGACGAACCCACGACTGCTTCGAAGGTAGGCAGACGAACTCGCGAGGGCTCCGGCTGGTTCGAAACGAAGTTGCGCAGGTTGTGCTTCTTCAAAATGTCGAAGATGAACTCACGATCCTGGTCGAAGCTCGAAGACGAAGTCGCGAAGGCTTCCGGCTGGTTCAAAGGCTCGCAAACGAACTCACGAAGGGCTTCGAAGGGTCGAAAGGGGCTAGGGCTCTGTTCGTTTGAGTCGAATAAGGGATTCGAGTCTGGCTTGGGCTATTTGTCTCCTTTAAATGGCTTAAAAATACACAAGGCGCGCCTCATTGCGCCTCGCGCTTCACTGCGCCTCGTCTCGCCTGGGGTCGCCTCTTGCAGGTCGCCTCGCCCCACCTGGTATGAGGCGGCGAACTCATCGCCTCACTGCTCCTTGCCCCTAGGAGGCGCGCTTTTAACTACTATGGTATGGACACTTGCAACATAGGCCACATAGTGCGCCTCTGAGGAAGAGTGACTTAGTTATTGTGGGGGGCAGTAGAAGGGGTATGGGTAGACCTAAAATAACTTGGGAGGAGATAGTGAGTAAGAATTTAATTTCCTTGAATCTATCAAAAGAAATGGTCCATGATCGCCTAAATTGGTGGAAAAGGATTCATATAGCCGACCCCACTTAGGGACTAAGGCTTGGTTTTGTTGTTGTTGTAGTCATTTAATTTGCATTACATAAACATTCATGCATTGTGCACATATTCATGCATACTCATAAAAAAGGGGTTGTTTTCAAAAATAAGGAAGGGTCCCAGCTTACAAAATTCAACATTAAGCCCACCGCGCATTCCTATCATACCATGTCATAGGCCTAGAACAAGGCCAAGAGGATATGGGCAATGATGTCAGGGAAATCCGAGATCAGATGAACATGATGATGGAATTGTCGATGGCCGCAAATAAAGGAAAGGCCGCACAACCTCCAAAACTTGAGACAAAATCAGATCCTTTTCACGCTTCGGGGTTTACGCCAGTTCACGGGCACCTTCTGCCCAACCCACTTGTGCGGTAAATGGTTTAGGTCCAAGTCCACCGCCGTTTGTACCCAATATGCTAGCTCAGGGATTCCCTGCTGCAGGGACACCCCCGGTAATGTTCTCTGATTAAGGAACGGATAAGGAGTGTACCTCCAAGACAGAAACAAAACGGAGATATGATATGTTGGAAGAATGCCTAGGAGCTATGGAGGGGATTAACTTGTTCGGGTCAATTGACGCTTTCGATCTATGCTTGGTCCCGAGGGTGACACTGCCACCTAAATTTAAAGTGACAGAATTCGAAAAGTTTGATGGGTCCAAATGCCCATTAACACATCTTCGCATGTATTGCCAGAAAATGGAAGCCTATTTTGACAAGGATAAGCTCTTGATACATTGTTTTCAAGATAGTTTGATTGGGGTGGCAATTAGATGGTACATTCAACTCGATTGGGCCAAAATCCGCACCTGGAAGGATTTGGCTCATGCCTTCATTGCCCAGTACTGGCATGTGGTGGAGATGATACTAGATCGATTGACCCTACAGAACATGGAAAAGAAGGCCATCGAAACCTTTAAAGAATATGCATATAGATGGAAGGAAGCTGCAGCTTAGGTACACCCTCTCGTGGAAGATAGGGAGACTATCTCTTTATTTGTGAACATGCTGAGTGACCTATAATTTGGCCACCTTATTGGGAGTACTTTCCAAAGTTTCGCAGATTTGATAACTATCGTGGAGAGAATAGAAAGCGCCTTTAAGACAGGAAGGATGAAAAGTGCAAGTTCCGAACTTGGTCCAATTAAAAAATGGGTCAGCAAGAAAAAGGAAGAAGAAACGCAGATGATCCAGGGGTACCCATACCAAGAGGGTTGGTCTTGGTGGATAAATAAGAATTTTGTCTATGAACCCATGGTCAATCAAGTAATGCAACCAGGCGCACGACCCCAATTAATTTCCTTTAGGCCTTTGCACACTCAGAAACATCAGGACCCTCAAACTCCAGAAAGAGGATTTCCTAAGGGACAGAGAAGGATTGAGCGAATTCCCATGACTTATTCAGAGTTATTTCCCCAACTAATCGAAAGGCAACTTATTGCACCCATTCCCAGAGTGTCCATACATCCTCCCTCCCCGAAATGGTACGGCCATTTTGCTCGATGTGCGTACCACGCCAACACTCCTAGACATACCATCGATCGCTGTTGGTCATTCAAGCACAAAGTCCAAGCATTAAGGGATGTGGGCTAGCTAGCATTCGATGCCAAGGAGCCCAACATTCAAGGCAATCCCTTACCTAATCATGGGAGAGGCACCATAAATGCTATAAAAGAATGGGTGGAGAAAAGCGGGAAGTTGGAGCCTAATCGATTCCCACTGAATCTGGTTTACAAAGAGCTATGCCTAGCAAGAATGCTTGGAAAGGACGCCATTTGCCCTGAAGGGACACTATGTGATTGTCAGAAAAAATATAGTTGGTTAGTGCATAATTGCCAGAATTTTCGATAGTTTATATTTGAACTTGTGGAACTCAGCTGGATAGAAATATGCACCATAAGAGAGAATGCATAAATACAAGCGATAGAAGAGGGAAAATATGAACATCCTCAGTATACAAACAGGCCATTCGTCCCTACTCGAAAAGATCTTCTATCATGGAAGAAGTCAACCAAGCACTGGCCCGGTTAGTAATATCCGTTCCCAGACCATTACCGTATAAGAGCAACAAAGCAGTACCATAGAAGTACGGGTACGAGACTAGCAATGAAGATGTGACCAACTATGTCGTGGGGGTTAGTGGGATAACCCATAGTGGAAGAATCTATATGTCCGAGCATCTGGAAAAAGAAAATAGGCAAAATTCAGGAGAGGCCAATAAAGTAGTCCAAGAACTGGTCTCCTATAGGGATGCAGAGGAGTTTTTGAAAATAATCAAAAAAAGTGAATACAATGTAGTGGACCAACTTAGTAAACTTCCAACACATATATCAGTATTGTCTCTACTCTTGAAATCAGAGACCCATCGGGGAGCTCTTATGAAAACTCTCAATTGGGTTTATATCCCACAAAACATTAGTGTGGACAACTTTAACCATACAATTGGAAGCCTCACAACTACCAATTATATAACGTTCACTAATGAAAAGATTCCACCAGAAGGCCATGGGCGCATCAAGGCGCTCCACATTTCCACAAAATGCCGAGACCATATGGTAGCCTGGGTCCTAATTGATAATGGGTTCTCACTGAATGTCATGCCTATGACCACACTTCATAATTTGTCTATTGAAATTTCGTATATGCAGCAAAATAATCTAATCATGAGGACCTTTGACGAAATTCATAGAGAGTCTGTGGGAAACATTGAAATACCTATGCAGATTGGCCCGCTAATTCTTTATATCACATTTCAGGTGATGGCCATAGCACCTTCGTATAGTTGATAATTTGCATATGGCTTGAAAATAAGTATTATATTGATCTAAAGCACACGAAGCTCATGAGTAGGAAGCCATGGATTCTACGGGGAACAACACTGTGGAAGGCATGGTAGTTATGGATTATGCTGGACCCGCTAGGAAACCACCAATTCACAACTAAGATCAATCTCTGGCCTACACATGCATATGTATTCCTTCTTATTTAGTATTTTTAATTTTTATTAGAGATAATACATGTTTCTGAGAACAGATTAAAATGCCTTGCAATTAATCCGAGTAATAACAAAATAGTACCCTTTAATTTTGCATTGCAAACAAACAAAATATGTGTCCTTCAATTCATATAAATGCACTGATAGAATTCTTCTTAATTTGGTTGTCCTAAAAAACTCCTAGCTTGCATTTGGAAAATGGGATTTGGACCTTAAGTTTGGATTTTTGGATAAAACATAATATAAATTTCTAATAAATTTCTTCCAAACTACACAAATTTGGGGCCTAAAATTCATATTCCGTAACATACGTTATTTATCTTGTGCCCCAGGGCTTGCACTTGATTGTGTTTATTAGAATAGATTTTAGATTTTGAATTTGAGTTTGAATTTTGGGCTTTAATTTAAATTTAAATTTAATTTAAGCCTTGAATTTGAATATGTATAAAATTTGATGAAATACAATATAATTTGAACTCCATTCTATCCAAACTTACAATAAAATTACAACAAATTCAAATTAAATATACGAATTTCAAGTTGGTAAACACAAGATTATTATTATTATTATTTTTTATTTTTTTTGAGAAGGATGGCGGTCCCTAAAAATGGTTGTGTTAATGTGTATGTTCATGTTTTTATTTTTATTTATTTTTTCATTAATTGATGGGATATATAAGGTAGCAGAAGAAGAAAAGAAATATGAGACACATGAGACATGCTTGCTTGTCTTGCCAAGGTTGCAGATGTGCGGGTGTAGTGGTTGGTATTCTTATTAAATGAGGGAGTCTGTTACCTGTCAATTTTTGCACTTCTAGGTGACTATATTTATTACCTTGTAGTTGACTACCACATGCAGCAAGAACCCGATATGGCTGTACAATTGGGAAAATTTGAGACCTCTTTCAACTGTCCAGCCAATCCAGATATTCTTCACCTCTCTCAGAATGTTGGTTCTAGTGTCTAGCTTGACCTGTGCCGGCAGCACCACATCGAGACTCCGATTTAGACTGTTCCCATAACGATTCTGCTGGGATTCAAAATATGATTGGACTACGACCTCCTCCTCTTTGTGTACCACCATTGGACTCACCATGAAGTAATTTCAGGCTATCTCAGAATTTTGACAATGTAGTGAAATGCCTAACATGCATGCAAATGAATGTGAGATAAATCATTAAGACAAACAACCAATCATAGCACAGATTTAAACCCACTCATGAAGAAGGGTGAGGATCCTATCCCAACCCCAGGTGGATGATTTACTTGAGGTTTTTCAGTGAGGCTCTATCTTAAGGGAGGGAAAACTATAGACAATTAAGTGTGGTTAAGCTCTATTCCCTATTAATAATAGGGTCTGTTAGAATTGGTGTATTGCCAAGAGGGGGGGTGAATTGGAATTTTTAAAACTTTTTCACCTAGGTTGATCTATGCAAACATGGTATGTACACAACCTAGGATCAGTCTATGCAATTTCCAAACGCGTAGATAAATATACTGTGAAAATTAAGTCATACGCATCATTCACCCATAACATACACGTGCGGTAAATATAAAGTGCAGAGATATAAGCAAACACCCGATGTGTTATCGGGGTTCAGCCAACTGTGCCTACGTCCCTGCCTCAAGCTCGCAAGTTAGAGGATTCCACTAATAGCTCACTTAAGGGTGGAGCGGCACCGTTTACAATCAGGTCAAATTATCACAGGACTGACCTCAACCTTAACTAGGTCAATTAGCGGGGCTGACCTCAACCTATACGCCTTAACAGGACGACGTACCTAGCTTTCCTAACCGGGTCTAAGCCAATCTGGGACTATTCCAGGGCTAGTCTCCCTCTTCAGGCCCGTGCCTGGAAATACAACCAAAGTGTATTACAATGAAATGGTACAGTGATTGTGCTTTCAAGTGAAGCAGATATGTACCCAAATTCGCGCAATAATATACACCACAAATATGAAATAATTTGTAAGCTCAATGTGGTCTAGATGATTCAACTCTCAAAGGTATTTTCTATCGGTGTAAAGAGTATGTGAGAGTGTCAAACAAACAATCTTTGTATCGCAAGATATTCAACAAATAGGTTCACACAAAGATGTCAAGTCTTATGTATTTCAATCATTAAGATATCTCAAGCATGTAAGTATTAAACGATGTATATGCTTGGTTTGCAAAAGACATGTAATCTTTGTATTCAGCAAATAATATATGAGTGAAAGAATATTGCAACAAAGATCACAATCACACAAGCAAATATCTGTTCAAAGTATTTTGCAATATAAAAGTACAATAGATATTTGGAAGTGTTTGAAAAGTTTTTGCAAATAAAAACAAATACACTCTTCCCAAGATCTTGCAATGAAAGTGCAAGCTTAGAAGATCTAACAAGGTTTTCTTAGGAAATGCTTATTAGCAAAAGCCTCCTAAGAATCCTTAGGTTTGGCTCTCAAGAAACTCGTGTCAAACAAGTAGCATAAGGAGAGCAAACCTTTTAAACAAAACACTCAATCAACTTACAAAATATGTAGGCAATGATAGAAGGCAAGTATGAGTGGTTTGAGTAATAAAATGAGTATTATAGGGTTTTGGTTTTTCAAAGAATTTTCCCTAATCAAAGTGGCTAATCTCCTTTTAATCTTTGCAAATGAACCCATATATATAGCTATGGAAGGAAATATGACCGTTGGGGACCTATAGGGTATTATTAGAAAAGTTTAATGACGTTTAAGGCATTTTAACCCTGTTTAGAAAAATATTAACCACGGTAAAAATTGGACCAACCCGAGAGGTCCGATTGAACAGAAATGGTTCGGTCGACCAGGACTCAAGTGGCTCGGTCGACCAGGGGCATTTTGAACTGAGTGGTCGGTCGACCGGGCAAGGGCGATTTTCCAAAACTCCGAGGTTCGGTCGACCGGCCCCTTTTTGAACTGCATGGCTCGGTCGACCAGACCGTTGGGAATCCTCCCAAGACCCCTCGGTCGACCAGGTAGTTGGAGTAAAAAAGTGCTCGGTCGACCGAGAGGTCAAAAAGTTGACTTCCATCTGGTTCGGTCGACTGGGGTCAAATGAACTACATGGTCTCGGTCGACTGGGACCTAGGTCAACGGTTGACCCAGGGATGGTTCGGTCGACCAGGCCAAGAATGAACTATTTTTGGCCGGTCGACCGAAAGTGCACCAAGTGTGCATTTCGGTCCTGTCTTAACACAATAAAGCCCTATTTAAGTGCCTAACAATTATATGTGAAAGTGTGAGTGTCCTAGGGGCACTTGAGGTCCAATTTAGAGACACCGAAAAAGTCCGGTGTCGGTCGACCAAAGGTCAACCGAAGGGAAAACCCTAAGGTCTTTCTAAAGTCCATTGTCATTCATGGTTTGTTTGAGCTTACGTATTATCATGCATGTGATGTGTGTGAGCTTATTACAAACCAAAGACCTATTTACTATTACAGACCTTTCCTACTTAAATATTACAGACCCGAATATAAATTACAACAAATCAATTATATCAAGGGTCTTCAGAGTCTTTGTTTTCCTCCGGGTCTCCGAGTGCCATCATAGGATACTGCCAAGATAAACCTGCACATCAACTTGGCAATCATTAAATACCTGAGTATTTGTCATAATCAAAACAGAGTATGACCCATAGGGTCAACAGGCTCCTAGCATGTCTCCTATCCTCACCCAATGGGCTTGGACAAAGTTCAAACTAAGCGGAGTAATCCACGCCCCCAAAGACCTTGTCTCATGACAGCTAACGGTACCGTGCTTCTTTCTATTTCTAGAGGGTAAAACCCTGGTAGAAGACTCATGAAAATGTGTGTGAGTTCATATACTTAGCCTATTCCCACAAACCCCACATTCATTCATCTTTACACATCCTTATTAAAACATATATACAAAAAAATATTCACAATTATATAAACAATATTCACAAAATAAGATGGAGTAATTAAAAGATTTATTAAATTCACATTTGGGATAATTTATAATTAATTAATGACTCGACTCTCTAATTTCCCCAGAGGAGTTGCCAAGTTGTTGTGACGTCCCAGGACAAGGTGCCCTGGGGGAGGTGAGGGAATAAAATATATGATTTTTGAAAATTTTGAATTTGGAGTCGTCACTGACCTATTTTCGTTGGTGTGGTTAGAATACCCAATTACAACTCATTTGCTTGGTCACTAGACTAAACTTAAGCTAAGGAACCAGTAGTCTCGGTCTGCATATATCAGGATTGGGATCGAGAGTTCGGTTATGCGAGGGGAAGGTATTCACAACCCCTACATACCCGTTCTACGAACGGTACCTAATTAATTAAGAATAATTCCCAAATTGAATTTGATAACTTTTTAATTAGCTCCTTTCAAAATAAACAAACAAATAAATGAATAAATGTACAAAGTTAATAGTAGATTAAAAAAAATCTGGGCGTGACTTAGGAATGTCTAATAAGACCTCCAAAAGAAGAGATCTTGTTAGAAAAACCCCTCTCAGAGCCGTTATAGGTGAGGTCTAAAGATATTCCATTCCTTTTTTAAAATCATTGGGGCACACCCACCCAAAAATCAAGAAAATTAACAAATATATATATATATATATATATAATATTCCCTAATTTTTCAAAATTTTGTAAAAAATTTCCTAAGCACTTTTAACATTGTTTTCAAAATTTATGGGATTTTTCAAAGGTTTTTCTCCATTTTTCCTAGCCAAAATAACTCAAAATATTTATTTTATTTTTTTTGACTTTCAAAATGTTTTTTTGATTTTTTTTTCAAATTTTCCTATTTTTATGAATTTTTCTCAATCAAAAATTAAATAAATAATAGAAATAAATAGATAAAATAAATAAAAAATAATTATGGACCGGTTTGACCGGTCCGAACTGGGTCAACCGCTTTGGGGAATTTGGGGGGGGGGGGGAAGCCACGTGTCAACTCAGGGTGAGGACACATGGCAACATATATATAAATATATATATATATATATATATATATTTCTGAGAAATGGGGTGACGTCAGCACACGTGTCACCACTCGAGGATGCCCCCCCTTTTTAATATTTTTTTTGAATTTTTGGAAAATGGGTGTGACGTGCTGCTGACATTATCCCTGTCGCGTGTCACCCTTCGGGTGGCCTAGAATAATATACTCGAATTGCTGACGTGGCATGATTTGAACCATCTGGAGAAAACACAGATCGAACGGCTTATGTTGAGCCGCGTCATGCACTTGATGCTTGGACTAGATTGTGCCACGTGTCACCACCTGGTGGTGACACATGGTCATTAACCCTTTCATATAAAACCCTTTTTTTTTTTTTCTTTTTGCTCATTTTTCCGATCCCCTCTCTCATCTCTCTCGCTTCCTTTGCATTCTCTCTCTCTCCTTTCTCTGCGTTCCTATCTCTTTCTCTCTCTGTTCTTTCTTCCCTGCGAGGCTTCTGCCTCTTCCACTTCTTTCTCCTTTTGGTTCTATCCCTTAGACCTACAACCTCTTCGGATCCCTAGTGGTTTCCTCACTTCTGTGGTGTTCTTAGATCTCTCTCCCCCCCCCCCCCCTTTGACTCCCTCTTTTTTCTATGTTCTTCTACTTAGATCTGTGACCTCCCAGATCTATGAGGGCTCTTGGCTACCCTTTTCTCCTAGGGTTTTTCAGATCTGAGAGGGTTTTCAAACCTACGATGCTACCCTTTGATCCTTCACCCCCCTAGATCTGCTTTGTTTAAATTTTCTTCACTTTTCTTTTTCCTTTTCTTATTTATTGATTCTATTGGGTGGTTTTGTTGCTATCTTGTAGGTTATTCAAGGATTAGGGGCTCAAAGTAGAACCCTAGATTGGCTTCATCATGACAGATGATTTCCCCTTCTCTTTTCTCTATTGCATTTGGATTTGGGGATGGAAATAGATCAGGGTGAGTTGACTCACCCCAAACTCAGTGGGTCAGACTTACTTGAATTGACTTAGATGGTGGATAGGGTTGACTCAAGCGAGTCAACCCACTGGGTTGGCCCTGAATGACTCGGGGATTGGGTTTGTGGACCCTATGGTGTACTGGTGGGCTTGGGTTGGACTTGGAGCCTAGACCTAACTCGGCTTTGGGCTTTGGGGTCCGGTTTGGATATTTGGGCTTTGGGTTGCTTTGTTTTGTGTGGGCCTGGTTCGGGCTCTAGGCTTTGGGGTTTGGTTTGGATATTTGGGTTTTGGTTTGTTTTCAGAATATGGGCTTTGGGTTAATGGGCTTCAAGCTATTAGGCTTTAGGTTGTTTAAAAATGTGGGCTTTGGGCTATTTATTTAAAAACATGGGCTTAAGGTTAGATTTGGGCTTTGGGCTAATTTTATTTGAAAACATGGCTCTAGGCTGTTTTTAGATTTGGGCTTTGGTCTATTTTAAAAGCATAGGCTTCGGGTTATTTATAAAAAAAATGGGCTTTTGGGTTATTTTAAAAACTTAGGCTTTTGGATTATGGGCTTTGGTTTATTTATTTAAAAAACAAGGTTTTGGGCTATTTAAAGAAAAAAAGTAGGGGCTTTGGTTATTTTAAAACATGGACTTTGGTTATTTTAAAAACATGGGCTTTGGTTATTGTTTGGATGTGCGGGTCTCAGGGTTTGGGCTTGGTTCTAGTGGGACCGTGGGGGTTTTCAGGGGAGACCTACGTGCATGCATGCATGAGGGGATCCTTCTTCTTACCCGGTACCTATGATATATGATAGTTTATGGAAGGATAAGCCAATGGATGTATACCTGAGGTCTTCTACTCCTTCGGGTCTTCTTATCCTTGCGTTCTTTTCTGTCTAGGCTCTTGCTTCTCTCTTGTGTAATCTTCTGGGTTGAGTGCTTCCTTGTGTAGGTAGGGGTGCCTTTGGATTTCATGGGGCACTGGGCTGTGCCTTCGAGTTGCAGGGAGCACTTGGATGTGCTCTAGGGTTTTAGCCCTCGAGACTAACCTATCCCTCAATTTACTGTAATGCCTCTCCTTTTTCTTTGCTCAATGTATGAGTGTTTCTCTCTGTGTTGGTGTGCTTCTCCTTCTGGGACGCCCCCTTATTTTTAGGGTTGGAGCTATAGCTAAGATGGGCAATTTTCAAGACTTTCCTTTCTCACCACCTTACTTTTATTCAAACCCTAGCTCGTGCTTTCCTTTCTACAGCAACCAATCTTTTATGTGATTTGGGCCGATTCTCTTATTCTGATTGAGTCTATGGCCGAAGATATGAGGGGATACATCCCAATCTTTGAAATCTTTTTTAATAAATTGTAGAATTGCTCAAGTTTTATTTCATTTGTCGCATGATTAGCTGTTGTAATAACGAGTATGGGATTGCACAGCGAAAATTAGAATGCAGCAAGCAATGAAGCACTAAAGTATAATTCAAACACTCAAAATATATGGAAACAACAAAAATCAACACACAAATATATGTTGTTCGGCAATGCCTACATCCACGGGAGCAATCCGGCAAATGTTTTACTATGAAATGAAAGTTACACAATACAAAGATACAATGATCTCTCTCTCTTCATAATATGCCCAGAAAAAACATATTTATCAACCTTTCGGAGGCTTCCCTCCAAATACCCAACCGTCCCAGCATTCCAATTCAAAATTTGAATTCTTTCTCGTAGCCTCGAGCTCGTCAACGAGAAGTGTCCACTCTTCAACGAGTCACTAAAATTGCTCTCAGTATCACAAAACTTCTGAATTTTTCTGACTCTCGGTATCTTCTCGTCGACGAGTCTTTGCTGCTCATCACCAAAAGACTTCATGTATGTTTTTATTCCTTTTATCTAGTATACTCCACAAAGTATAAGAGCCACACAAATACAACAATCTCCACCTTGGTGATTATACGCCCCTTAGGAGAGCTTGAAAAATATATCTGATTGCTCCACCTTGACCTTAGAACGTTCGGTTGGGTTTGTCTCCCATCTAGCACTGGGAGACTTCAAGTAAGCTCAAGCATTGCTTGAACTTATCAGTAGTTGCTGGTTTTGTCAAAATATTAGCTGCGTTTTCAGATGTGTGAACCTTCTCCAATACAAGTTCACCTGAAGTAATCAACTACCGAACCTTGTGGAACCTCACATCAATATGTTTGGTTCTAGCATGGTACACTTGATTCTTCGCTAAGTAAATAGCACTCTGATTGTCACAACGCAGCACAACCCCATCTTGTTGTAAGCTCAGCTCTTTGACCAAACTGGTAAGCCATATGACTTCTTTTGCGGCTACAACAATTGCCATATATTCCACTTTAGTTGTGGACAATGCCACCAGAGATCATAGGAGTTAAAAGCGCGCCTCCTAGGGGCAAGGCGCAGTGAGGCGATGAGTTCGCCGCCTCATACCAGGTGGGGCGAGGCGACCTGCAAGAGGCGACCCCAGGCGAGACGAGGCGCAGTGAAGCGCGAGGCGCAGTGAGGCGCGCCTTGTGTATTTTTAAGCCATTTAAAGGAGACAAATAGCCCAAGCCAGACTCGTATCCCTTATTCGACTCAAACGAACAGAGCCCTAGCCCCTTTCGACCCTTCGAAGCCCTTCGTGAGTTCGTTTGCGAGCCTTTGAACCAGCCGGAAGCCTTCGCGACTTCGTCTTCGAGCTTCGACCAGGATCGTGAGTTCATCTTCGACATTTTGAAGAAGCACAACCTGCGCAACTTCGTTTCGAACCAGCCGGAGCCCTCGCGAGTTCGTCTGCCTGCCTTCGAAGCAGTCGTGGGTTCGTCTGACTGCCTTCGAGCACGACGTGAGTTCGTCACGTCGCCTTCAACACTTCGAACCTTTGTAAGTCTTCTTCTTCTTCTTCTTCTGCTGCTGCTGCTTCTCTTCTCTTCTTCTTCTTCTTCTTCTTTTTCTGCTGCTGCTTCTCTTCTTCTTCTTCTTCTTCTTCCTGCTGCATGCTTGCTGCGTGCATAAGTTGGATGGCATATGGATCAACAACTCCAAACTTGCAAAAGTTTGCTGTGAAAATTCTTAGCCTCACGTGTAGTGCTACCGGCTGCAAAAGAAATTGGAGCATATTCCAACATGTAAGTCATTAGTATATCATGGATTAATTATTAAAGAACAAGAACTACCAATCTACTGCTTTTTAGAATCATTATTAACCATATTACTTTAAACTTTTTGCAGCTTCATAGCAAAAGGAGAAATAGGCTATCCCAACAACGCTTGAATGATTTGGTATTTGTGAAATATAATCGAACTTTGAGGCGTCGATACGACAAACGTGACACCATTGATCCCATCCTCCTGAAGGACATTGATGATAGTAATGAGTGGTTGATTGGTAGGATGGATGGTGATTCTGATGAGGATGATGAACTTGTGTTTGAAGATGATAATTTGACTTGGGATTCTGTTGCTAGAGCCGCTGGACTAAATAACCCCCCGCATCACACTAGATCAAGAATAAGTACAAATATGCCATCATCGTCTAAAGGAAGAGGAAGGGCTTCATCTAGTAGTGCAACCACTGCTAGGGGTCGGACCACAATGTTGGAACTTGTAGATGAGGATGAAATCCAAGTGGATAGTGTAGAGGAGACGGAAGAGGAAAAAGATGTTGGAGAAAACAGTTCTAATGATGAAGAGGAAGATGATGATATCTTCACCGACCTAGTTGATGATGAGTGATGAGTGATGATTGAGGAGGATTTTTAGATTTTATATTTTGAAATCTTTTATTGTACTCTTTTCTTTTGATGTTGAACTATGTTGAATTGTTGAGGCTTTTGGGCTTTGTCTTGGCAATTTTATTAAATTTCCAATTTTTTTATTGAATGTTTTGACATTTTAAATTCTAATATGACTAGATATTCATATGTTCATATATAAATTACCCCAAATAGATATTTTACACCATTTTAATAATTGTGCGCCTCACCTTCGTGAGGCGCGCGCCTTCACCTCGCGCCTCGCGCCTCGGCTTCAAAGACCCTTTGCACCTCGGCTCGCCTCGCGCATCTGACTACTATGCCAGAGATTGAATCATGGATCTCCAACATATAGGTCCTCCTACAAAGGCAAAGACATAACCCGTTGTAGACCTTTTATCATCCATATCCCCTGCATAATCAGCATCTACAAACCCCACAACTGAAGAACTACACTGTTGCTTGCTGAACATGATGCCATAACCCGATGTGCCTCGTAAGTATCTGAATATCCATTTGATGGCTTCCCAATGCTGTCTTCTCGGATTAGAGAGAAACTTACTCACCACACTCACAACATGTTCTAAGTTTGGTCTTGTACACACCATGACATACATTAAACTCCCCACGGCACTAGCATAAGAGACTTTTGACATGTCCCGGATATTATCATCCGTACTTGGGCAATCTGCAACAGACAATTTAAAATGACTAGCTAGAGGTGTACATAGCGGTTTTGCATCAGCCATGCTAAACCTATCCAACACTTTCTCCACATTAGTGCCCTGAGATAACCTTAACCTCCCTGCAGTTATTTTTCGGCGAATCTTCATCTCAAGTATTTTCTTGATTGAACCAAGATCTTTCATGTCAAATTTTTTATGCACTAATTCCTTTAACTGATTTACCTCAGTTAAATCTTTAGCAGTTATCAACATGTCATTGACATTCAATAACAAGAAAATAAGAGAACCACCATCAAGCTTGTTCACATACACGCAGTAGTCATACTCACATTTTTGTAGTCAATTTTGATCATGTAGGAATCAAATCTTTTATACCATTGCCTTGGTGACTGTTTCAACCCGTAAAGAGATTTCTTCAACTTGTAAACTAAGTTTTCTTTTCCTGGTTTGCAAAATCCCTCCGGCTGTATCATATAAATCTATTCCTCTAAGTCACCATGAAGAAACGCTATCTTCACATCCATTTGTTCCAAATGTAGATCATAATGAGCTACCAACCCCAATACTATCCTGATAGAAGTGTGTCGGACCACAGGTGAAAATATTTCATCTTAGTCTATTCCCTTTTTCTATGAGTTCCCTTTTGCCACTAACCGTGCCTTGAATTTTTCTCCTTTCTTTTCTGAAATTGTTTCCTTTTTCCCATATACCCATTTGCAGCCTATAGCTCTCTTCCCATCTGGAAGCTCCACCAACTCCCAAGTTTGGTTATATAGTGATTCTATTTCTTCAATCATTGCACCCATCCACCTACCTTTCTCTTGGCCGTGCACTGCCTCTTGAAATGTAGTTGGATCGTTGCAACTAGTAAGGAAAGCATAATACACTAACTCTTCAAATCCATACCTTGGCAGAGGTCTGATAGTGCGTCTGGATCTCCATATAGGAACTTTGTTGACTTGCTGGTTTCTCGAGCTAAAGGTCCCTGCAACCATAGGACCAAGATCATTGCCATTGCCCTGAGCTTCCAACTCTACTTGCACAACATGTTCGTCTTTGCCTCAGTTTTTTGGCTCCTATTCCTGTACATCACAATCTTGAGTACGCTTCACCATAGCCTTCTCATCAAAGACTGCATCTCTACTGATCACCACCTTGTTTGCCATTGGATCCCACAACTTGTAACCCTTCACACCCTTGGATATTCCAAAAAAATGTATTGTCTGGATTTTGCATCAACTTTCGATCTCTCCTCACTAGACATGTGAACATAGGCTGGATAACCGAATACCTTCAATCCAGAGTAGTCTATTGCATTTCCGTCCATGCCTCTTCTGCCACTTTCCCTTATAGTGATGCCCTTGGTGATCTGTTTATCAAGAAACAAGCTATACTAACTGCCTCAGCCCAGAAGTTCTTCGGTAGCCCTGAATTATGTTCGAGACACCGAGCTCTTTCAGCTAGAGTTTGGTTCATCCTTTCAACCACACCATTTTGTTGAGGTGTCCGGCGCACGGTAAAGTGTCTCTTAATGCCCTGGCTCTCCCGTAACTCCGGTATATGTCTTACATTACTCAAGGTTCTTACAGCACCATTAAACATTTTTATTTTAACATTTTTTATGCCAATGATCTTACAAGAAACATCATTACTCATTAGAATTGAACCTAAATTTACCAACCTGTAGGTGCTGAACCACTCCTTGTTTGGAGTCATATGGTAAGAACATGCTGAGTCAAGTATCCATGAATTTGTAAGGTGATCCGACCTCGACGAAACAGAAAAAACATCACCATCACTGCAAACTGAATTTCCTTCTTGAACCACATTCATTGATTTTGAAATCCCTTCATGCTTTTCAGCATTTCCTTTCACCCAATCCGAACACTCCGGTTTAACATGCCCCTTTGTACTGCACTTGTAACACCGAATATCCTTTTTCCTCTGGGATTGAGTATGGGATTTTTGACTCGATCCACTTTTGAACTTTCCTTTGCCATGCTCATTATTACCTTTCACCACAAGTCCTTCTCCTTCATCACATATTTTCAGCCTTTGATGAAAATTCAACAAAACACTTGTCACCTCTTCTAAATTGAGAGCCTCTTTTCCCCATGTAAGAGTGGTAACTAAATTTTCATAAGCATGAGTTATTGGCAAGGAGTTTAGTAATATCAAAGCCTTATCATCTTCATCAAACTTAATATCAACATGCATTAAATCACTAATAATTTGATTAAATGCATTGATGTGTTGATTTAAGTTCGAACCATCAACCATCTTAAGCCAATAAAGACGCTGCTTAAGAAATAACTTATTAGAAAGTGATTTGGACATGTACCGACTTTTTAAATTTTGCCACACAGCTGCTAGAGGATCCTCTTCCATCACATGATAGAGTACTTCGTTGGCCAAATACAAACGTATTGTGGAAACAACCTTTGCCTCCAATTCTCTCCAAGTTGCTTCATCCATACTGACCGGTTGAACACCATACAAAGCCTTCACCGCCCCTTGCTGTACAAGTACATCCTTCACTCTCCTTTGCCATAAATTGAAATTTCGGGTTCCATCGAATTTGACAACATCAAACCTTGCAGAAGAAGAACCCGATGCCATGACAACAACGCTCTGATACCAATTGTTGTAATAACGAGTATGAGATTGCACAGCGGAAATTATGAACGCAGCAAGCAATGAAGCACTAAAGTATAATTCAAACACTCAAAATATGTGAAAACAACAAGAGTCAACACACAAATATACGTGGTTTAGCGATGCCTACAATGACAAGGCATTGTCATCTCCAACAAGTCATCACCTATCCCTCCTCCCAAAAACGAATCTCATTGCCATCACCCACTTTGAAATGGGTGATAGGAAAGATCATGCTAGCAACGTCGAAACAGACTTCCTAGTGCTTGCATGGGAAACAATGCCAAAGCACTAAAGTATAATTCAAACACTCAGAATATGTGAAAACAACAAGAGTCAACACACAAATATATGTGGTTCAGCAATGCCTACAATGACAAGGCATTGTCGTCTCCAACAAGTCATCACCTATCCCTCATTCCAAAAACGAATCTCGTTGCCATCACCCACTTTGAAATGGGTGATAGGAAAGATCATGCTAGCAATGTCGAAACAGACTTCCTAGTGCTTGCATGGGATACAATGCCACTTCCTTTAGTATCCCACCAATTTTGATGAACCCGTACTTTTTACTACCTCATGCCTCAAGAAATTAAACTCTTAAGGGTAACCTCCACAATCATTTTTCAATTGGTGGATGAAGAGAAGAATCTTTTCCAATCACCTTCTTATTCAACAGTCTGCTTCCCTTTGTTCACAAATCTTTTCCATTGGCTACCAGCTTCAGTTTTACCTCTTATAGACCCTACAACCCCTGCATTATCTGCTCAAGAAGACATGAGCGATCTGGAGTTTTTCCTTGACACGCAACTGAATTTCCAGTGGACTTCCCCCTGCTTTGCCTGCACCTTTTTTGAGCCAAAGTAGCCTGGGCCCTGAAGCCTCAATTAATTTGGAATTCCCCAGCAGGAATGCCTCCTTAAAGTTCAGTTTGGCTCAATAACGGGGCTGATGCACATGAAGCTTCCCCCCCTCCTTTCTTAAAAGTCTTGTCAAGACTTGACCAAACTGTCATATTACTTTCTGCCCTCCCAACGTTGGGCCTGAAGCAATTGGTATTAAGTTTATACACCCCACAAGTATCTTGATTGTCCAAAAAATTCGAATCGAATTTTTTTTTCTAAACTAGAAGGAAATCTTCCTTCTCAAATCCCCTCATGGTCAGCGTGGTCAGACTTTCCTTTCCAAATCTTCTCCTATACAATTGCTGGTGAGGCAGAACTCAAGTCCTTGAGAAGGACTGTTGCTTGTGTTTAGGATCTTTGCCAACATTTGAAGAGCCACAATTGCGGCAACATGGCTTGTGTTTGAATATGACTGGATTACTTTCCTCTGCTGTCCCCAGCTTTGCATCCCAAAACTTCCATCCCAATGCCTCCTTTCCGTCTGGTAGAGAGATCATTTGAATAGCCCGCTTTACTGGTGTCTTCTCCAAAGATATAAATTGTCCAGAGGCATTTGCTCTAAGTCGTACAACAACAATGTGTTTGGGGGGCTTAAAGGTCTTCACCCATGGACTGGATGTTTTTGAAAAGAGAAATAACTGCATCTCCCTTGATAACCGTTGTCCCTCCTCCTCTGACAGAGAGATGAAGGAGACAATGCATATTCACAGAACAAGTGAATATTAACAAGTCCTTTCAACATAAAGAGTAACAACAACACAAGAATTCCAACTACATTTAGTGAAGAAATTATCAACTTTATTTCTCTTAAATCCAAATTTTAATTTTTTCTTCCATTGTCTAGCTGTTTGTTTGAGGTCATATAAAGGTATGTGCACACTTCATCTTCTTGTTGCTTTTCTATATATTCTTCCATTTGTTGAATATAAATTTCTTCTGGATCTTCTTTTAACAAGGCTATTTTTAGATCCATTTGATGTATTTCCAAATTATATATATTGATGCTATGGCCAACATAATCCTAATGAATGTCAATTTACTAACAGGTGAAAAAGTTTTGAAATAATCAACACCTTTTTATTTAAATCTTTTAACCACTAACCTTGCCCTTCTATATATATATATATGACAAATATACTATTTGTGTTAAGCTTATTTTTCACTTACCCTTTACTATCTATTCTGAATGTCTAGTATTAGGAGGCAATTTCGATAGGGTCCATGCATTTTTTTCCTCTTTTATGCATTTACTTTTGTCAATTGCTTCTTCCTAGCCTGCAGATCACCCCAAGTCTTTGAATCTGATTATTCCACACTCATTTGCAATAACTGCTGAATCTAGCATGTCTCCATTCGACAAAAAATATTTTCTGAATGAAACATAAGCAAGGAGTTCTCTTTTTGTATATTTCTATAGCCTAATCTTTTGCAATTATTTTGTAGGGATTTCACCCCAAGTTACTAGTTTCTGAACCACCTTATGTTTAATAGATTCGCTTTTTTCAGGATCGAGTTGTGAGAAAGTGGTATCTAGACTCTTCTCTAAGCAATGATGATCATAAAAGTCAGACGTCATTTTCATAAAATCTTCTTCAATAATCCCCACATTCATGAAAAAAATGCTAACGTGAGACTGTCTAGTCTGGGTGCATTATCACCATTAAGGAGTTTGATTGGCAGTCAAACCTCTTCTTCCTGGAATAGTCTTTCCATCCAATTTCCCTTCAATTCTAATCCATCCCCATACAACTTCCTGTGCAGATCCTTTATGAAAACTTTTGGGAAACAACTTTGCCTTTTTAAAGCTGCCTCTACTTCCTCTTGTGTCATTTAACTCCAATCCCATTGAAATTATTTATTTATTTGTTGGAATTAGAAATATTTTGGAAAATTTTGTGCACTTACCACCTTCTTTTGGCTAAAGATCACGCTAGAGTCCTAGACATTTGGTCTGTCAACTAATATTTTCTTGCTCTGTTGATATTTATAATTTCCTCTTTGGCTTAGTTTGCTCATCAGCATGGGTTTATGTGAAAAATTGCAATAGGTATTCATGTAAAAATTCTTTTGACCTTGGACCTTTTTATTACAATCATGTGGGTTTACAATCCAAATGTTATTTTGTTTATTCTTTATCACTTTATTTGCAGTTGAAAAATTGCGCACCACATCATTGTCTGCATGTAAAAACATTTAATAGCCAATATTGCTACTTTTACATAACCACTACGAGAAAAGTAAAGACATTTAATGCTTGTTAATTACTGCAGATATATTCTAGCCATGAGAATCCTTTCCTCACTTTGTTTCTGACACTTAAAAGTCATTTTATTCTGTAGGTGTATGTGAAGAGTTCTTTGTTTCCGCACTCTCCCTCACCTTGTCTCAAGTAAATATAGAAACATCAGCTGCATATGATTCATCTTGTTTTGTTTTTAACTGTGCAAGTTTTCTTGAAGTGCTTCTTTAATAATATTAATATTTTCTAAGCTGCTTGGTTGGAACCTGTTCTTTATTTTAAATAATTTATGTTTTTTTTTCTTCTTGTAGAATATCCTTTTATATTGCATATCTTGAATGGAAACACCATGGATTTTACTAAGCCAATAGAATAGAATGAGAAAATACGTATGTACTCGAAAAAAAAAGAGCATATACTGGATGCACACTTGTGCATGCCTGTATTTTGTTGTGTGTAAAGGCATTGTGTGCCAATGCAAGGCATGTGCATTTGGGTTACGGGTCTATACCTTTGTTTTAATTTTTTTTAACAGGATTCGTTTTTTTCTTTCTTTATAATTTTATTTTATTATTTTGAATGTTCAGTAATGTCTTCAACATTCTGTAACCTATAATTTATCACGAAGAATTTGAGTTTGGCAGACTTTCTGTTAAAAACCGGGCAAATATCCCCAAATGAAAATTTCCATGTATTATCAATGTCTTTTAGGATTGGATGAATTGGTTGTCCTAAAATTGAGATATATTGTTGGTATGATAAGGGGTCATTTGGTATCATTGTAAAAAATTAGAGAAACAGAAACCATAAATGAAAATCAAAATCCAGAAACAAAAACTAAAAACTAGAAACCAACAACCTGTTTGGTTAACATTTATAAAACTAATACAAATTAAAAACTTAATTAAAAAAATGCTTGTTTTCATTTTAAAACAAATAATAATATAAAAATATGATTAAAATAATAAAATTACAAATAATACACATTAAAAAATTACTATAATAAAATTAAAATTTGTTAAAATTATTTTATTTAATTGTTCTACTTTCAAAATTTACTTTACAATAAAAATTTTGTTGGACATGACAATTGAAAAGTAGTAAAAGTATTTTTTAATTGGCTTTATTATTTTTTTTTGAAATTTATGTATATATTTCTTTTAATTATATTTAAATTCATATAATCATTTAATTTTATTTTCATTTAAAAGTGTATACAATGATTAATTTAATCCGAAAAAAACTATCTGAGGATATTAAAATTTCTAACAACAGGTTGCCAAAACAATTGAAAACCATAAAATCTGGTTTTCAGTTTCTTGGCAAAAAATTGAAAACTGGTAACAAAAACAGAAAACTGACAATATAAACAAATGCGTTTTTATAATTTTTTTCTTCATTGTGGAGAAACAGAAACAGAAAACAAAAAACAGAAATGATACCAAATAGGCGCCCAGTTTTTAAACTTGCATTTTTCGGAATATGCCTTGTCTATGTCCAAGTCCGCACAATTCTAAATCCAACTGCACAATTCCATGTTTGAAGTGCAGTGTAAGGTCTTATGGTTAATTGCCACACAACCTACCTGCAAGTACCAATGGCCCTTATAAAATTGTCCATAACTCTCATGGGTGAATGCTCAAATTGCCCTTAACATGTTGGAAACCTGACTTTGAATTTCCTGTGGTGCATAATTTTCTTGTAAAATTCTTGGATTGATTGTTGTGGGTGAAGAATAAACCTGTACATACTTGGTTGAACAACTACTTTTTTCTAATATTCGTATGTGAAGACCATGCATAATGTGCATGGAATGGGAGGATCTTAGGGACAATTTTCTCACTTTTCATATGATGTTGGGTGTAGAGTGGCTTTCTTCATTTTTATTTATTTATTTATTTTTATTTAAAAATTTTTTTTTTTAACCCCCCTCTCCTGTTCGAAATTTTATAGGAATTTTATTTGTCCTGAATTGTCATTTGAGTTGGAAAATCATGGCAGAATGACTAGAAGGCTATATTTTAAGTTTCAAGGTCTACTTTTCATGAATCATGGTTCATAAATCAACATGTATATTTCAAATTCAATTTCTTAGTTATGATAGGTCTATCAAGGTTTTATTAGTAAAGGAGAAAACTACTATATTTTTCTCCACTACGTCAATTGCAGGTGGAAATCTCGTTCCAAGGCAATACTAACTGTTCTCAAGAGCTTTGGGGCTGACTTCCTCTGCCTACAGGTTTCTCCTGCTTCCAGGCATCCCCTATAGTTATTATATAACTTTGTAATGCTTGCTTGTTTGTATTCTAGTTTCATTTGATCCTCCATATCCTTTTTCTGAACCTATTTGATTCATGTAATGAACTTCACCAGGAACTAGACGAGTATGATAGCTTTTACAAAGGCAATATGGAGAGCCGTGGCTATTCTAGCATCTATATTCAAAGAAGTGGGCAGAAGCGTGATGGGTGTGGAATTTTTTACAAGCATGACAGGTTTTCTGAATCCTCTCCTTTCTAGTTCAATGTAGATTCAAAATCTTTGATCCTAATAGTGCATCCTTTTCTAAGATTTGTGGTATAGTAAAAGTTTATACGCTCCAAAATCACTTGGGGTAGCTATTCCCATTATGTCGAATATGAAACTTTTTGAATTTAATCATGTCCATGTTTTGAGCAGTCAGTTTGGGTTAAAAGAAATTTTGCATAAAAATTCATCAGATTGCCATTTGAAAAAAAAAAATTTATATTTTCATAGTTATTAAAGTCCATGTACTTCTATTGCTATTCCATCTAACATATCTTTTGGTCTTTTACTCAGTGCAGAGTTGGTCTTAGAGGAGACAATAGAATACAATGATCTTGTAAACTTGGTTCAAGATTCCTCCATCTCATGTGATGCTAAGCACATTGATATGCTATCAGGTGGAAATGAAGATGCTGGACCAAAAGATGGTAACTGTTTGCATTTTGATATTTATGTGTAATTTAATTACAGTTTTTATGAGAAGTTTGTTGAGGACACTGGCTTTGTGCAGAAGGACATCACATCCCATTTTTATTTTTCTTCATATATGATTACTGCTTTATTAGAATATTTCAAATCCTTCAGAGATTGGACAATTTTTAATGAGAAATTTGATTTGGCTCTGTACGTTGCAATTTCTGAAAAATGTTTTGATAGTATTGGAAAAATAAGGTTGCATTTAGTAGGGGTACATTTAAATACTTTTTGGAAATTGTATTATCTGTTATGTTTTTCATGGCATGTCAAGATAGAACCAAATCGTATTTAATGGAGCCTTTGGGAAAATAGTCCATTTCATAGATGATGGAATAAAACTTGAAAAATTCTTAAATGGGGCCTGCAGTCTTTTGTTTGAGAGCACTTGCTCAAATATGCTTTAGGATACCCTCTTTATTGCTAATTGAGACTACACAGTTATATATCCACAAACACTGGGAAATGTGACGGTTTTCTTCATCCCATAACTGGCAACAACAGTATCCTGAATATTGTTCAATATATTAATAGCCTCGTTCAATTTGTGTACCTTCTGCCAGTCCTGCTAAGCAACATACTGAGGTGATTGCTCCATATAAACCAGAATGTCATCATGCAGGAAGATGTTCTTGTTCTCATGTTGATAAAGCATGAGAGCACAAGCTGCATCAGTAGGGAAAGAAAAACTTGAAGAGTTAGAATCAAAGCAAACCAAATCTCAGGTTTTCATGTGATGAGAGGCTTGCCAAATAAAAACAAAAGAAAAACAATCAAAGAATACCAAGAAACAAACCTGCAAAAAGGTGCACTCCCCTACTTATTAGAGAAAATGAAGCAAAATGGCCAAAAAAAAAAAAAAAAACAGAAACAGCCTTAACCATTAAGTTTTGTATTAATAGAAGACAAGCATGAGCATATTCGTTTATTTAGGGGCCATTTGGTATTACTGTCAAAAATTACGAAAACGAAAATCAGAAACAAAAACCAAAAACCAGAAACATAAACTTAAAACTAGAAACCAACAACCTGCTCGGTTAATATTTGTAAAATAAAAAAAATTAAAAAATTAATTAATAATGCTCACTTTCTTCCTTAAAATCAAACAATATTGTAAAAATATGATTTAAATAATAAAATTTCAAAATAATACAAATAAAAAAAATACTATAATAAAAATAAAAATTATCATAATTATTTTACTTAATTGTTATGCTTTCATATTTGACTTTACAACAAAAAAATTATTGTACATGACAATTGAAAAATAGAAAAAATATTTGTAATTGGCTTCATTATTATTTATTTGAAATTTATGTATTTATATTCATATGACCATTTTATTTTAATTTTAATTTTAATTTAAAAGTGTATAAAATGAATGATTTAATCCAAAAAAAACTATTATTAGATATTAAAATTTCTGGCAATAGGTTGGCAAAGCAACAAAAAATCATAAAATTTGGTTTTCAATTTTTCACAGACAGTTGAAAACCGATGACTGAAATGGAAAACTGGCAACATAATAAACACAATTTTAATAAGCTGTTTCTTCATTGTGCAAAAACAAAAATAGAAAACAGAAAACAACAACGATACCGAACGGGCCCTTATTTATTTGTTTGATTTCTTTTTCATGGTGGATATTTTCTACATGGCAGCTTAAGAGGTTTCTGCTCAGTCTGATTTCCTGTGTATTATAGTGGTAGCTTACTTCTTCAATGACCATTTTCAGGTTCAGCAACAAAAAAATCACCGGAGGATTCTGAAGATCCTAATGATCCCCGTGTAAGATTAAAACGTGATTGTGTTGGAATTATGGCTGCGTTTAAACTTAAGGATCCTTCTCATCATACTGTTATTGTGGCGAACACTCATCTTTATTGGTAAATTATGTTCAGATTTCATTAATTTATTTGTTCGTGTTCCAGTGTTTCTGTGCATATAAAATTTGATTTCTGTGAGTTATTGAGTTTAGATATTTTTAGCTTGATTTATAAATCAGACTGGAATTTCTCTGCTGCAGGGATCCAGAATGGGCTGATGTTAAGCTGGCACAAGCTAAATATCTCCTCTCTCGTTTAGCTCAATTTAAAATACTGGTATCAAACAGATTTGACTCTGCACCGTCAGTAATTCTGTCAGGTGACTTCAATTCAACCCCTGGTGATAAGGTTGGTCTCTTCATTTCATGTCTGCATTTTAACTAATTCCCTTCCGTTTTTCCCCCTTGCCTGTTGCATGCTAATATATCCTTCAAGTAATTATCTTTCCATTCTAAGCTATGGGCAAGAGTGCTTCTCACTTAAGAACCATTCGCTCGTTCTTGTTCATGCTCTTCTTGTATTTTTTGTCAATTTAATGGGGCTGATCGCAGTTCAGGTGTGGAGGAGTATGTCATCAAGTTGCTGCAGATCAAAGGGAAACTTTCAATTCGCTCCTGTAAAAAGTTGGGGAGGGCAGTTTGTCCATCTGTAGGAGAAATCTGGAATAAGAACCAGTGGATCAGTATGACTGTTTTGGTTGCAAGATGCATATGCAATTATTTGTCCTTAGTATTCTCGAGATTGAAGCAATTCAATTCATTTGATGAAGTTTGGAGGATATTGTACAAGATGGCAATCAAATCAAATTGAAAAGGTGAGTTTTTGGAGTTGGGATTGCGTACCATTGTAAGGGGTGTTCCATATTTGCCCCAGGGGGTTTGGGTGGGGAGAGTTGGAGAAGGTATATTGAACTACTGCAGTTGGTGTGTTCAGGAAAGGTGAGTAGATCTCAAAAAAAGAGCCCAATCAATCTTCAGATAGTCATGCTTGCTGGAGTTGGAAAGATATGATGTCAGGAAGATCAGAGCTAGCATTTGTTTTGGCGAGTGATGTGGCAACTGTGGAGGTACAGAGCTGGTTTGTGGAGCTGTGGCTGTGGTTGACGGTTCAGAGGGTTTTAGGCAAGCTAGGGTTTGTGATAAGGAAGGGTTTGATGCATGTGATACCAAGCAACAAGAATGGATTGGGCCTGGAATGGGCTGGGCCACGGATCATTAGTATTGCACTGCATTTGGGTCAAATATAAGGGGCTCACTCCAGTCAAGTTTTTGTGTCAATCCATTGCCCATTTACTAGTAGACATGTTAAATGGGTGGGTATGAGTTAGAGTGGGTTGGGTCATTAGTAACCCATTCACCCATTTATGATCCGTTTATATAAAATAATTTGATCCATTTATTACTATAGCCTTTTAAAAATGGGTCAACCCATTTACCCAATTAAAGCATGCGGAAGCAATTGCGGGAATATTAGGTGGAACTCACAGCTTTGATGCTCACTTTTAGTGTGTACATGCCCAAGCATGCAATAAAAAGATCGTAAACAATAGCCATGAGGGTTAGCTTTCGGTGGTGAGGAGGTTCGCTGCCCTGGACATCACCTGTCTCCACCTATTCCTGCCATCCTCAAGGGTTATTTGTGGCTTGGTTGAGTATCAGAATTTAGCATTAATTATGTAATTATGTATTCACATCATAATTCATACATAATTACACATTTACACATATATAAACCGTACCAATTACATAATTATATATATGCATAGTAATTGGTTTAGATAACTGAATTTAACCAATTTTGTACATGTTTGCGTAGTTATGGTTTCAACTCGAATATGTACATAATTACATAATTATGTACATAAATATTTTAATTATAGCATTATGTAATTAATTACGTAATGATGTAGTTTAGTTTCAAACGAGCAGAGTGCAATCAATGCCATAATTATGTACTTATCTAAACAAAAGTGTCCATAATATGTTATATGTACATAGATATTTGAATTATGTGCGTAAATATCTGAATTATATTTCTGTTTACATGATTACACAGTCACATAGTTTAGTTTATGTGAGAGCTGAGTCAATACCATAATTATGTACATACATAAATATGTACATAATTACATATCTAAATCGAGTCAATTACATAATTACATATATACAAAATCAAATCAAATCAATTATGCATATACATAGTAATGTAATTACGTAATTATGTAATTAGGGTTGGAGCCTAATGCAAGGATATTTCCTGGGAAGAAGTTAAATTGTTCAATGATTTGGGAAAAGATCCATCATATGACTTCTTTGTGGTGTGTCGGGTTTGGAATTAGGGAGACTAGCTTTCAGGACTTATAGAGGGATTGGAGGAACTGGGTAGGGTCCATGACATGTGATGAGGTACATATTTTATTATCCAGTGGGAATGGATGATTAGAGGCACAGTGATGTGAAAATTAAGGTGTAGTCTCAAGAGAGGGGTGGGGGTGAATTGGGTTATTAAAATTTTCTTTATAAATTATTTATGAATTCACAACCTTTTTGTTAATTTATCAATCACACAATAATGCTTAGGTGTAACCAATCCACAAACCACACTCAATCTCAACACAAGCAAATAACAAACAAATAATCCAAACAAACACAATAAACAAGCTGCAGCACTTTTTGTTGATTCCAAACACTCAAAGCAGAGTTTGGTTATAGCCCTGTTTGATTCAAGCCCTGTTAAGAATGAAATTTGTTTGCTTTCTTTCAACTAAGATTTCCGCAAATGATCAACGTACTCCCTTTAAGGTTTCCGCAAATAAGTCAAAAATCTTCTCAATCTCGGTTTTGGCTTCCTGCACTTTGAATATACACCACACAATTTATATATGTAGAAAATAAAGAGAAAGGTTAAGAGTGAGATCGAGATTTTATGAGATTTGGCTTATCCCCAGCCGACGTCCTTGCCTTAGGCCAATACCACCTAAGGTTTCCACTATATCGTTCCTTTCCGAGCGGAACAAACCGTTACAAGCCTCCTTAAGGGTAGACCCCCTCTCCAAGCGATACCCCATGCTTGGTCCAACGATCCAAACAACCTTGAACTGTCAAAAACTACAAGAAGAAGATCAAATATGTGTGTACAAAGAATGCTCTCAGATAGAGCTGATTAGTACAATATGAAATCACTAATATACTTCAATCAAAATATCAAAAGAATGAAGAATGAAGCTCAAGAATTATATCACCGGTGTTCTTCTCTTGATAAGAGTCAAGAACTCAACACTTTTGCTCAGAGAAGAAATCAGTAACTCAGAATAATCTCAGTTGATTAGCAGCAATTCAATAGGCAAGAAAGCTTTGAGAGCAAGAGAGCTTTGAGAGATGTTTTTAATTCTTGGTTAAATTTTGATTTCATAAACCATGTATTTATAGGCTTAGTAGGAGTCAAATTAGTGTTGCCCAAGATTACTTGGAGTGTCCCCCAAGTTTTTAGAAAGTTTGGGGTGCAAGTAATTTAGATTTGAAATCAAAATATTTAAAAATTATGGCCGTTATTGAGGCTCGGTCACCTGAACCATAGGTTCAGTTGCCTGAGCCTTTATCCCACTATTTTATTTTTTCTGTTGAAAACAGGGTTAGGTGCCTGAGATCCAATTTCAATCGCCTGAGGCTATACTGTCTCTCCAGAATTCTTTCAGAAAAATCTTCAAGCGTCTGTACTTAATCTTCAGTCGCCTGAGGAAATTCTTCAGGTGCCTGAACTTTCACTTCAGTCGCCTGGACAGACAAAAAAAACTGTTTTTCTGTTCAATTTTCAAGAATCTTGATTTTCTTGCTTTCTTTCATCTAAAAATATATTTTCGGGGTTTTTAAAATAAGGTCTCTAAGTCCATTTTATCCTCTAATGAGTTTCATTTCATCCAAAATGATATTTAGAATTGAAGTACTTACATGAAACTTCCTAAAACTTAAAAACTCTTTTGATCTTTGAAGTCTTCATGAATCTTCTTTCTTTTTCCCTAAATTTGATCATTCTTTGAGCTGTATTTGCTTTAACTTTCTTGAGTTTCCTTGAGCTTCCTCTTGATTACTTTGTAAATGTAGTATGACTTTAAGCACTTAGTGATCTTTGGTCATTCTTTCTTGATTTTTTAAAATTGTCATTTTAGAGTTTATGAAATCTCATCACTTGAACACAAATTAGTTAAACCATCCTTTATTTATCACCATCAAAACAAAATATGAAAGCCTTGTTTGATCCTGAGGAGGAGGAGGAGGTACAACTGCTGGCCTTTGTGGTCTCCCTCCTTTCAAGAGCCGATCCTCATCATGTTTTTCATAACTCATTTGTTTGAGGGTTGTGGAGGTAAAAAGGTCGTACTGAGTCCTTTTGATGAACAGTTCAGAAGGAGTGGCAACATTAAGATTTGTAAAAATAATCTTGAGAGAACCACCATATGGAAGGTGACTTTATTTGCTTCCAACTTAGCCAACATCTATTTCAGAATTAGGCTAGCTAAATCATGTTTCTTCCCTTTTAGCAAGCACCATAATACAAAACAATCGACGTACGAACGACGTGTGGTAAGATGTTATTGGTGATGATCTTGTGAAGTATCTGAGCTGTTAAATTTAGTTGCTTGTACATAGGGGGATGCCCAAAGTAGACAAGTTCATTCACCATAATGAGTGGCAAAAATTCTTCCGGAGTGAAGCCTTGTTCGAGAATCCAAGATTGAGCAAATGTTGGGCATTCAAATTCACCCGGAGTAATATGGAGAATGGGAGTTAAAGTTTGAGGGGTTAGAACTATCTTCTTGCCCCTTACTTTGGTGGTCAAAACATTCTCCCTATGAACCATATTTGCATAAAATATTTTGACGAGGTTGGGAAATAAGCCTTTGGCTTGATAAACAACAAAATTTTTCCAACCTATCTCTCGAAATAAAGGTAGGATTTCCTGGAATTTAGAATCAAAGAAGTGTGTGTCAATAACCTTATCTAAGATTGGTTCAATGGAGGGAAGACGGGTTCGATATATCTGCTTTGAATGCGAAGAAACCAACCATTGTTCGATGTTGGTGTCACCTTTTCCTGAAGAGGAATCCCGGTTTGCTGTTGTCTTTGTACAAGGCATCATCAGAATCAGAGAGCAAATGAACACCCAAATTGAAACCCTAGAAAGAGTAGGAAAGATGTAGGATCGTGTTTGTGAGGCTTTGATTCGGAGGATTTTGAGTGAGAAGTTGAGGGAAATGAAGAATAGGGTCTTTGGGTGAGTGGAGGAGTAGGGTTCAGGAGCTTGGAATATGAAAAGATTAGGGTTTCGTGCTAAAATATATAAAGTACCCGCGACTTCAGACGCCTGAAGAATAAGCTCAGTCGCCTAAAGATTTTCTAAAGGTGAATATCAACATGCAGTAGCACTTCAGTCACCTGAGGTCTGAAGCTCAGGCTTCTGAGCCTTTGTGTAGGCTCCTAAACTATAAGTTTAGTCGCCTAAAGTCCTCAAACTTCTAAAGTTCTCTTTATTCTTAACCTGAAATCATCCTTACTCACTTCTCTACTATGTAACGACCCTTTTTAGCTTGTTTAATTTGTAATCCTAGGTAGTTCAACTCACCCATCATGCTCATTTCAAATTCTTCTTGCATACATTTGGCAAATTCTTTACATAGATTATCATTTGTTGCACCAAAAATAATATCAACTACATAAATTTGGATTATGAGTAAGTCATCTTTCTTAGATTTGATAAACAAAGTACTATCAAACTTACCTCTAGAAAACCCTTTATCTAGTAGGAATCCACTAAGTTTTTCATACCAAGCCCTAGGGCCTTGTTTCAAACCATATAGGGCCTTAGTTTGTTTGTACATATATTCAGGTTTTTGTATATCTTCAAAGCCCGGTGGTTGTTCTACATAGACTTCTTCTTTAATATAGCCATTTAAAAATGCACTCTTTACATCCATTTGATATAATTTAAATTCTTTAGATGCTTTAAGAGCTACAAATTTCTTATTTTTGTTTTCAGTGTTCCTTTCTTTCATAGCCATCTCATAAGTGAGAAGTGATCCTATGAGTTCATCTAGTGAGGTGTTTTTAAGATTTCTTCCTTCCGTTATGACTATGGCTTTTGGTTCCCAAACGGGTGGAAGTCCTCTAAGGATTTGACGTATCATCTCATAAGTGGAATGAGTTTTCCCTAAAGCGTTTAAGGAGTTTATTATATGTAAACCTAGTATACATGTTTGTGATGGATTCGTCTGAATTCATCCTAAAAGCTTCGTATTCACTAGTGAGCATTTCAATTCTATTGTCTCTAACATCAACAGTACCTTCATAGGTTACCTCAAGTTTATCCCAAATTTCTTTTGTTGTTTTGCAAGTCATGACCCTATTAAACTTATTTATATCAAGAGCACAATATAAGACGTTTATAGCACTAGAGTTGACTCGTAACATTTTATGGTCAATTTCGGTCATGTCTTCTTCTTCCTTAGGAACTTCTTTTCCATCTACAAATTTTGTAGGAATCAAGTCACCATGTGTGACAACCTTCCAAGCTTTCCAATCCATGGTTTGAAGATAAATTCTCATTCGTTGTTTCCAAAATGTATAGTTGAGTCCATAGAAGATTGGTGGTCTGGTTGAGGATTGACCCTCTCCAAAGGGAGCTACTCCTACGTGTGCTATTTAGATCTTTATATAACTTCTTTTTAAGATTTGTTATAACACGACTCTGATACCAATTGAAAATTAAGGTGTAGTCCTAAGAGGGGGGGTGAATTGGGTTATTAAAATTTTCTTTATAAATTATTTATGAATTCACAACCTTTTTGTTAATTTATCAATCACACAATAATGCTTAGGTGTTTAACCAATCCACAAACCACACTCAATCTCAACACAAGCAAATAACAAACAAATAATCCAAACAAACACAATAAACAAGCTGCAACACTTTTTGTTGATTCCAAACACTCAAAGCAGAGTTTGGTTATAGCCCTGTGGATATTTGATTCAAGCCCTATTAAGAATGAAATTTGTTTGCTTTCTTTCAACTAAGATTTCCACAAATGATCAACGCACTCCCTTTAAGGTTTCCGCAAAGATCAACATACTTTTTAAGTCAAAAGTCTTCTCAATCTCGGTTTTGGCTTCCTGCACTTTGAATACACACCACACAATTTATATATGTAGAAAATAAAGAGAAAGGTTAAGAGTGAGACCGAGATTTTATGAGGTTCGGTTTATCCCTAGCCGAAGTCCTCGCCTTAGGCCAATACCACCTAAGGTTTCCACTATATCGTTCCTTTCCGAGCGGAACAAATCGTTACAAGCCTCCTTAAGGGTAGAGCCCCCTCTCCAAGCGATACCCCATGCTTGGTCTAACAATCCAAACAACCTTAAACCGTCAAAAACTACAAGAAGAAGATCAAATATGTGTGTACAAAGAATGCTCTCAGATAGAGCTGATTAGTACAATATGAAATCACTAATATACTTCAATCAAAATATCAAAAGAATGAAGAATGAAGCTCAAGAATTATATCACCAGAATTCTTCTCTTGATAAGAGTCAAGAACTCAGCACTTTTGCTCAGAGAAGAAATCAGTAACTTAGAATAATCTCAGTTGATTAGCAGCAATTCAATAGGCAAGAAAGCTTTGAGAGCAAGAGAGCTTTGAGAGATGTTTTTAATTCTTGGTTAAATTTTGATTTCATAAACCTTGTATTTATAGGCTTAGTAAGAGTCAAATTCGTGCTGCCCAAGATTACTTGGAGTGTCCCCCAAGTTTTTAGAAAGTTTGGGGTGCAAGTAATTTAGATTTGAAATCAAAATATTTAAAAATTATGGCCATTATCGAGGTTCGGTCGCCTGAACCATAGGTTTAGTCACCTGAGCCTTCATCCCACTGTTTTATTTTTTCTGTTGAAAACAGGGTCAGGCGCCTGAGGTCCAACTTTAGTCGCTTGAGGCTATACTGTCTCTCCAGAATTCTTTCAGAACTTTAGGCTCCTGTACTTAATCTTCAGTTGCTCGAGGAAATTCTTCAAGCGCCTGAACTTTCACTTCAGTCGCTTGGATAGACAAAAAAGCTGTTTTTCTGTTTAATTTTCAAAACTCTTGACTTGCTTTCTTTCATCTAAAAATATATTTTTGGGGTTTTTAAAATAAGGTCTCCAAGTCCATTTTATCCCCAAATAAGCTTCATCTCATCCAAAATGATATTTAGAATTGAAGTACTTACATGAAGCTTCCTAAAACTTAAAAACTCTTTTGATTTTTGAAGTCTTCATGAATCTCCTTTCTTTTTCCCTGAATTTGATCATTCTTTGAGCTGTATTTGCTTTAACTTTCTTGAGTCTCCTTGAGCTTCCTCTTGATCACTTTGTAAATATAGTGACTTTAAGCACTTGGTGATCTTTGGTCATTCTTTCTTGATCTTTTTGAACTTGTCATTTTAGAGTTTCTGAAATCCATTACTTGAACACGAATTAGTTAAACCATCCTTCATTTGTTTCCATTAAAACAAGATATGAAAGCCTTGTTAGGCCAACATGATGTCTTCCATATCATTCTTAAATGTTGGTATAGACAACAGGACGGGCATTGATGGGGGTAGTGCATGAACATTGTTTCTGTTATTATTCTTTGTAGGTTTTTGACCTCATGCAAGAGCCTGATCCCTGGCCCTCTAGAGTTAACCAGATGAATAAAAATCCCCTTCCTCTGTGTCCATTTGGATGGGCAGGTGCTCAGAGAGTATTTGGTGTGACCTCCACAGTAATCATGCCCATGTTCTGTGGCCTATCATGGTTTTGAATGTTGTGGAGCAACATGGTAGAGAGGGTACCTACTAATTTAGATTCCAGCCCTTTAAGTTTATCTAAAGTACCTACCTGGTCCAAGTCCCACTCGTAAGTCTCAGCCTCTAGTCCAGCGTAAGTATGATTCTAGGTTTGGATTGGTCCACCTTGGGCTCACTCCATTCAGCTTTTGCATTGGTTATAGTTTGAGAGGTTTGGGATAGTGTGTGAGTTCATGTTTGCTATAGTTGTTAAGGACCACCTGGTAGTTCATACTAATGTGGTTGCAATTCTGCCTGAGAAGTTTTGGGTTTTGGGATGTCACTCCTGATGAGCTTTGTAACTGTTGCCATTGTTGAGAGACATTTAGCATACCATAGATTTGATCCTAGATCTTAGTAAACTAACCTGCTACACGAGGATGAATCCTAGTGATAACTTAGAGCTTTGAGCTTTGAGCTTTAGAGTTTGTTCCATGTGATGCTGTTGGCATGTGGGAATTATGCTATTCTTTTAAAACAACATTGTTTCTAGTTGATTTTAGCAGGATTTAAAAATGAATTTCTTTTTGGCCACTTTGTGCAGGAGTTTGAAAGGCATTGTTAGTTAAGTTTAGATTGCAAATGAATTGAACTGAGCTATGTAGTAGGATGCTGATAGGCTTAAACTGAAATTGTCTGTCAGCCTAATTTTATACTCTTGCAGCTAACATTTTCAATATGTTATGGGATTTCAAGTTTTTTTTTTTTTTTTTTTCTTTCTTCCTGGATTACAAGGTTATGTTACTGCAGTGGTGGGATATCCATCAACCACTAGGAATGTTAGGTTTATTATTAGGCTTCACTGCCATGTGGTTTGGAATATTGGACATGATGAGCTTGGATCCTTGAGGATGACCTTTGATTTTTGGGTGGGCTTCCTGCCACAATGCCTTGGTGGGTTTTAGGGTCTGGCTTTAATCCCCAAAAGAGACCACCTATAGTCCCTACTATGAGCCCTTGTGGAATATGGTTTATGTGATTGTTTGTACATGTCCCAGGTCCCTTCCCATATTTGTTAACGAAGGGGCATGGATTTCTATGATTACATCTAGGGATGGTTGTCATAAATTGGTTTCTGCTTGATTATCTTATTTGTTCATTGTCTTGATTAGAGCTCATTGTGTGAATTGGCAGAAAATGATTCATATAGCCGACCCTACATAGTGGGGACTTAAGGCTTGTTAGTGTGTGTAGTGTATCTTGATTAGAGCCCACTATTGCTCACGCTTGGCTTGACCGAACTCGGTACTAGGGTTGTATTTGAGTTGAGTTGAGTTGAGTCGACATGATAAAATACTTGAAGTCAATTCGATTAAAAAATATTAAGCTTGAAACTCGACTCGAATTTGATCGATTTCATAATTGTTAAACTCAAACTCGACTCAGTTACAAGTTCATAAAACTTGAGCTCGACTTGATTATAAATTAATATTACATATAATGTTAAATATATTTATAAAATATATATTATATGACTTATAATATAAAATTAATGATATTAAAAAGCTTAGGCTCAAAACTCAACTTGAGTACTATTTATGAACTTGAACTTGAACTTGACTTGTTAAAATTCTTGAGTAACTTGCAAGTAAGCTGATCTCACTTACACCTTTACTTGGTACGAGCCAAGGGTGAGATGTTGACTATACAACTTTCATCTGGGTGCTGAGTATGGAGAAGCAAGTTTTACCCTTCATTTCTTATATAGGCTTTAAAATTTTGCCATGCAGGTGTACCAGTACCTCATTTCAGGCAACTCTTTACAGGTACCACAACTGGAATGCTCAGGAGATCTCCCTATTCCGATATGCAGTGTCTATGCATTTACAAGAGGAGAACCAGCATTCACAAACTGCACCCCTGGTTTTACTGGGACTATTGATTATATATTCTTTTCCCCATCTAGCCTCATCAAGCCGGTTAGTCTTCTCCAACTTTCTGAATCGGATGCTCCTGACATCGTTGGTGGATTGCCAAACTACCACCACCCAAGTGATCATCTGCCGATTGGTGCTGAATTCACAATAAACAGGGCGTAACCCCACGTATTAAATCTGCTTTAACCCATGATTGCTGCTAGCCCCTACCCTTTTGGATGAACATGGTCGAAGAAAAACAGACCAGCAACTTAGATTATGAAAATTTCAATCCAGCAGGATGACACTTGTTTGGTTCATTCATTCATTTGACAGAAGGTTTTGTATCGATAAAAAAAAGAACTGCAGCAACTTTGCGATTCAATTTTTGGTTCATTTTTTTCACCATGTAGCTATGAAAATTGTAGAAAAGCCAGTTGTGAAAGAGACACTTCATATTACATGAAAATATCATTGTTAAATTCCAGGATTTTGACAATAACCCATGAGCCATTTTGGATGCCGGTGAAAGCAAGCAATAAAAAGCAAACCAAGAACTGCCAATAGTTGTTTTTCCATTTGTCATGCAGCAGATGCTCTGGGAAATGTCGGTTGAAACTTGAAATTGCCCGTCATTTTGAGTAGTGGCTAATTCCACTCCACATGGTCACATCCATGACCCAAACGAAAAAGGTGAGTTGGGTGATTGATGGCGAAACGACGAAGTCCATTTTAGTTTGTTTGGGTCTACCGAGAGGTGGAGTTAAGAGGTCCACCAGCCCGTGTGCCGCAGTGTTGGGGAAGGTAAACGTCGTCCCTTCTTCGCTTGTGCGCGCAGCATCAACCCTGTCCCATGGATTTAGGTAGGGATGGCGATTTTTCATCTCCCCCTTGATCGTCACCACGACATCAAAGGTGACATCATGGGTTCTTGACTCCAAGCATTTTAAATCTTTGTGGAAAGGTGGTATTTGAATTATTGAAATTTAAGGTTTTGTTTGAATCAAATTTGATATGAAGAAAAAAAAATAAAAATTGTACCTTTTTTTTTTTACATTAAATGAATGCCCACCCCTCGGTCTCGGTTTAATTTGTTCATAGGTAGGAATTTGAATTTGTTAGTTTATCATGTATATTACTAATTGAGATGATGTAGTAGTATGATATAATTTAATAAGTGTTTAAATTGATAAATAAGTTGGCAATATTGGGATTTGCTAGCTTTTATGTTAAGCAATATTAGTTGATAGGTTAAAAATAGTACGTCACAAAATGTCATTTTATTCGTAAATACTAGAAGGATTATTTTAATTTAGTAATTTTAAATTTATTAAAAATAATAGGACTAAGCATTCAGTAAGTATGGGTCAAAAAATTTTGATGAAGGATATTGGCTTACCATACTAAACCGAATTATACATTCTACAACTAATGGAGACCAATATTAACCAAATTAATCAAGTGTTTAACTCCTTGCTATGATATTAAATTGCCGCTTCAAGCAATATTTAATGAATAAAATTCTTCTTAAAAGTTTGATAGACTAAAATAGTGAAGAGCGAACTTGGTTAAAAACTTGAAAGTTAAAAAATGTATTATATGTATTAATACTTACATTCGATTGGTTTGGTTAATCAAATATATTAATTCTTTATATCAAACTAAAAAAATGAACAATCAAAATTTCATATATTTAAGACTAAACTGACTGAATTGGAGAACTTAATTGAACCAATTTAATTGAATTTGGTCGATTTTCAGTTGGTTAATTCAGTTTGGTTGACTAATATTGAACCTGAAAGACTAAGGATTGGATCTACCGGCAGCAAAACAGGTCAAAATGTTGGGTTTGGGTTGGGTCATAAGTGGGTGAGACTTAAACTGGTTTGGTTTGGGTTGACCACTTACAAATGGGTCATTAAATATCATATCTGAACTTGCCCAATTAATAAAAAGGGTTAAAACTGTGTACACTTTAAGTACCCATTAAGAAATATGTAATATATTAATTTTAATTTCACCAAATATGATTTAATTTTTTTAAAAATAACATATATTTATTCTCTTCTCATTAATATTTTAACATTTGTAAGTTGATAACACTTATTTATCATTTAATTTATGTCTCTTTAAATATTTTTTTTAAAAAGTGATTTAAAATTTTAAAAATAGTACAACCTATTTATCATTTTTTTCCTCCTAAATATTTCAAAAGATATAGTTATGTAACTTTGTATCTTATCTTTATTTGTTTAAAAAATACATGGTACATCATACATGCAACAAATATCAGGTACTTGACCCAAACCTAGCTAATTTGTTTATTAATTGGATTAGGTTCAAATTGACGTGCTTATAAATAGATTTCTCTTTAGACCCAAACTTGTTTTAATGGGCGAAAAATGGGTCACCCATTGAGTCACAGCCCGTTTTGCCACCCCTTCTTGGATGGGACAACTTTTTTTTTTGATGAAATATGGGTTAGAAAAGGTATAATTGATATTGTCACCCCTGAGCTTAAATAAAGGGCAAAGATATTCATCTCCTCAAATTTAATAAAAAGAAGTGACTTCTCCCAAACTTTCAAAATTTTATGGGCCTTGCCTAAAGTTTGGTAAAAGTTGCACTCTTAGGTTTTAAATTCTTCGGTACTTTCACTGAGTTTTGATAAAAAAAATATAAAATTATTTTTGTATTTGAGAAAAATATAAGCATGAGAAGGCATTTCTACCAAATATCAAGAAAGTTCATAAAAATTAAAAAAAATTTTAAACAAATATGTGTCATATAGTTATACCTCAAAAGAGGTATACCTTTTGTCCTAAAAATAAACCTTAGGCTGATGATGTTTTAAGTAGTTGAGTTAATGAAATAGTAAATTTAGGCAAGAGGGTTAACAAAGTTATTACACGCGTGCGCGCACACACACACACACACAACAACAACAACAACAACAACAACAACAATTATAATAAAATCAAGTCTTAAATCCTACTAGAGTTGGTTATATGAATTCTTTTCCTTTAGTTTATGTGATCATGGACCATTTCTTACGCCAAATTTAGAGCTATTAAATTTGTACTCACTATCTCATTCCAAACTATTTTAGGTCTACCTCTACCTCTTTTACTGTCCCTCATAGTAACTAACTCACTCTTCCTCATTGGCGCACTATGTAACTTACGTTGTAATTACCCAAACCATCTGAGTCATTCCTCCCTTATCTTATCTTTTATAGGAGTTATACTTAACTTACTATGAATATATTCATTTTTAATTTATCTTTAACTGTTATACCACTCATCTAAGCATTCTCATTTAGTCAACTTTTACTTTTTGGATATTCTGTTTCTTCATCGCCCAACATTGTGATCCATATAGTATAACTACTTTCATAGCTATCCTATTAAACTTCCCTGTTAATTTCAAGGGTATTTTATGATCACAAAGTACACTTGAAACACTTCTCTATTTTTATCCAATCTGCTTTTACTTTATGCAATACATTCTCTTTAATTTCTCCTTCAACTTGCATAATAGATCCAAGGTATCAAAATCTACAAATGCTATTTATTTTTTCATCATTAAGTTTAACTTTGTCTCAAATATTCCTCCTACTATTACTGAAATTATATTTAGTATATTCTATCTTATTTGTACTTACCCTAAAACCTCTAAATTCCAAAGCTTCTCTTCATATTTCTAACTTAACTTTTACTCCGTCCTTAGTTTCATCAGTCAATAAAATATTATTTGCAAACAACATACATCATGGTACCTTATTTTGGATACTTTTAGCAAATTGATCTATCACTAAAGCCAAAAAGATTAGAGCTCAAAGCATATCCTTGATGTACACCTATGGTGATTGGAAAATCACTAGTTTCTTTATCTATGATCCTTACACTAGTTATCACTGCATCGTACATACCCGTAATGACATCAATATACCTACTACATACATTTTTTTTCTTTCTAAGACTCACAATATAACTTCCCTAGGTACTAGTAAAAAGCGGTGTGTTCGAATTTTGATCGCTTGTACACGAGAAAGGTTGACCGCCCTCTATGCCTAAGTATTCCTCAATGACCGATAGCGTACAAGTACCATGAGGGAAAGGTGAAAAGAACCCTATTTAGGGAGTGGAATAGAGAACCTGAGATCCGATGCGAACAATCAGTCGAAGGAGCAGAGCCCTTTACTTGATATTCTATTAGTAAAGCGCACTCACTCTAACGACATACCTTTTGCATGATGGGTTAGCGAGGAAATGGGAACATCGGTCAAGCCATTAGGTGTAGGCGCTTGTCAGAGGTGGAATCTTCTAGTTCTTTGTATTAGACCCGAAATCGAATGATTCCTTTCAGTAAATAAAAAAAAAAATCATATGCAAGTTCCTTTTCTTTACCCTAAACTTTTCCATTAATCTTCTTAACAGATATATAACTTCTGTAGACATAAAATCAAATTGATTTTCTAAGACTTTGTTCTAATTTTAATCTTTGTTCAACAATCTTTTCTCATAGTTTACTTATAAGTTTAATTTTATAATAGTTATTATAATTTTGAATATTTTCTTTATTTTTGTATAGAGGTATTAAAGTACCTTTCCTCCATTCATTTGACATTTAATTTTTTTTTTTTATAATCGTATGAAATAAATTAGTTAACCATATACATTTGTTTTTCACGTTTAGTACAAGGTGCGGGGCGAGGATGTTACTTGACTAATCACGAACCCAAGTTGCAGGATGCAATAACAGGTGTTGTGTTATCTTACATTTAGTTTGTGAAAGTAACCAATCTTAAGATTCCACGTCACCCATTGTGGCATAACTAGGTTTGTAGTAAACATGATTTATGTAATGAATGTCAATATACAATTTAATTTTTTTTTTTGAATTTTTATACTTGTGTGATGGAATTTTGGGGAGATTAAGGTAGTGTGCTCCTGTGGGAACTATTGTTTATTCCATTTCATCTTAATTTTTTTTCTCATTTCATTTTAGAAATCAAATATATTACATTGATTTGGATGAAAATATTTTAAGTGGGAAATATTCAACTCTTATAGCCCACCTTTCATTGTCACCCTCATTGTCCTGGCTTCGACCCGGTTCTCATTTCATCGTGCTGTCAAATGCAAACCACATGTTTGTGGAAATGCCTAAATGAAGTAGGCCGACTAGAGTTCGTCGTCCACTAGTTTTGTTAAGCTTGCTCCAACTAATTTTGTAGTAGTTTTGCAACTCTATTTGTTTAGGCTATTGTTTATAATTTTTTTCTTCTATTCTTGCCTTTTTGTTGGTAAGATTGTTCTTGTAGAAGTGAAGGAAATCTACCTGCAGGTGCTGGACCGTAAATCAAATTATCATGATTAGCAATAAATTAAAACATCAATTTTTTTATTAGCAAATATAGTCCTCCATCCATCGTATGTGCATGATATATCTCTACATGATAAATTAGAAACTTGGAGCACTGGCTGTGGCTGGAAAAACAGGGATTGAGAAATAAGGATCAACCAACACTACTTCCTTTGCACTAGTAATTGGGTTCTCACTGGCGTCACAGCAGAACCTGTCACAAAATGCTCTTGCTTTCCTCGCGATGCTACTTAGTGAAGGCGCCAAGTACCAGGATCCCGCCAAATGACGATGATCTCGTCTCCGGTGGCCTCGCTTACTCCTCCAAAGCTTAACCTTCCATGGATTTTTACTAGTGTTTGCAGATGCTCTATGTCCTTGACAGGGAGTTTCCGACTTGGTGTGTTTTTCTACTTGCCGGTAACGCAGGGTTTGGCCTTGAGATTGTAAAAACTTGCTCTCCCTTTGTCCTTCGGCGGAGCTCCGGCTGGTGGTTTGCCGGAATCCGACGAGGGTAGCGAGGCGGGTCGCCATGGGAATGATTATGAAGGTGGTGAAAGCTGCGTGTGTGGTGATAGGAGTGGCATTGAGGAATCTCATCCCTGTGCTTAATATATATATAGAGGCTGGAGGAGAGATGGTAAACCGTGAACAGTGAAGGTAAACCATTTGTGGCATATAAATTGAAAGTACCTAACACCAGTAACACGTGAAATGTAGGGCATGGGGCTTCAAGATTTAGTGTTTTATTTCTCTTTATATATATATATATATATATATATATATATATATATATATTAAATAATACATTTTTTGGGAAAATAATTTTCGAAATGACTCTAACGTAATCTTACTACTTGATCTAGCGAGATTTGTTTAAATCTCGCTAGACAAAGTAGCGAGATTTGTCACATGTCACACCCAAAATGAATATATGTTAGAGTTGGAGTCAGAAGACAACCAGGAGAACTGGAGCTGAGTTGGAGATGCAATCCATTCATGGAGTTGAGTTGGAAAACATGTTGCAATTAATCTCACGCGGTGAAATTAATCCCATGGTTGTAACTTCCCATGTTTTGATTCACTGTGTTTAAATTTTAATTAAATTGTGATTGGAATATTAGCCTTATAAATAGAGGGCTGAGAAATGACATAGGAGAATAGTGAGAAGCTCAGAGAGAGCAAAGAGGAAGAAGGGAGGAAGAGAGGGAGAGAGAATTGTAATTTTTCCGGCGATAGTGAATATTTGGTGTGTGCTCTGTGGACGTAGGTTGATATTGACCAAATCACGTTAAAATTTTGGTGTCACTTTGATCTGGATGCTCACAGGTTCCTAACAAATGGTATTAGAGCCCGGTTGGAGCAGGAAAGCCAGATTGAAAGTGATCCCGAAATCAGAGCTCTGTCCAGTGGATCAAAACCAAGTTTTGAGGCCACCATCGCATTCAGCTCGCTGAGACAAAGAGAATCGTGCAAGCCGAAGCTCGAACGGAGTTCAGACGAAGGCTCACGTGCCTTGCCAGAGTAAGACGCTTCTCCATGTGCCGATGACCAGCTCCCTCACACGCCGCACGTGTTACACGCATCATCCTCGCTCGGTCAGCCTCAACCCGACTCGGAGGGAACCCGACTCGACCTAGACGCTGACTTAGATCGAATCAACCCAAGACCCCATTTGCGAGAACCGGATCTGACCCGCAGGCACAGACCCGGCCACGTCAGCATTACTGAGTCAACCGTCGTCAAAGTGCCACGTCAGCCATTTAGGGGCCACGTCAGCAGGAGTGCTACATCAGGCGCCACGTTAGCAAGTGGACCCCACTGCCACGTCAGCAAGTGGACCCCATTATCACGGCAGCAGGTGGGCCACGCCAATAATGCCATGCCATCGTGCCACGTCAGCATAGTTGATCAAGTTTGACTAGGTTTAACCAAACTTTGACTAAACTTTTCGGAGTCGTTTTTGGGTCTGTTTTTTGAGCGACTTGAATCATTTCTAGGGTTTTCAATCATTCTGGATCCAACCGTGCTATCCATTTGAGTTAATTCCATCTTTAGATCAGTAAATCGAGATGTCGAATGAAAAGAGCTTAAAAATTGAAATGTTCAATGGCAATAATTTCGGTTTCTGGAAGATGCAAATAGAAGATTATTTTTTTGGGAAGGAATTGCACTTACCGTTGAAGGGTAAACCAACATCCATGAACGAGGACGAGCGGGGGTTGTTTGATCGAAAAGCCCTCGGAGCCATCAGAATGACGTTGTCGAAATCTATAGCGTTCAATATCAAACATATAACATCCACCAAGTCTCTGATAGATGCACTCTCTAATATGTACGAGAAGCCTTTAGCCGAAAATAAGGTACATCTCATGAAAAGACTATTTACAATGAGCATGTTTGCAGGTGAAAGTTTCATCAGCCATTTGAATAATTTCAATGAGTTGTCTGATCAACTCGCCCCAGTCAGGATAACGTCTGATAATGAGATTCGGATCCTATTGATTCTCAATTAGTTGCCTAAAAGTTGGAATAATGTTGTTACTGCCATTAGTAGCTCTGTAGGAAAATCGAAGCTTGTATACGATAAAGTCGTTAGCATGATTTTGACAGAGAAAATAAGAATGTAGTCGAACCATGGCTCCACTTCGAGTTCAGCCTTGAACATGGAGAGTCGAGGTAGAGGAAACAGGCATGGACAATCAAATAATCACGGCAGATCTAGGCCCAGGCGGTCTAAATCCAGAAATCTCAGAGGTACTTAGGACATAGGTTCCTAGAGCACAAAAGTTATTGAGTGATGGAATTGTGGAAAAGCTGGTCATTACAAGAACCAGTGCAGGAGTCAGAAGAAAGAATATGAGACGAGGGCAAAGACAGAAGCAAATATTGCTTCCGAGAATGATGAGATGTTGATTTGCTCTTTGGAGAGCAAGCAGGAGTCTTGGGTCTTAGACTCCGGAGCCTCATTTCATGTCACATGTTATAGAGATTGCCTAGAGCAGTACACATCAGGTAATTTTGGTAAGGTGTACCTTGACAACGATCAATCTTGCGACGTAACTGGTAAGGGAGTTGTGAAGATTAATATAAACGAATCAGTATGGAAGCTGAAGGATGTCAGATATATTCCAAACCTAAGAAAGAATTTGATCTCAGCTGGTCAGCTAGCAGATGAGGGATATACGACAAAATTCATTGGCGATGAATGGAAAGTTTCAAAGGGTATACTAACGATTGCGTGAGGTAAGAAAAGCGGAACACTTTTTCTAACCTCCAATGCCTCCATGTCTATTTCAGTTGCTGCAAGAAATGACGACAACAACATCTGATACCAACGACTTGGTCACATGAGCGAGAAGGGATTCAAGGTGATGCACTCAAAGGAAAAATTGAGTGGTCTACAGTAAGTGCAGATTGACATGTGTGAGGATTGTATAGTCAGGAAACAGAAGAGGGTTAGTTTTCAGATAAACACCCATGCCCCAAAGAAAAAGAGACTAGAACTAGTCCACTTAGAATGTGTCAGGACACATCAGCAGAATGCCGAGAATCCTCAGGTGGAGGAACCAGTGGAGCAGATCGTTGCACCATCGTCTCCTACTCCAGCTCCGGAGCTTAGGAGATCTACTCATACTCATATACCAAAAAGAAGGTATATTGATTACTTACTTCCTACAGATGGGGGAGAGCCCGAATGCTATGATGAAGCATGTCAGGTGGCAGATATGAGCAAGTGGGAGCTTACAATGAAGGATGAGATGAAGTCCCTCACCTCCAACAGAATGTGGAAGTTGCCCAAAGGCCTTCATAACAAGTGGGTGTATAGAATCGAAGAGGAGCATGACGGCTCCAGAAGGTACAAGTCTTGGTTAGTAGTCAAAGAATTCGAGCACAAGGAAGGGATTGACTACACCGACATTTTTACACCAGTTGTGAAGATGACAGCCATTAGATTAGTTCGTAGGAATCGAGCAAACAGGAAGATGGTAACTACAGAGAAGTTGAAGTTGTGTTCAACTTCAGTTGGTCTTCATGCTTGAAGACATATGTTTTGAGCACATTATTTATTTATGATACTGGTTGAGGAGGCGTCTTTGTCTCAAAGTGGAAGAGTGTTAGAGCTGGAACCAAAAGATAGCCAGGAGAGCTGGAGCTAAGTTGGAGACGCGATCTATTCATGGAGCTGAGTTGGAAAACGCGTTGCAATTAATCTCACGCGGTGAAATTAATCCCATGATTGTAACTTCCTATGTTTTGATTCATTGTGTTTAAATTGTAATTAAGTTGTGATTGGAATAGTAGCCCTATAAATAGAGGGCTGAGAAATGACACAGGAGAATAGTGAGATGCTTAGAGAGAGCAGAGAGGAAGAAAGGAGGAAGAGAGATAATTTTTTCGGCAATAATGAATATTTGGTGTGTGCTTCGTGGACGTATGTCGATATTGACTGAACCATGTTAAAATTTTGGTGTTACTTTGATGTGGATGCTCACAAGTTCCTAACATCTTGCTACTTGGTTTAGTGAGATTTGCTTTGGCATGCGTCTAGATCAGATTGGACTGTCATTTAAATCTCGCTACTTGGTGTAGCGAGATTTAATTTGCTGTGCATATGAAATTTTTTGTTTTCTCCTTATTTATTTATTATAATGATGATTAATTAAATAATTGGAGGGAAGAATCATTTATTAATTTGAATTTTAACATAGGATAAATTATAAATTATAATTTAGTTAAAAATATTATTTTTATCATAAATTTATATAACAGTCATATATTACAATTATACACTAATAGTAAGATTATATTTAATTAAATAGGGAAATCTTCTATTATTTTATTGAGTAGAAAATATTTAAATATTAATTAATAATAATTATTATTGAAATTGTTAACTAATAATCTTAATAATTGGATGATGTATGGAAAAATTAATCAACGGAGAAATTAAGGCTCACATGTTTTTTGTAGAAGTGGAACAAAGAGGGGCTGAGATAGTCCTTGTGCTTGCTGAGGATTTTGGCGGCAGAGGGGCGGGTGTAGGGAGGAGGAGAGTAGTTGAAGGGGCAAGAAGAGGCCAATGTGGACAACTTATATAGCAGCGAAGGAAAATTGCACAATTCATGCTTGCTATGGTGTACTGCTTCCCAAAATCTCTCCTTTTGTGGTCGCATTTTCTCTCACCATCTTATTTGCCCATTTAATAGTTTTCCTATCTTAGTTCACCCTCAAAATTCCCCTTCCTCTCTTAATTTTGCTATATCTTAGTGGACACAATCCCTCAATTTGTGTCTTTTTTTCTTATTTGCGATTTTGTCAAACTTTCCCTTATTGGTAAATCCATCAACATTCTCCTAAATAACAAAATTTATTAATATTTTCTTTTAAAATTTTTCTCGATTTTGTCAAACTTTCCCTTATTGATAAATCAATCAACATTTCCCTAAATAACAAATTTATTAATATTTTCTTTTAAAATTTATAATTAATTCTCGATTTTGTCAAACTTTCTCTTATTGATAAATCCATCAACCTTCCCCTCAAAGTTGAAGTTTGCTCTGCGAAGCCCCTCTTCTCTCTGCTATTGGTTTTTCTGCGAGCAAAGGAAGGAAGAAAATCAATATGCAAGCAAATCTCGCTAGATAATCCAATGAGATTTGCCACACATCCAAAGACGGATGGATAAGCGAATCCCAATTCCAAAGCAAATCTCACTAGATGAACCAGCGAGATTTGTCACGTGTCCTACACCGCACCATTTTCTCAAACAAATCTCGCTACTTGGTCTAGCGAAATTCGTTTAAATCTCATTGGACCAAGTAGCAAGATTACATCATAATCATTCCGAGAATTATTTTCCCCAAAAGGGTATTATTTAATATATATATATATATATATATTTTTTTTTTTTTAAAAAAAGATAAACTTGGAAAAAACTCTCAAGATGTAGGTTTATATTGCCATTTTCGAAAATTTTACATCCTAGCTAGTTGGTCTATATAACTGCATTGAATAGGAAAAGCTATGAAATTGTGTTACACTGTTCTAGTGCTTTGGTTGCTATTTTTCTTTCACAATTAACTTTATGATTGTTGTACCAATAAAATAAAATTGACCTTTCAATTTTCTCAAAAATTAAAAATATTACAATTTCTAATAATCACAAAGAATGGAGAGAAGGGTAACAATAATTAAAAAATTATTTAAATTAAAGAATGATTCAGACTTGAAAAAATTAATTCAGACGTGGTTCTTGACTAGACACAAGGGTGTTGGTGTGTCGAACTGGGTGCATAAGGTGAAATGCATTTTTTAGGATGTTCAATAGTGCCATTCAATTATATTACTTACTTGATAGCTTGGGCAGCCACCCTTATTGCTTAGTTATAGCTTAATTTGTTGTCTATCAATGTATGTAAAACATTGTGCATGTATCCATATTTGTATGTCTATATCAATAGTATGTACATATTAAAGGTGATTATGACTATCTTCTATATTATATGGCTTAATTAGGTTGAAGCATGCTCATTATCCCATATACTTTTTTTCTTTAATTTGTTTACTTTGGGATCCTCATAGCGGCTTGCTTCAAATGTAAGAATCTGAGCCGTAAGGATACGATGATCCAGCCATGGGACACAATGATGGCTTGCTTCGAATGTAAGAATCCGAGTCGTAGCGGATACGATGATCCGAGCCACCTCAACCAGTAACAAGGTATGAAAGCAAAGTTTGGAAAGTTGTTACTCTATTTGGAAAATGTTCTTGAGGTAAAGTCTGAATGTCAATGAATGAATCCCCTTTTCTTTGGGATCTGTTGCCTCAGTTCAAAATAAATCAATGTGTGTTTGGGGTCAACTTGCCTCAGTTTTTCAAGTAAATCATGGTGTGCTTGGGGTCAGCTACCCCAACTCAGAATTAAACACAACAGGAATTTTCCCAGTCAAATGATCATTTGAAAGCTTATTCAACAAGGCAAGTATGAAGGGTGCTCTATTGCTGCCCGTGATGCTAGAATGCAAAGATATGCTGCTATATGTATGCATGTTGATAAATTATGATGCTAGAATGAAGTGATATGTTGCTATTGATATGCATGCTGCTAACTTATGATTATAAGTATGCATTTTTTATTTTTTTATTTTTTGTGTAATATATGAAACACACAATGGTGATGCATGAGATGTATGGTAACGCGTGAAATGCATGACAATGCATGAGATGCATGGTAATACATGAAATGTATGAGATATATGGGAATGCATGGAATGCATGGCAATGCATGAAATGTATGACAATGCGTGAAATTTGGGGTAATGCATGACAATGCATGGACCTTTTCTCCCAATGATCTTATCTTTGGTCTCTACATGAAATTCGTCACATTTGAATGGATATGTAACTGATCTTGGCTTAATCTTCTTTATTCATCCGGTCATGGAAGTGATCGACTCAGCTCAAATGAGAATCACAAAATCTGCCCCAGTTGAATGGACCTACAGCTGATCTTGACTCTGATTTCATATTCCAATATGATAATAAGGTGCTTGAATGAGACCTACTGAGACTCAACTCAAAATTTGCCCCAATTAAATTTATCTGCCACCGATCTTGACTCTATTGTTAGATTATTTTTGAAACTTGACATAACATTAGCCCTAGTTTGACTGCTCTTTCTCCACAAGGATCTTCTTTATAGAAATTTTTGGTGATTCTGGAACTCTTTGACTATCCATCCTCTTTTAATGCTCTAAAGAATAAGAAGGGTTCCCTTTCTTTTTTTTCAAAGAACGAGGAATGATTATGCAACTATGATATCAACTTGCTAAATCAAAAGGTCATCCGCTCAAAATAAATGTTTTACCATGTTTCAATGCTATCATAGGGGAAAATTCATACCAGTATTCAAGATTCATATAACGTTGATTTCCTAGCCTAGACGACTGTCATTCTCTTCAACTGCCCCAGTTCCATCAACCCATGCTTTGATCTCAAGATGGTCTTTAAGACTTAGGACGAAACGTAGGCTTAGGGATGTAGGATTTTAGAATAAAAGGGAAACTAAGGCTAAAAAATACCACTCCAAATAATATTTTATGCCCCTAGTTCGAGTTGAGGCGTTTTGCAAGATGTTGACCGAACTTGTTATTTCAACAAGCTACCTACGTATCTTTTCAGGATCAGATCATCACGTAGTTCAGACTCAACATTGAGTCTGACAAATCATTTAAGACAACAATGTATACCAATCTGGTCAGGACTTTCATTTGGACCGTAATGTAGGCTAAGGATACGAGTTAAAGAAGAAACGAGTTACATAAGGCTAAAAAATTATCAATTTCATCAAGGGTAATTTGGTCAAAGATCACATATGTAGTAAGTCCCTTATTTTCTTTCTTCTTCCTCCTGCTTTTCTTTTTTTCTTTCCCTTTTAATCTTATTTTCCTCCTTTTACTCCGACTTTCACTTTTTTCTTTTATAAAGGAATCTTGTCTTCATTTTCATTTGAACTTCAATTGGGATCAATCTTTTAAAAACTGCCCCAGTGTGGGGTGTGATCCTTTGACGGGTTAATCAAGAAATGAATCTTTCAGGCTCAAAAAGGGTTTGCAAGGGATTTCTTCTTTGACTTTCTTTTGGGTAGCAGAACAATGGTCTGCCATCCTTTTGGTAATGACTATTGTCTCAAATGATTTGCCAAACGCTAAGGGATCCAAACCCAGGTTGGATTTTTGGTGATTTGAATTTTAAGAAAAAACTGGTTTAACATTCAGGCTCAATTTGGTTAACAAATAGTAAATCATTGTTTGTGTTCTTTTTAGGGATAACTGGTCAGCCAAAGAGGGCCATCCATCATTTGATCAAAATATGAGTGATTAATTGATAGGAAATTATCAGAACAGCGCAACCAGTTCGTTGAATTCCTTGGAAAGTAAAAAAACTTCTTCATAACGTCTGAATTCAATGATTGTTTCATCCCTTAACATCTTTTTCTAGCTCATGAACACTGACAATATTACTTTCCCTATTCCGGCATGAAACATAAGCAAACAAAATTTGGCAACTGGACTCATGATGCAAGTGAGATAACAAAATGCATAATTCACTTTATTGAATATAGAAAATCTTCCGAGACACAGGCATCCACGGATTACAAAATGCAAATAACAATGGGGAAAACAAAAGAACATCAATTGAAAAGGATTAGATAGTCAAAAGTTCGGTACTCTATCATTTTAGCCTCGGTGGATAACGACTGAAACCATTGATTTGGGAACCTCCTGGATATATTAACCACTTCCTTCCTCGTGTTTGGGCAAAGGATTCCCCTGGACTCCCGATTGCTTGTCGTCGAATGCTAACCATCCAGCATCTCTTAATGATTGCACCTTATGCTTGAAAGCCCAACATCTGTCAATAGTATGGTCGGGAGAGTTAGCATGGTACTCATAACGAACCCCAGGATCATACCACTGTGGAGGAGGGTTCGCAACGGGCGTCCCACGGATTGCAGATACCATCCCCCTTTCCCGCAGCTGAGAAAATAATTCGGCATATGTCATTTTTCTTCACAATTAACTTTATGATTGTTGTACCAATTAAATAAAATTGTCCTTTCAATTTTCTCAGAAATCAAAAATATTACAATTACTAATAATCACAAAGAATGGAGAGAAGGGTAACAATAATTACAAAATTATTTAAATTATAGAATGATTCAGACTTGAAAAAATTAATTCAGACGTGGTTCTTGACTAGACACAAGGGTGTTGGTGTGTCGAACTGGGTGCATAAGGTGAAATGCATTTTTTAGGATGTTCAATAGTGCCATTCAATTATATTACTTACTTCATAGCTTGGGCAGCCACCATTATTGCTTAGTTATAGCTTAATTTGTTGTCTATCAATGTATGTAAAACATTGTGCATGTATCCATATTTGTATGTCTATATCAATAGTATGTACATATTAAAGGTGATTATGACTATCTTCTATATTATGTGGCTTAATTAGGTTGAAGCATGCTCATTATCCCATATACTTTTTTTCTTTAATTTTTTTTTTTTAACTAAAGGAGAGCGGCGCTTCCATTATTTATTTATTAATATGTCGTCACTTTTGATGGAGGAATACCGTGGTTACAAGATAAGCATTGAGAGATTACAGATAAAAAGTTAAAGGACTCCCAAAAACAATATTAACAACCAATCAAAATAGGATTACAAATCCAAACAAAGTTAAATAAGAAACAAATCTAAACAGACCTATCAAAAAATTAAATAATAAAAAAAATGACATTAACTATATTAATAATGTTTGACCGGATCTAGGGCACATCTACATTGACAATCACTTAACTCTTCATTTCTCGATAGTACTAATATCAATTTCAACATCTTTTGTTGCCTTCTCCAACAATATATATATATATATATATATATATATATATATATTGAATTTTTATTTTCCTTTACTTCTTCATTATGTTTTAATGATGCATAGACGTACGATAGTTTTACCTACTTAAAAAACTTGTTTATCGTATCACATTTGTCTAATTTCAAACTTCTAGTATGCTCTGCAAATGAAGTAGTTGTTATATATGTATATATCAATATTGGATTGTGAAATTAAATAGATATTTGGGTAATGAAAAAGCAAATAGTAAATTTAAGGTAACAAAGTGTAAGGTATGGGGACAAATGTCAATTAAATGTGATTTGCATGTAGTGTTTGTGTCCGTTAGTCTACAATTCAATAAAAGAGAAGACAAGCACCATAAAGGACAACCCTATATTATATCACTGGTTCAATAGGACTTGGTACTTGTAAAAGAATGATACCTTGTATTATCTCGTAATAAATCTAATAAAAATTTAAAATAAAAATCAAACTCATCAGAAATATTTTTGACATAATTATGGCTAAAAGACTCATGCAACCCAAATTGTGACAAAATTAGAGGATGATATAGTTTTTTTGGACTATAGAAAAATTTGGATTTGAAAAGAAATAAAAATCATAACAAACACACCAATAAATTGTGTACACGAAAAATTGTATATATTTTTTTACATTATGTTAAAATTATTTTTAATTAGACCATTTTAAAATTTTAATATACATGTATATTGAATATTGAAACTAGGGTCTACAAGTGAGTGGCTGCATACCTAGTTCCCTTTAATTTGTTGGTTATGATCGTACTCATTTGTAGGACCAATTGAAGTATTTTTAAATTTGGTAAGAAATTTCATAAGTTTTTTTGTTAGAAAATTTTGAAAATCCTGATTACATAAAAAATTAAAACAGTAAATAGAATTAGTAATTCAAAGAAATAAAACTACTCAAGAGTCAAGAGACATCTTTGAAATTAAAAATAAAAACTTAAAAATCACAACGAAAAATTGTCAAATAAAATTTTCCCACAAGAAAACGATGTTGTTTTAAAAGAAGGTAATTTCATTAAAGAAATGGGAAGGACAAGCAAGGTGCTTGAACTTCCAAAACATACATCATAATGAGACATAGAAACTCAGAGTTGACCCAAGCTGCAGTTTAGTTACAAAAACTCTGAACAAATTGGGTATCACATAATGAACTAATTCTACCTCCCAAATCCAAAATGATGGACGTGAATTCCTTCCAATTTAGAGATTTGATGTTACTGTTGGACCAACTCCAGAGGTGCGAGCTTGACAAACATTTGTTTGAAATCAAGGTGGCATTGGAATACTTATCTTGAAAAATTCTTCTTATATGGACAATTTGATGTCGTGATATTCAGCCGGTATAGATGTCGTGACTAGATATGTTATAACAGTTATTCAGGAAAGATTATCATTATAGATGTTATATAGAATTATGAAACAGTTATATAACAATATTATGAAACATATTATGTGATAGAAGAACCCGGATGACTTAGTTAAGATTCAGAGTACGGTATCGTAGCTATCAGTTTAGGTAGTGCTACCACACATCTTAGATAAAGTGTGGGAGTTGGATAGTCAATTGAGCATCAGGGAAGAGTAGTGTGCCCCCTAGCAGTCCAGACCAGGGTGGGCAGACCAATCATACTTATAAACTTATAAGTTCTGGCTTAGCGTGGTAGGCCAACCATTGCAAGGTCCCGCCTACGAGCCGCTTAATAGAAAAATGAGAGAACCACCATTAAGATTCCTTACATACACACAACAATCATACTCACACCTTCTGTAGCCTATCTGGATCATATAAGAGTCAAAAAATTTGTACCATTGCCTCGGAGAATATTTTAGCCCGTAAAGTGACTTCTTCAGTTTATAAACCAACTGCTCCTGATCGGGTTGACTAAACCCTTTGTTAGCCTAATAAGAATTAATATCAGTTTTGATAATGACAAACAAAGGAGTCTAATTGTGCTTTCAAGTGAATTTTCAGGTATTATATCTTACAAGCACAATGTTTCATTTTTAAAGTTTAAAAGCCAAGAAGAAAACAAGCTAAATGAAGATTGACTAGAGCTCGGATGAAAGCTTCAAGACATGAAGACTTAGAGTTTATTTGATGTATAATGTAATAGAAGTCTCATGAAAGTACTTCTCAAAGTTTAAGTTTGTTTATGAAGCTCATAGGATAAATTGGGTTGAGAGACCTATTTTAACAACTTGAAAATATTCTTTCAAAGTCCAAATATCTTTTCAAAAGAAGACAAATGAGTTTTGGAATAAAAAATAAAAGGAAAAATGAATTCAAAAAGTTTGGGTGACCTAAGCTCGAAGCTCAGTCGATTTAATGCATGAAACTGAATAACCTGGCTTGCATCAGTGAGTTTGGGCGACCGACCTTGTGGTTTAGTCAACTGAATGAGTACTGTTAATTGTAAAAGCCTAGACAATGTTGGTTCAGCCGAGCTAACTAAAAGTTGATTCGACCAAACAGGTTCAGGTGACCAAACTTAAAGTTCAGCCGACCGAAAGGCTATTGCCGATTTGAAATTCATATTTTTAATTGGTTTGGGTGACCAAACTTCCAATTCAGTCGACCGAAGTGCGTGATAAAAGTTATGAACAACGCAATTTATTTTTGTTTTCAAAAGATATTGTTTCCAAAATTGGGTAAACAGTTAGAATTCAAACCCATCTATTTAAGGCTAACCCTAATCGTGTGAGAGAAACAAAATCGCACAAAAACTCATTGATTTCATCCTTCAAACACTGTTATGCGTTCTTCTTTATCGTTGAAAATTCTTTTATGGTTTTTATTCTTTGATTGCTTATCTTTCAATCCAGAAAACCTACAAACCCCTCTTGAGCTTTGTAGCCTCTTATCTTTAAGAGTATACTAGTGATTTTAACTTGTAAAAATCCACTCTTTTGTGAGAGTTTCTTCTTGTACAAAAATATGTTGCTGTTATTTGTAAACAAATGATTTAGGTCTTGAATCAGAAAAACAAGAGGGTGTTCTTGCTTGAGAGGTGCTCCACCTATTAAACGGAGAGAGGTACTCCACCTATTAAATGAAGAGAATTAGTAAAATCTTCACAGCGGGTTGCTTGAGGCAAAGACATAGGCACGTTGCCGAACCTTTATAAAAAATCTCAGTGTAATTCTTATCCCTTATCTCTTTACTTTCTTGCACTTATATATTGATATTCATCTACTGTGAATGATTTATTTTGATTTGGGAATGGTATGAATGTTTAATTTGATTTGTGGATGCCTTGAATGATTTAGATATCTATTGTGATCGAATGCTGCTGTAGCTGCAAATTCAAACTTGATTTAATTTATAGGGATTGTTTGATATTGATTGATTAATTGGTCAAATACAAGAATAATATTTGTATGATTAAATATCTTGTTACCAATATTAATCTGCTTGAAAAATAATTAACCTTGTGATTTGATTTCATATTTAGGATTGTTGATTGGTATAGTTGTTCGTTGAATAGTTTTTGTGGTGATTAAAATATTTAGAGGACGTGAAAATAACTTTTAAAATTAATTAAGTTTTCGCACAAAGAATTTTAAAATACCCAATTCACCCCCCTCTTGGGATTACACCTTTACTTTCACCCTTCTGGTTGTACCACATAAATTTGCTCTTCGAGATCACCATAGAGAAACATTGTTTTAACGTCCATTTCCTCCAACTGCATATCATAATGTGCCACTAATCCCAACACTACCTTGATGGAATTGTGCCTGATCACAAGGGAGAAGATTTCATCATAATCAACTTCTTTCTTCTATGATTATCCCTTTGCTACTAACCATGTCTTGAACTTCTCTCATTTATTTTCTGAAATTGCTTCCTACTTCCAACACGCCCACTTGCAACCTATTGCCCTTTTCCTTTATGAAAGATCCACCAAATCCCACATCTGATTCTTATGCAATGACTCTATTTCCTCCACCATAGCACCCAAGAGCAAAAGACACCGAATCATAAAAAACATACTTGGGCGGTGGCTTAATAGTACTTCTGGATCTACGTATAGGGATATTGTGATCCTGCTAATTTTTTGAATTCCTTACATTCTGAACATTGTCATCACTGTCCTGAGTCTCTAACTCCACCTGCACAACATGCTCATCTCTGCTCCAGTTTTCTGGGGCTTTTATTTCTCATCATCTTCTTCCTGAGTACACTTCACCATGACTTTCTCATAGAAAATCATGTCTCTACTAATCACCACTTTGTTTGCCATTGAATCCCACAGCTTCAACCCTTTCATACCTTTCTAATGTCCTAGAAAAATGCAGCGACTAGACTTTGCATCAAGCTTTGATCTCTCCTCACTAGAAATGTGCACATATGGTGGACAACTGAATACTCTCAAACCGAAGTAGTCTACCGCATTATTTGTCCATACCTCCTCTATAACTTTCCCCTCTAGTGAGGCCCTTGGCAATAGATAAACCAAGAAACACACCATACTCACTGCCTCAGTCCAAAATTTTTTCGCTAGCTTTGCATTTAACTTGAGACATCGACCTCTCTCAGCTAAAGTTCAGTTCATCCTTTCTGTCATACCATTTTGTTGTGGTGTTCGATGAATTGTGAAATGTCTGCTTATGCCATGCTGCTCACAGAACTCCATGAACCTCGAATCACCGTACGCAGTCCCATTGGCTGACCTGAGGCATTTAATTCTCCTCCCGACATGGTTTTCCACCTCAGCTTTCCACAATTTAAACCTAGAAAACGTCTTTGAGTTGTGCGGCATGAAGTACCCCCAAACCTTCCGTGAGTGATCATCAATGGAACTCAAAAAACATATATGTTCACCCCATGATGCTACTCTCACTGGCCCCTAAACATCATAATGAATGTAGTCAAGAATAAATTCCATCTTGTGAATGGTTGTTTTGAATTGCATCCTGTTCTATTTTCCAAGAACACAATACTTGTAGAAATCTAGCCTGCATGTTTTAATACCCTTCAAAAAGATTCCTCTTATGAAGTTCTTTCATACCATGCTCACCTATATGCCCTGACTGCATATGCCACAAAACAATATTATCAAACTCAGAATCTACGTATGCAACTCCACCTACAACTGTAGTGCCTAGCAGTGTATAGATGTTTCTTGTTAACTTATGCTCTTTCATCAACGTTAGAACCCCTTTACACACCTTCATAATCCCACTTTCGCACTTGTAACTAAATATGTTACAATCCAAAGTGCCCAATGAAATCAAATTCTTCCATAGGTTCGGTATGTGTTTTACATTACATATTGTTCTTACAACACCATCATACATTTTAATTCTGATGTTTCCTATTCTAATTATTTTGCATGCAACATCATTTCCAATTAGAATGAAGCCAGAATTAACTAACATGCATGTAGGTGCTAAACCATTCTTTAATTTATTTGATGTCATGTGATAAGAACATGCCGAATCTAGGATCCAAGAATCCGTGAGGCGATTCAACCCTGATGAAACTGAAAGCATATCACCAGCACTGCTTTCCAAATTCCTTCCTCTACTATATTCACTAATTTTGAAGTACCCTTTTATATTTCAGCATTCCCCTTCTTAAATTCCGGACACTCCGATTTTATGAGCCCCTTTTTCCCACACTTAAAACATAGAATATCCTTCTTCTTCTTGGACAGCGAATGTGTCTTATTACAACTTGATCTATTCTAGAATGTGCTTCTCCCATGTTCCTGGTTACCCTTTATCACAAGCCCTCCAACATGTGAAATTTCATCGCTAGCCTTCTTTCTTCGATGAAAACTCAGTAGTGCACTTGTTACCTCTTCCAAATTCAGAGTTTCTTTACCTCATGTTAGAGTAGTAATCAAATTCTCATACGTGTGAGACGCATTTAATGAATTCAATATCATCAGCCCCTTGTCATCTTCCTCGAATTTCACATCAACTCACATTAAATCACTTACAATTTAATTGATTTCAATGATGTGTTGAATCAAATATGAACCTTCCACCATCTTAAGCCAATACAACTTTTACTTAAGAAATAATTTATTCGTAAAAGACTTAGACATATACCGACTTTCAAGTTTCTGCCAAACAGCAATAGGAGAATCTTCTTCCATGACATGATACAACACATCATCAGCCAAACAAAGCTTGATAGTCACCATAACCTTTGCTTCCAATTCCTTCCAACTTGTATCATTCATGCTTTTTGGTTGAATTCTGTATAAAGCCTTTACCATACCTTGTTGTACTAATAAATCCTTCTCTCTTCTCCGCCATAAACCGAAAGTTCCTGTTCCATCAAACTTTACTACATCAAACTTTGCAGAAAAAGTTCTAGAAGCCATTACAACATTGCTCTGATACCAATTTGCTGTAAAAATTGAATGTACAGAGGAATAAAATGAGCATACAATGCAACATTTAACGGTGAAATACACAGAACAACAATCACGCAGATTATAATGAAAGAAATAACAATGACACAAAGAATTATGTGGTTCGGCAAGCCTACATCCACTGGAGCAATTAGCAATGTGATTTTCACTATCTTGTGTCAAAAGACACCAAAATTACAGAGTTAAAACATATACCATGTATATATAAGTTTCCCGGAGGGTTTTCCTCCAAAACCTAACTTCTCCAACGTCCCAATTCAAAATTTGAAAACAAATGCCGAGTTTATGAGCCAAACCCTCGATGATTAAATTTCAAGGGCAAATAGTCGAAGTAACATGTTTAGAATCGTCAACTATTTCATTGAACTGCGCCAAACAGTCGACGGTTACAGGGAAATCGTCGACGATTACCTTCTGCAAGTCAGCATTCTTGTTTTCTTTATGTTTTCTCTTTGTACATACCTTCCACTCAATCATATGAGCCACATATTACAACATGCTTGACTGAGCATAGAATACATGATTTTATAATTGAAGTTTCATATTTATACTTTGTGGCAAAATTTGCATAATGTGGAAAACATATAACTAGTAATATAGATAAACATTTGAAATATTTTTTTATTAATTAATTAATTAAAAAATTTAAAATATTCCACTTTTGTGATTATTTTCTATTTTTTATACTAACAATTGAATGGTAGGCCCTCAAGGGTATGTTGGCTCAAGTGTACATAAGACTTCTTGTTAACTGGAGGTCTTAAATTCGATTACATGCGAAGGCCTATCTTTAATTTATTAGACTATGGAGTTGGTTATGTTCTCTTGTAGTTTTGTGTTGCTCGAGAAAGTATAGAGTACTCATCCAAATTGAAATTTTGAATTATCTAAAACCAAATAAAAAATAAATAAATGCTAGCTAGGATGATTAGGCCTTTCCTCTGCTTAAATTTTATTATTATTTTTATTTATTTTTAAAAAATAATAGCATCTAAAATCCTTTCAATACTCGTAGATTACTAGTTGATTATTTCTCTACATGACCACCCTCATCATTTCCTCTATCAAAATTTAGGCTATGTTCAATTTGTGAAAGCCTATTCGAGAATAGATTAATTTTACTAAATTAATTATAATTAGTTATATAAGAAATTTTGTTATTAATATAAAGTAAATAACAATGTGAAACATTTTATGAATTTATAATAAGGAATAAACAATAAATAATTATTCTTAAAATTTGTCATGCGAATATTTATTTCTTTCTTATTGCATGTCGTTTCTTACTGTGTATATTGAATGAGATAATTAAAAATATATAAAAATAATATATATTTTTTTAATTCCTAAAATTTAAACAGTATTTTACCTCATTCCAATTAATAAGTATTCACTGAACCAAATGAGCCGTGTGAATAGCTATCCATATCCGTCCGGTGCATTATGCATGCGAGTGTTCTTATAATGTACAAAGAAAAGAAAAACCAAGAAATTATGTGGTTTAGAAGTTGGGTTTTAAATGAAACTAAAGTAGCAATAAATGTGGAAACTGTTAATGGAGACCCACATAACTCTGGAAATAGTAATGAACAGTGCCAGTCTCCCTTGAATTTTTAGGAAACAAGAATGCATGGGCTACGTGCCTTTGCCTCTGGCACATGCAATCTCATGCACGTACATCACACATTAACTCTCTCTCTCTCTTGAACTTGGAGAAGGGAAAAGACAATGAAAACGACTGGTCCATGTGAACCCACATGCATGCAAGCTGGTGTTACATGCATAGTGCTACTCCCCACTCTGCAACATTATTTTTTGGAAATTAAGGGCAAAACATAGAAAATTTTGTGGTTCCCTCGCAATAACATAATTTCATGCAGTGAAAAAGTTGTTGATCAGAAAAATCGTGATTCTTGAACGGTGTGACTTCTATATAGAACAGGCTAAGGTAGTGAAATAGGGCTAACCATGTCTACATGATCTAACTAGATAGTGTGGAAGCTAGTTAGGATTTTTTTCTTAATTAGTAGGGTGGGGGGAGGGGTTCCAAAAGCATAAATCTAAAATACATGTAAACTTCCCCCCCCCCCCCCCAAAAAAAAAAAAAAAAAAATTGAACAGCTTGGCTAAAAAAATTGCTACTCATGAATGTAGCAACACTCTCCTCAATGTGCAAATGCACACCCTCACTTATTGACTTCCAAGAGATCTCAAAATTTTTTATGGTAAAAGGAAAGTTATTCCTACTAAATTTTCAATAATGCCCTCTTGTACCCATAAGTTGTAATCTTATCATTTTGTCATTGCTTGGTATAAGGTCCGGTAACAAGGGATAAATTAAGTTGAATGACACAAGTTTGTGACATTATGGACTCATCTGGTAGCAGTTGATAGTCATGGACCCTTATTGTTTAGCATTACTAAGCACCAAAAGCTTTTTTGTATCATGTAAGTTTTCAGTGTCTTTGTGCATTTTGGTGGGTGGAGGAGACTTGCTCAATCACTGATTGTGATTGAAACTCAGTGAGGAAACTCGTGCTTGTGGATCTTCGGTACGGGTTGCTGTTGGTGGGTTGCGAATTGGGTTGCGGGTCTTTGGGCTGAGTCGCGTCAGTTGGGTGAAGAAGGAGTGTGTCAGTGCATTAGGCGCGTGACGTCGCCAGCAACACTCGCAGTGGCACGTGCAATGCGTCTCGACGACGCAGTATCAGCTGTTGGCATGTGTGAGCATGTGGGAAGGCATGCAGACTCTGTTTGAGACATAGTTTTCACCTATGGACTCATCTTGACACGATCTACATGATGGTATGCTCTAAAATTAATTTCGAGCAACTTCAAATCTGGGGGGAAAAAAAAATCAAATTCCTTTGTTTCACATCTATTTGGCGAATTCTAACAAACTGTGGCACTTTAATACCACTGATGGGTGGAGGGGATTCACTCAATCACTGGTTGTAATAGAAACCCAGTGAGGAAACACTCAATTGCACAAAAATACTCTTTGATTTCAATAATAATATGAAAAAAAAAACTCTCAAAATACACAATTTCTTCTTCTCTCACTGGTTACTCTACCTCTTCCCCACACCATGCTACATAGAAAAACAAACACCAATTTATTAAAAAAAAAAAGTGGTAAACGTTGAGGATTGGCTGATGTGATTTGCGGAGGTGATGGCTACAAATTTTCTTCTACGTAGGAAATGTGTCCATTTCCCATACCTACTTCTTTGACTTCTTCTTCATCCTTCTTCAACTTCTTTATCTCACTTTCTTCATATTTTTTTATTTTTAGTATTATTTATGTAATAATATGAGCCCTATCAAGTTTAATATTCAACATCCCTCCTTAAACTTAACTCTCCTGTCTTTATTATTCCAACCATTGTCTTTAGTCTTGCAAAAAATATCATACTTGAGTGGCTTTATGAAAATATCAACAATTTGATCATACATTCTGCAAGATGTCATCTCTACTTATTTCTTCTTGACATGCTCCCTAATAAAATGATACCAAGTATCAATATGTTTGCTTCTTTTATGGAAGACTGTATTCTTCGCAAGTGCAATTGCTGATTGGTTGTCAATGTAGACTTCTGTGGGCTTATTTTAGAGAAATCTTAGATACTTTAGTACATTCCTGGTCCATAAATACTCAGCTTCAATTCACATGATGATAACGTTACGATGGGTTCCTTTTTTGATGACCATGTAAACGTTATATCTCCCATGAAGAATGTGAATCCAATAGTGCTTTTTCTTTCACCAAGATCCCTTCCCCAATCGTTATTTGAATAGTCAATAAGTTTGCAATCACCTCTTGATGAATGGAACATACCATCAGTGATGGTACCGTTGACATAGTGGAGTATTCTCATTGCTGCATTCAGATGGGACTGGTCAGGAGTCTCCATGTACCTGCTAATAAGTCCAACTCCATAGAGTATGTCTGGTCTGGTGCACATCAAATACCTCAATCTTCTAACTAGAATCTTGAAATATGTGAGGTTAACATCTCCTTGTTTATTCTTTCTCAACTCCCATTTCAATCGGAGTTGTTACAAGGTTGTAGTTGCCCATAAAAAAAAATCTTCAGTATTTCTTTTTGCATAGTGGCTCTAGGAGATAAAGATTTTGATCTCACTTTGCATGACTTCTATGCCAAGGAAATGAGCCATCTAGCCAATATTCGACATTTCGAATTCTTTGACCATGCTCTTTTTGAAAATGGCAAACATCTCTAGATTATTGCTGGTGAAGATCAGATCATTAACATATAGGCAGACAATCAGCTTGCTTCCTTCTGTCTCCATCTTCATGTATATCACATGCTAATAGAGACACTTCTCAAATCTATTCTTCTAGAAATAGTCATCAATCCTCATGTTCCACGCACGAGGTGCCTACTTCAAGCCATAAAGTGCTTTATTTAGCTTGTACACTTTATCTTCTTTGCCCTTCTTCATATATCCAAGTGGCTGATCGATATATATCTCTTTTTCCAAAAAAATTGTTTAGAAATGCCGATTTCATGTCCAGTTGGTAAATCTTTCATCCATTTTGTACAGAGAGTGAAATAAGTAATCTGATAGTCTCAAGCTTGGCAATCGGGGGGCAAAGATTTCTCTATAATCAATCCCTTCTTTTTACCTTTAGCCCTTGGCGACAAGTCTTACTTTGTATCTCTGAACTTCTCCTTGAGCGTTCTTCTTGGTCTTGTAGACCCATTTCACACCAATAGTCTTGCGGCCATTCGGGAGATTTGTCAGCTCCCCAAGTCTTGTTCTTCTCGATGGATTGAATCTCCTCATCCATTGCTTTTCTCCATTTAATTTTTCTTTTTCATTAGCCTCCTCAAAGCTAACCGGGTTGCTAGTCAACAACAGATGGTATAAAGTAACATTCACTTCTATAGGTTCTATATTTTCATCCAGATCAGCTAAGGTAAAGGCTCCTCTAGGCCTAATGTCTGAGATTTCACACTCAAATGGTGATGAAGCTCCATTCCTCTGTGGTGAATGGAAACTATGTGGAGGTGTCTACTGTAGACACCCTAATTTTAACCAAGCCATCCTTAGGTAGACTCGGTGGAATGAAACTTGACTCTGACTCTTGGAAATTGGAAGACCCTTTTTGAAAGACATGATTGAATCTTGAGTCTCTAAAACATTGTCGTAAGTGTTGGACATTTTTCCAAACCAACCCCTGTTCTATTTCAAATTTGAGTCTCAAGATATTTTTTTTTCGATAAAGCCAGCTTTAAAATTTTTAACACCAAACCTATTTTCAAATTTAATCACAACCCATTTTAAAATTTTTAACCCAGACCCATATTCAAATTAAACCAAAGCCTATTTTAAAATTTTCAATCCAAAGCCCTTCTAATTTAAAAAGTTTATCGGGCCAATTCTCTTTTAACCCCCCAAAGCCCGTTTTCAATTTTACACCCCAAAGCTCATTTTAAATTTTAACCCTAAAGCCCATTTCAAATTTTAAACAAAGCCCGTTTAATATAAGAGACCAAAAGCCCAAGCTACCCACATGTCTCAACCCACTTAGGTTTTCCCGAGCACCCCCCCCCCCACCCCCACTCATTAGGTTGACTCGTGCGAGTCAACCTTGTCATCCACTCATTGGGTTGAGATGAGTTCACTCGTCTTCAACTCTGGCCCTACAACCAGATCTACCAGAGATTTGAACCAGGCATCCCTAAACAAATCAGCTTAACAAATCACAACCCTAAAGCACTAGGGTTTGAACCAGTAACACACAACATTCAAATCATAAGTACAAATCAATAAATCACATAATAAAAGACTAACAAAATATGTCACACCCCGAACTCGGAAATGGGACCCGGTGGTGAAAATGTAGTAACCTAACCTATCTCTGTATCAATAAAAACATACATGATACAATACCAAAAAGAGGGTCCGACTCCGTGGGGTGAACGGATGCCCTATACACATACGCATAAACATCCATACACATCAATTTACGTAGTGGAATACGGTCTTTTTATACATATACAGTGTTATACCAGAGTCCATACAAACTAGGATATACATTCCCATAATACCAAACATACCCCAGGTGTCTACAAAACCATCGCGACAACTTGGATACCAAAACTCGTACCTAACTGGTACTAGCAGTAGCTAATGACACCCCCGCCTCCAGATGCTAGGATGCTAAATACAGCTACCAGAAGGACCTGAAAAATATTGTAAATACATTCGGGGTGAGACACCTCTCAGTAAGGAAGAAAGCAGTTTATATCAGTGTGTGTCATACTAGTGTTATTTTACATACTTCATAACACTAAAAATACGATACAGTTTGAAACATTCCTATATAGTTTCATACAATTACAAACAGTTCTAGTATTTTCACTAAACCATTCTAGTACATACGATACCCAAAACATATGGTCAGTGTCGTCACACTAGTTCGAAACTACACAAGGTCACCTCGTCTCACAGCGATTACATTGCTACACACGCAACTACGCTGCGACGACCAAGGCCCACAGTGATTACATTGCTCCATACGCAACTACACAAGGTCACCTCGTCTCACGGCGATTACATTGCTACACACGCAACTACGCTATGACGACCGAGGCCCACAATGATTACATTGCTACATACGCAACTACACAAAGTCACCTAGTCTCACAATGATTACATTGCTACATACGGACGACTCAGGCCCACAATGATTACATTGCTACATACGGTGTAGAACACACCCTTCAGTGACCAGCCAGAACATATTGATGATATTTCACACCCCGGATATAGAGTCGGCCACTCTCGCCCAAAATAGTTAACAGATACATGACTGTTTTACAAATCCCTTTAATCATTTTGGAACTCATGTTCCTATACATTTCAGCATACGGTAATTAGCCGCCACATAGCTATTTTACAAATACCTGGAGCAAATACATATACACATACATACCATACTTATTTGGTTTATGGAAAATCATATCAATTACAATTTAAAGTATACAGTTTATGCTAATATGGATTATGGTCACCTCAATAGTACAATTTTAACATAACCAACAGTTTCCAAAACAAAGTAGAGATGATACCCGAAATCCCCAATTTTTCCTAAAAACTGTAACCCGAAAGTCCCATATTTTACTCGATAGATTTCCCCAAATAAGTAGCCAAAACATACATACGATTATAGCCTGCAAGCTTATCGATCCTGATTTCAAAAATGAACTGATATAAACTAAATCCCCTTACCTTAACCCGAATTCCAACTACGAACTTTACGGTCCCCAAGACTACGAACCGAGATTTCAAAACCTACAAACCACAGTACAGTACATGCTTGCAAACCATATTACTACACATATACTGAATCAGAAATGAAAACCGAGCCTTACCTCAATTTTAGCTCAAAACCCGAAATCGCTCGAAACGAGATTTCGATTCGCTGGAAACGTAGAGAATCCTTCATTGATCCTCGCAGTAACTTTGGATTCGTGATTCAGGAGACAAACGGTGAAGAAATCAAGGAGAGAGAGAGAGAGAGAGAGAGAGAGAGAGAGAGAGAGCTTCGAATTCTAGAGAGAGAGGGAGAGGATTTCCAAAACTTAGCAACAAAGCAACCCCAAAAGATTTTTTAAAGGCCTTTGACCTGGGCGATTTCGTTGGCGAGATGGCATCCTCGTCGATGAGGTCTTCAAGAATTTTGTCAATGAGGCAGCGATTTCATCGACGAACCTGATATTTCAAATTTCCCCGAACCTCTCGGCATTCACTCGTTGACGAGCTTTTGAATTTTGTCGACGAGAAGCCTTCAACCTTCGTTGATGAATTATGGCCTCGTCGACGAAGTCTGTGAAATTCCATTTTTACCCCTCTTTACATAATAAGTCCATATATCATGGTTCGGATTCTTACAAAATAAAACAAAAAGGGACGGGAAACTTATCTTTTTGGAATGACTTCAGGAACTGAATTACCCTTCCCTCCATTTTTGGCTCTCGAGTGCTCTAAGATACCGCTTTGGGCATTTGCTGTTCACCATTATGCCAGAAACCGAATCCTTGGTTGATGTTTCTGAGAGGAGCAATCCTTCTGAGAAGGGAGGGCTTATGATGGATTTGCAGAGAGAAAATATCCAAGGGAGAATAAAGATCTAAAAAGGAGAGGCTAGGGTTTCAAAGTCTTAGGGGTTTGACAATTTGGGATTTCGGGTATGGACAGAGAGAGTGGAGAGATGTTAGAAAGGAGAGAACCTAAGAACAGAGAAAGGAAGCTGAGAGAGGGGATCGAACCTGGGGCTAGGGTCTCAAGTCTCAAAAGAGTTTTTCAGAGAGAAGAGAGGGGAGAGAAAGAAGGGAGAGAGAGAAGGCTCAAAAGAAAGAATGGAAAAATGAAAAAAAACAAAAAACAAAAAATCTAGGTTTAAGTATGTTTGGGTTCGGAGCCCTAGGATCGTGACACTTGGCGTTTGATCCTCGTAGATGTGCAACACGTGGATGTTTAATCTTCCACACACGCTAAGGTGACGCGGTTCTCTAGCAGCCATTGGATGCGTGCTTTCCATAGACACTCCAGATTGAAGCCAAATTAGCCATCCATGTTCGCCTTGATTGTTGTCGTTGGATCCTAGCCTTCAAGGAACGATCACAATCTTCCAACGTCAGCAATCTCGGTGCTCCTCACCCTAGCCGTTCAATCCCTATAGCCCTGCAACGGCCACGATGACGCCATACCAGAAGTCCCCTCGATTTCCGTTCACCACACGGTCTTTTAGAATTATTTTGACTTGACTATTTTCTTTAATTGACTTTTTTTTATTTGAAAATTTAGATAATTAACGAAAAATTAGGAAAAAAATAAAATAAAATAAAAAACATTTTTGAGGTTGGAAAATTGTTTTGCAAACTTTTCATCCCCAAATGAGTTCCCAAACCTCCTCAAATATTATTTTCATACTTAGAAAAACCCTACAAAATTTTAAAATGTTGAGAGTTTATTTTGTATCATATTTTCTCGATTTTACATCCCTATGATTTCAACAAAAGGGCATGAGCTTTCCGAGCTCCAGGTGTCTTAATTTTTTACAGAATACTTATATAGTATGTGCATTTTTTTGTAATTTCACAAAATGGGAGTAAATCAAAGACTATTAAGTTTAACTTGGGATGATTTTCAATTAATTAGGTATCGTTAGTAGAACGGGTGCGTAGAGGGTGCTAATACCTTCCCCTAATATAACCGAACTCCAGATCCTTACTTTGGTAACGCAGACCGATTCTGCCCTTAATTGGGTAGTAATCAAATGTTCTAACCACACTTCAAAAGGTTAGTGGTGACTCCATCACACCATGTTTTTCACGAAAATTTAAAATCACATTTTTCAGTTTGCGCTACCTCGGGGCACATTTTTTGCTTTGTAACGGTGCGAGTTTGAGAACTTGTGACTCAATAGCCACTTCTTTTGCCTTTGTGGGTTCTTCTCATTCAAGCATCAATTCTGCATCTTTGGAAGATTCAGCCTGGTCTCACTTCTAGGATTTTCTTCAAAAATGACATCCTGGCTGAAAATGACTTTCTTGTTGATGTGATTGTAGAGTCGATATCCCATGGTGCTATCGTCGTATCCAACAAGGATACACTTCTTTCCTTCATCTTCTAATTTTGTCCTTCTTGACTCTAGGATCTTGACATAGGCTATGGAGCCAAATATCTAAGATGACTCACATTGGACTTGTGAGTACTCTATGTTTCATTTGGTGTCTTTGTATCAAGACTCTTCGTAGGACACTTGTTCAGCAAAGAGACTGTACATAACACTGCTTCTGACCAAAAACTTTTGGGCACATTCTTATCCTTTCACATGCTTTTGGCCATGTTAAGGATCATGTGGTCCTTCCTCTCAGCTACATTGTTCAATTGGGGAGTGTAGGCCAGTGTGAACTGGTTTTGAATCCCTTGTTGCGTAAGGAATTCCTGGAAAGTTTCTACATTGTACTCTCCTCCTTAGTCTGATCGGAGTGACTTGATGCAATAGCCACTCTACTTCTCCATGAGAGTTTTGAACTGTTTGAATTTTTTGAACACTTATGACTTCCTTTTCAGGAAGTAGACCCAACTATTCTTGTTGTAATTGTCAATGAAGGTGAGGAAGTATCGGTTCTGTCCATTTGAAATTGGGTTCAATGGACCACACACATCTTTGTGTACTAGCTAGAGTAGCATGGTAGATCTCCAGTCAGCTTGCTTTCTAAAACTATTTTTGTGTTGCTTGCTTAGAACACAGCTTTCACATATCTAATCGGGATGTTGGATGTTAGGTAAGTCATTCACCATCTTCTTACTTTCCAATAGCTTCAAGCTTTCAAAGTTGAGGTGTCCAAACCTTAGATGCCACAGCCAATCTTTATTGTTGTGATGACACTTAGACATCTTAGCATGTCGTGATGGATGGCAACAAGGAACATCTGATTCTTTGCTATAGTGACTCGAGTGATGAGCTTACCTTGAGCATCTAATATCACCATCTGCTTATCTTTAAGGCTAATTCGGTAGACTTTCTCCCCAAGCTATTTGAGACTCAAGATGTTGGTCTTCATGTTTGGCACATAATAGACGCTGGAGATGAAAGCATGATCTTCGGAATTTCGCTTGATCAAAACATCTCCTATCCCTTAAACTAGGACTTTAGATAGATTGCCAAAAGAGATCTTCCCTTGAAATTTCTCATCAAGTTCAATGAATAGGTTCTTTCTGCCATTCACATTATTGCTGGCTCCAGCGTCGAGGTACTTAACACTTTGGTCATGGGTTGAGATGTGCGCCATTAGCATCAACGACTCTCTAACTACATGTTCAGTTTCGGCAAGGTTAGTCTCCTTGCTAACCTTTGTTTTTTTGTTGCCCCCAACACTTGTTGCTATAGTGGCCAAACTTATGGCAGTTATGGCACCCAATGTTTCTTTTGTCAATGTTCTGATGGTTGTTGTAACCGCCACCACTTCTTCCACATCCTCTTCCTCATGCGACGTTGTTCTATTGTCTATGTTCTCCTCTCGTGGAACCTTATCCGTATCGACCTCCTTTTCTAGATTTAGTATATCCAAATCCTCTTTTGCGAGATCCTCGACCTCATGCTTGTCTTCAGTGCGACGTCCCCCCTTACTCGTGTCTCCCATCAGTCAAAGATAGTTTTGAATGTAGCACTTGTTCCAGTGACTTACTGTCACTTCTTCTGTTCACCTTCTGCTCGTGATCTTGCAAAGATCCTATGAGCTCTTCTATAGACATGGTCTCTAGATCTTTCATTTCTTCCAGCGTGACGGCTATGTAGTCAAATTTTGGATCCAAAGATTGCTAAAGTTTCTCACATATCCTCATTTCTGTGAGATTCTCTCCATTTCTCTTCAATTGGTTTGAGACAACCATTACCCAAGTATAGTACTCGGCAATAGATTCAGACGACTTCATTTGTATGGATTCGAATTCACCTCGTAGAGTTTGGAGGTGAATCCTATTCACTTTGTCGGCTCCTTTGTATATCTGGTGGAGAGTATTCTAGACTTTTTGGGATGTCTTGGCAGAAGTGATAATTTCGAAGGTGGCCTCATCAAGGCCCTGGTAGATAATGGACTTGGCTTTGCAATCCCTTTTCTAATCGGCACAGAAGGTCGTTCATTGAGCATCAGATATAGATGCTTCGGCTTCCTTTGATGGGGCTTCTTTGTTCCCATATTCAACGATGTACATTACATCCTGAGCACCTAGTAGGGCTCTCATTTGAATGCACCAGTTGTCGTAGTTGTCCTTTGTCAACTTTGGAATGAGCGTTTGTGCACTACCGTTTGCCATCGGGTTTGATATATATCAAAATAGAATGTTGGGGATGGATTTTGGCAAATATAATGCCACTAGTGTGTTCAGAAGGTCAAAAACCTTTAGGAACCAATTTTGGGAAGTAAAAAACAGGTCCAAATAACACTGAACCAGCTAAAAAATCGTTTTAGATGGATTTAGTTGGGTCGATTTTTATTAATAGTAGATTAATGGCGTCAGTTAGCATTGTTAGACCATGTGGCGTCTTCTGAACAAGTTGTGTGTCGGTGACGATCCGTGGATCTGGTCGCGGGTCGGTCTATGGGTCAGGTCGTGCTCGTGGATCTTCGGTACAGGTTGCTGTTGGCAGGCTTCATTATTGTAAATATATTTATTAATATTTTTTTTAATTAAAAAAAAAAAAGAGTTGTGCATTGATACTAGGAATATTAATGATGCATAAAGGATCGAGTTGTGGGTCTCTAGGCCAGGTTGTGTCAGTTAGGTGAAGAAGGAGCATGTTAGTGCATTAGGTGCGTGACGTCGCCGGCAACACTTGCGATGGCGGGTGCAATGCGTCTCTACGATGCAGTATCAGCTGTTGGCATGTGTGAGAGCATGGGAAGGCATCTGGACTTTGTTTGAGATGCGATTTTCACTTATGGATTCATCTTGACACGATCTACACGATGGTATGCTCTAAAATTGATTTTGAGTAACTTCAAATCTGGGAAAAGTTCGAATTCCTCTATGTTCGCCTCTATTTGGCAAATTCTAGCAAACTGCAGTGCTTTGATACCACTGATGGGTGGAGGGGACTCGTTCAATCACTAGTTGTGATTGAAACTCAATGAACAAACACTCAATTGCACACAAACACTCTTTGATTTCAATAATAGTATGAAAAATTCAAAAAAACTCCTAAAATACATAATTTCTTCTTCTCTCACTGGTTGCTCTACCTCTTCCCCACACCATGCTACATAGAAAAAAAAACACCAATTTATGGGAGAAAAAGTGGTAAACGTTGAGGATTGGCCGACGTGATTTGCGGAGGTGATGGCTGCAAATTTCTTCTACGTAGGAAATGTGTCTATTTCCCATACCTGCTTCTTTGACTTCTTCTTCATCCTTCTTCAACTCACTTTCTTCATTTTTTTTATTTTTTTTATTATTTATGTAATAATATGAGCCCCATCAAGTTTAATATTTAACACATTTTACAGTTCTTTAATGTTGTAAGAGGGGTGTGCACGCGTACTATGTCAAACTACATTTGCATGATTTTGACATGATATTTCAAAAATCATATACTTGATAAAATTGAATTTCATTATTTATTTCTCCATATTCCTGCGTATGCATGTCCTAATTTCAAATCAAAATTTCATCTAAGATAGGGGAAGGTGAGATTTGTGCATAAAAACCACTGAATTTCATGGAAATTTTAAAGAAAGCAAGATTGCATGTAGTTGGTCGACCAACCTTGACACATAATTGACCACCCCTTAACTTTTGCAGACAATTGATCGGCCTCTGAGGTGCGGTCGACCGCCCTGTCTAGAAGGTAAATTTTAGCCATTTCCTCTGAACTTTTTTGGAATGTCAATGATATTGATGAGTGAAGGTGAGTACCAAAGTGTATGATTGAGCTTGGTTGTTGATATTTTGATGTGATTTCATGGCTTTCTCCATAAAAAAAAAAAAAGGATCAAAAATTCATCTTTCTAATGTTTTCAAAAAGGAATATAAAAAAAAAAAATTAGAATGAATGCCCATGGTTTGATTTTTGGGCTTTTTTTGGAGGTTTCTAAGTTCATTTCCAACGAGATTTCAAGGCGAACTTGTGGTTCTCCCACCAAAATAATTTCTTCTTTTTAAGTTAAACTAGAAAAATAAAATTTTCAAAGTTATCATCTATATATGAAGTGACCAGAGGATGGAGAAATGTTTACTTTTCTAAATTTAACAAGTTTTCAAGGCTCTACTCTTACTGAGAGTTTTCTAAAATATTCAATGTTCTCTTTTTTCTTTTTTCTTTTTCAATCAAAGGTTTCAAGTGTTTTCGATAATCATCAAAATGTTTTTGAATTCAAGATTTGGAAATGTTTTGATAAACTACAAATAACTCGATTCCTCTCTTAAGGACATGCAGGTATACTACTTTTTTAGATTCAATCATAACCAAAAAAATCAAAAAATCATTCATTTTTTTTTTCTTCTTTTTCTATAGTATTTGTAGATACCTCATTTTATCCGGCCATTTCATAGAAAATTATTAGTTGAAAATTTTAACTTTTAAAGCATGGTTAAAATTTTTTTCTTTCAAAATAAATTTTGATTCATTTTTTTTTTTTTAAATAATCAAATTGTGTTTTTGAGAAAAATATTTTTAAAACAAAGGGAGTGCCTTTTAAGGTCTTTGCCTAGCGTTTTACTCCCATGGTTAGGGTTTCAATTCTCTCACTCTCACTAGTTTGAAATAAGCATCAATCCACTAGATTTGTATATAATACAAAATTTTGTTTACAATCATTTTTCTGTATTGATTTACAAATAAAACATAACCCAAAAAATAAAAAATAAAAAGTCTCAAACTCCATCGTTGGGCCACTTGCATTGAACCCACTTCAGCCACGTTCACCTGATACATTGAATAGTTCAAGGTTAGTATAGGGAAAGCTCGTGTCAAACATACAATTAAGGAATTTCAATTTGTGATTTAAGGCCCAATGTGGGCCTTTGCTTGATTGCAGCTCAATTTGAGCTAATTTGAGATTTAAGGCCCATTGTGGGCCTTTGTTTAATTTAAATAATAACAATATATATATATATATATATATATATATATTTCAAATTTTAAGATTTAAATAAAAAATTTTAAGTGTCATTTAATATAAAAAAATATTTTCTACTTTTCATTTATTTTTCAAATGAATTAAAAAATTTAAATTAATTTTTTAATTTCAAAATATTATATAAAAATGAATACAATAACAAAAAAAAAATTGAAATAATTTACTTTTGAGAATAATAAGACAAAAATGACGTCTTACTTCCTAATTACATAAAAAAATTATTTAAAAAAACTAATTTCCATTTTTTTCCCCAAAATTAAAAATTTGTCTCTAATTTTAATTAATCTTTCATTTCTCCGCTATTTTACTTTTCTTTCTAAACAAATAGGACCAATGTATTACAATGAAATATTTTTAAAAAAAAAAAAAAAAAAGAAGGGCAGCATTTCCATTTATTTATTGATAAACCCTCATTTTTGGCAGAGGAATACCGTGGTTACAAGATAATCAAAGGGAGAAACAAAAAATAAAACTTTAAAGGCCTCCCAAATAACAACACCAACATCCAACCAAAACAGGATTATAAGTTCAATCAAAATAAAACCAAAACAATGACCTACAAAACAAATATCACGCAACAAAACAAACAAAAGATAAACAATATAAAGTATAGACCAAAATCAACAGGAAATCAGTTAAACATTTCTTATAAGTCGTACCCATCTTCTCCAATTTATACAACCCATTGATAACTTTAGGGAGTTGACTACTATTTGTAAACAACCTATTCCTCCCACTAGCACTTTGATGAGCAAAGGCATTTGCCACTTTATTTCCATCTCTATACCAATACTTTATCGAAAAGTCTACTCTCTTCTACTAGTACAATTCGAAGGGAGCTGTGCGGGGTAACATGGTTTGGGCTCACTTCATCTCCAAGGAGCTCATCAACTGGGTCGCTCTTGACCCGACCATCTATCCATCCAAGCCCTTCGACATAAATGGATGCTAGTCCGGATCTGTCACCATCCTCCCGAGCAATAAACCCATCATCGTTTGCACCGGACTTATTGAGGATCGCACAGCTCATTCCATCGAGGCTTCCCAAATATAGATGCATCGACTCCCATGATTGTAAATATTTCATTTATTATAGGATATTAGTTTCCATTTTACATATGGGTATCATTTAATTATAATTATTATGTAATTATTTTTTATTATTATAAATATAGTATTAACACCCACGTTAAGGTGTGGTGGTTTCTCAAAATATACACATGCTATTAGAGCGTAAGATCGTTTCTTCTTTCTTTCAGTGCAGGAAATATTTTTTCCCATATCCCTAATATATCATCCAGCTTGGTCTTTCGTCTGCAGCTCTGACTTCCTCACCTCCAGCTTCAGCCTCGCCATCGCCTTCTTGTTTGCCGACGGTGCCAGCCTGAACCTCCTGTCACACAACATCAAGCTTGTTGTGCATTTCTTGTCGCTGGATCTACACCTCGCCAGATCTGCACCTCCACGGTTGCAGCAGGTCCCCACCAGTTTTCTCTGCAAATTGTGTGTTAACGACGGCTCCCTATCCTCGTCGTCTCTGACTTCCTTCGTCGTCATCTCCGTTGACGTCGTCTCCTTCCAAATTTCGGATCACTGTGACCCTGTTCATCCCCGACGAACACCGCCTCCCTCGCACCAAACTAATTCCCGGCAGCAGATCTGCTTCGTCCCCAACGAACACCACCTCCCTCGCATCCTTGCAAACAAGCTCCCTCACGAATCCATGATCTAGAAACGTAGATCGGATCATTGTGCAGATCTTCTCTGGAGAGTTCTTCAGCGCTCGTTTGCGTCTCCAATCTAACAACACGTAGAACTGTTCCCACCACTTCTACATTTCACAAATTTCTTATATTTTACTTGTACAAATGCTAAGATCACTCGTGGGTGCACCAATTTTTCCGTTGTACTAAAGCACCTCCCGGTTGAGATATAAAAAGAAAAAAAAATCAAAAAAGAAAAACCAAAACAAAAAACAAAAATAAATAAATAAATAAATAAAAATCAAACATTTTCTATTTTGTCTCCATGGCTGCCAATACTGCAAACCACATAGGTACTACTGAGTCTTTAACAAGTATATTCTCCTATTATTCTTCTGGAAGTCTTTGGATTCTTGACAGTGGAGCCACCGATCACATGGTGCGCTCTCCCACTGACTTAACCTATTCTATTCCTATTTCTGGTCGCACAATATGACTCCCTGATGGTTCTCATGCTGTGGTAACACATATTTGATCCATTGTTTTTTCTCCTTCCTTTATTTTAAAAAATGTTCTTTGTGTTCCTTCCTTTCATTTCAACCTCATTTATGTTTGCCTATTATGTCAAAATCTCAATTGCTTAATCATTTTTTCTGCTCACCTGTGTTTTATTCAAGACCTACGCTCGATGAGGATGATTGGACAGGGCACTCAGAAGGATGGGTTGTACTACTTCCGCAAGCCATCTCCTGCACATTGTAGGTGGCTACATTGAATTCCCAACTCTAGCATCACCAACTCGGTCATTTATCCAATAAAGTTTTGTCTTCACTTTCACAACATATTTCAGGCATTTGTTCTAATTTAGACACACGTTCCATTTGCCCATTGGCTAAACAAGCACATCTTGCATTTCCTTCAAGTTCTATTTCTTCTACTATACCTTTTCAATTAATACATGTTGACATTTGGGGGGGTTACAGTGTTCCATCACTCACTGGGGCACAATTTTTCTTGACTATTGTTGATGATTACACTTGATATAGTTGGGTCTACTTAATGCGTCATAAGTCAGAGACTCGTTCTCTTCTCCAAATATTTATTTGACTCATCGAAAATCAATTTAACCATGCAATCAAAATTGTGCGCAGTGATAATGGTTCTGAATTCAACATTTTGTCATTTTACTCTGAAAAAGGGAATTGTGCATCAAACTAGCTGCATTTCCACTCCTCAACAAAATGGGATTGCGGAACGAAAACATAGTCATCTTTTAAATGTTGCCGACACTCTTCTATTTCAGGCCAACATGCCCAAAGAATTTTGGGGTCATGCTCGTCTTACTGCCACTTAATTGATTAACAGAACCCTTACTCCTCTTTTGGGTGGGAAATCTCCCTATGAAAAACTCTACAACACCCTGCCTAAATATCACCACTTTCGAGTATTTGGATGTTTCTGTTATGCCTCCACTCACTTCGGCCACCCTTCTAAATTTGACCCTCGTGCCATTCGTTGTGCCTTCATTGGATATCCCTACGGACAAAAGGGTTATGCGTTATATGATCTTGCCACTCACAAAACCTTTGTCTCCCATGATGTGATCTTCCATGAGGATCAATTTCCATTTAGCCACACTCCTTTTGAAACATCATATTTTGTCTTACCACAACCTCTTGACTCTCCAAATCTCCTCTCCGCCAACCCTACCCAGACACCTCCTGGCTCACCTATTCTTCATTCCCATTCTAATGCTCCAATGGTCTCTGTCCGACAATCCACACATGCAATTCAGCCACCTGCCTACCTACAGGATTACCATGTTGACCAAGCACTCCCTTCTCGTCCTATCCCATCATCTAACTCGGCGGCGGTCCATTCTTCAGGTACTCCTTATCCTCTTTCTGATTTTCTTTCTTATGATTCCCTTTCTTCTACACACCGTGCTTTCACGACTGCTATCTCCATTGCAAAAGAACCCCAGTCTTTTTTGCAAGCCATGCAGGATCCCCAGTGGTGTGCTGCCATGCGTGCTGAGATTGATACCTTGGAAGTCAATAACACTTGGACTTTGACTCCTCTTCCACCCCACAAACAACCCATTGGCTACAAATGGGTGTACAAAATCAAACATAATCCTGATGGATTTGTAGAACGTTACAAGGCTTGTCTTATTGCCAAAGGATACAACCAAATGGAAAGGATTGATTACACTGAAACCTTGGCCCCTGTAGCCAAGATGGTCACCGTTCGCACTGTCCTTGCTCTTGCTGCTGCCCACAATTGGCACCTCTTTCAGCTTGATGTTAATAATGCATTTCTACGTGGTGATCTCGATGAAGATGTCTACATGCATCTTCCTCCTAGTTTTAGACGAAAGGGGAGACTAGAATCTGCAATCTTAACAAGTCTCTATACGGTCTCAAATAAGCATCCAGGCAGTGGTATGCTAAATTATCTTTCACACTTATCAATTGTGGTTATAAGCAATCTAAAGCAGATTACTCTATGTTCGTCTGATCCCATGAAACAAGTTTCACCATCATCTTGGTTGATGTAGACGATATTATTTTGGTAGGAAACAACTTGGAACAGATCAATGATCTTAAGAAATACTTGGGAGAATGCTTCAAACTGAAGGATCTTGGTCCCTTGAAATACTTTCTATGGGTAGAGGTGGCTTGCTCTAAAACTGGAATTTCCTATCACAAAGGAAATATGCCTTGGAGATACTTGAGGAGACCAGTTTCTTTGGGGCTAAACCATGTAGTCTACTAATGGAACCAAATTTGGCACTTAGTGAGACGGATGGAGAACTTATCTCGGATCCATCTTCATATCGAAGATTGGTTAGGAAACTAATATATTTGACTATCACTAGACCATATTTGGCATATGCGTTGCACACATTGAGTCAATTCATGGATAAGCCTTGAACTTCCCACTTGGATGCAACACGTCGGGTTTTGCACTATCTCAAACAATCATCTGGGCAAGGAATCCTTTTGTCAGCTTCCAATGGTATTCAATTACAAGCATTTTGTGATGTTGATTGGGCTCAGTGCAAAGATACTCAGCGATTTGTTATTGGGTAGTGTATTTTACTACGAAAATCACCAATCTCTTGGAAAACCAAGAAGCAAACAACAATTTCATGGTCCTTAACTGAAGCAAAATAGCGCTCTATGGCATCAACTTGTTGTGAAATTACTTGGTTAAAACAACTTTTGACAGATCTCTAGATAGCTCACTCACAACCAATCAAGATGTATTGTGATAATAAAGCATCTATTGACATCGCATCTAATCCAGTATTTCATGAGCGAACAAAGCATATAGAGATCGATTGCCATCTTGTACGGGAGAAGATCCAAAACCAAGTTATTCAAACTATTCACATACCCATAAGTCAGCAGTCTGCGGATTTATTCACAAAAGCACTCTGACCCACAAAATTTAACTATTTACTGAGCAAGTTGAGTATGATCACTATCTACTCCAACTTAAGGGGGAGTGTTGAGGATCGCACAACTCATTGCCCAAATATAGATGCATTGACTCCCATGATAGTAAATATTTCATTTATTCTAGGATAATAGTTTCCATTTTACGTACGGTATCATTTAATTGTAATTATTCTGTAATTATTCTTTGTAATTATAAATATAGTATTAACACCCACGTTAAGGTGTGGTGGTTTCTCAAAATATTCACAGGACTCGACCCCCAGAACAGGAAGGTCCAGAACTACGTCATACCCGCTAACCTATCTGACCCGTATCTCCGTGAATGGATTAAACCTGACGACAACCCCCTTGTGATTCCCACCTCAGACATGAATAGATTGGATGTCCTGATGGGTGATTGTTAATGGGATTCGTATGCCCTTGAATAAAAATGATATTAGGTTAATGCATGCAAATTCATATGTCATGGACATATTATATCTTGCGTTAGATTCTAATATTTTTGTTGAGTTTGTGGCATGTCAGAGTGCACAGGAGATCTGGGTTGAGTTAGAAAGGAAATATGAAGAGACCTAGGAAAAGGAGATTGCCACTCCAAATGCTCTAAGTCTTAATGATTAGGTAGTGGCAGATCATGAGTTTACTACAATAACCAATGAGGAGGTATATGTTTCTCCTTCTAGTTTAATTAATATTGCATGTGATGATTCATTTGTTGAGTCCTATAACACATTACTTGATGAATCATCTGTTGAATATTGTGATATTACTATTGACATAGCATGCAATGATTCATATGAAAATTATTGTGTTAATTCTTATGATGAATTATGTGCTGAATTGAATAATAAAAGCATGCTATCATTTTAAAAACTAGGAAATACCTTATTGAAAATGAATAAATTTCTAGTTAAGATATCTAAGAAAAAATCATTTTCGAAAATTGAGAATAAGGGGATAGCTATACAATTAAAAGAATTAAAAGATTATCATGCTATCCTTGAGAAGAGAAAGATTAAGAAGATATTGGAAATTATCTGCTTAGAAAAGGAAATAGATGATTATTCTATAATTGCACCCAAAGTAGAATATGAAAAGAATAATCATAATAAACCTTAAGAACCAAAAGAAATAAATTTTTCAAAAAGGGTTCATATTATAAGTCCCACAGTCATACGTTGTCAAATAGAAATAAAACAAGTAAGCATAGTCTATCACATGCATATAAATTTTGCTTATCTTGTAAAATGAAAGGGCGTATCCAACTTAGAAATGCTAGAAGTATAGACAAAGAAATGATGTAGGTTATTATAAAGACAAACCCCTTAGGATCTGAGGAAGACCAGAGTCAAATAGATATAACTTAATTATTTTTTGCTTTCTTAGATCTTAGGATTAGGTTTAGGGGTTGTGATGACTATAGGTTTGGGAAGTGGTTGTCGCTTAAAATGAAAATCTTAGTATACGACCTCACTAAACATGATCTTGTTATACTAAGAACCTTTATCCATTTCCAAATAGACATGACATCTATGTCTGGTATTTAATTCAAAATGCTTAACCCATGCTAACATAAAAATCACAAACTTAAGCATACTGCTGTCCATTGCACAGAATTGAGCTTTAGGGAATTCACCTTGCCTTATATCATTTAACCCTAATCTCATTAATCAAAATATGCTCATCACTCTAGGTATAAGCAATGATAATAAATTCCATATCTATCATGTGCTAATAATAAGACATCTCTCTCACAATCAAAATTAGAGGCATCCACTAGGGGATTCGTATTTTATTGATCAAATCAAATTATTCCCTTGAGTTTAAAAATATAAATCTTCTAATCTTGATTCACCTATCCCCTTCATAGGAAATCCTTACCAAACCACAATCATATTCGGTAAGATTTCACCCATTCCTTGGTTCATATCCTTGCTCCTCTATGTGATCATATCTAAAGGATACTTTCCAATCACCAAAGATCAGTATTCAAAAATTCATATATTTCTAGTTGCTTTTTGCCTAAATGGTTTGGACATATTCACTATCATAAAACTATTTTAATAATGTCCTACCTCTCCTAAATACTCTTATGAACTTAATAGAAATTTAACTGTTAAGAGCATTATTCTTTACTTCGTCTCATAAGCTCTTATAACGTTAAGTCATATCCTTTAGAGTTTTGTATTCTTAGAAATGAGTTAAATGGCTAATATGATGGTCATAGGTTTCAACATATATGAAAATGCAATAACTAAGAAACCTATGCATGAATATTAAGAAAGAAAAGTCATTTGAACTTGGGCCTCTATCATATATTGAAATTCATAAGTAAAGAGGAATACATTGGCTTATGACCCTGAAGAAGTATTGCATGTGAATCTTTGGTCCTCTAAGCCTAAGCATGTTTAGCCAAGATTAAATCATGAAAAATCTAAACACTTGGCTAAGTAATTAGAAAATGAAAAGGCATAAATTGAATAAGTGCATAACTCAGGGGGAGCATTTCTCTTCATGAATATATATATATACATTAAATGCTCTCATGATTTTTTATCTTTTATGCCCATATGCCTTCATTTGAAAAGCATTGAATTCCTACTATTCATTATGCGTTAAATAAGTATATCTTCTAATGGATAGTTAATCTTTTGTATCATTTGTTGATGGCTACCTGATTGCATGCTTAGTTTAGAATGTCTCTTGCATGGCGGATGCAGTTAATGAAAATTGCATGCTGGTAGTGGATATAGATTCTCATGTGCCTTGAACTAAATTATAAATTGCTTATTTGAACATATTAGGTACAAGTTTTATGGGAAAATGTTCAATTTACAGACGGCATACTGCCGAAATTTCGATAGACTTTTCTCAACAGAAAACCTTGTCCAAAGATGATTATAATAAAATTAAAGTTAAAATATTTTTGAAAGGATGAGTGAAAACTCAATGAAAATTAAATTTCATCTTCACATAATCATCAGGTAGTTAGGGGAGTTGAGCTCTATCCTTATAGAAAGAGCTTAAAAGACTCATATGCATCTTACAGATTTATTTCTTGTATATTAAGGTTCTTCTGTAACCTTGAACATCATATCCAGTGCTTAAAGGTCTTTGAATAAATATGGATTGTTCTAGGTTATGAGTATCATTTCATGCCTTAGTATATATTTTCTTATGCATTTGAAGGCTCTAGGGAAACTATACTAGTTACAATGCTTGAAATGAATTAATTAATATTCAGTATAATTATGATAAAGAATTTTTTAAGAGATTGCTTATACTGCTTGGCATGCTTAATAAATTAAATCTTTGAGTAGTATAAGCTGTTCATTTTATCTAAGCTAGTATTCAAATTCATAGGGGGAGACCCTAAGCTAAAATCACAATCTTGTTGTGCTCACCCATTTTTTTTAAGCTTAGATATGCTTTAAGTTGTATTGTGGTATGTGCTTAAATGTATTAATCTCAATGAAAATCCTAAAGCTGAAATATATTGTTTTGCCACAAACTATTTCAAAGTTTACCATATGATCTTGCACTTAAAATTGTCTATCTTTAAGTTACATATGATTGTAATTTTTCTGGTCATAAAGTTGTTTTGGGTTTAAATGATCACCAGAAAAATTTGCTTGCTTGATCTTCAAATTAAAGGTTCTTTTTCAAACAAGCATTGCTCCTATGCATTTGTTTAAAATCACAAGGGAGATATATATTTATCTATTTATATTACATATCTTTGTTTTTGGCAGGAAAATGATTTTATATGCGACATATCTTATTTTTCTTGTTTGTGTGCTTAAATGACATGATTTTTGGTTTTAAAACTATTCATACCCAAATGCTATATTAAAAAGGGGGAGCTTTCTAATAATTTCAAAGTCTAACAATTAATATAACAATTGGTATATTTCATTAGCTTGGACTTTATGGAATTGGTTATGTTTTGCAATGCACAATTCTCATATCTATTGTATGATAATGATTCTATTCATGTTTTATGTCTTGATCATACTGGAACTGTCTGAGTTAAGTAGTTGTGTATAAACTGTTAGATCTTAAAACTCAAAACAGATCAATTTTTATACAGAAATTATTTAGAAATGTCTTATTTTCAAATGATATGCTGCCGAAATTTTTAAAATTCCCAAACTTCTCTTGTGTACTAATGATTTATACCCTTTTTACTGTTGTCAAAAGGGAGAGATGGATGAAACGAAAAAATTGGGTAGTAAAAATTGTTTGCATTGATAAATCTTTTACATAATGCACACTGTTAAGGGGAACCTTCTAAGGCTATACCCACTTTTTGCATGGTGTATTTATCATCATCAAAAAAAGGGAGAATGTTGACCTTATAGGTCACACCCGGTTTTGATAATAGCAAATACTCTAGTATTTGTTAGCTTTCAAGTTTGTGTGCATGTTTATATTAACAAATCAATTGATGATACACGAAGTAAAGCTTGAAGACCCTGAAGATTATTTCTTATTGTAATTTATTTTATTTGGGTCTATAATAATTTATATCAATCTATAATAATCTCTGCATGTCATGCATGTAAGTTTTGTAAGCTAAAAAATGACCATAGATTGACCATAGGGACCGAATGTCCTTAGGACACCCTTCGGTCGATCGATGCCGAATTTTTGGGACTATCTCAAAACGACCCTTGAAAAGACCTTAGTAAGACTTTAGGTCCCCACGTATATGCACTAATATATCCCCACAATATCTTGTCAAACAGAGGATCAATTTGAAATGGACTGAACAAGATAAGCATAAAATGAGAGAGCTCGGGCAACCAAACCCCAGGGGTTCGTTTCACCTCGGGCGCCCGAACTGTTGGGAAGTCAATAGTTCGAGTTGCCAAACCAAGAAAGACTCTATCTCCCTTGGGTGACCGAACCCCTAGATGTGACATTTTCACCAACTTGGGCTGTAGAGTAGTTCAGTTCAAAATAGGCCCCGGGCGAACGAACACATGTGTCGGGCTACCGAACCTAGGATCGGGCACCCAAACCTACGAAAAAAATTCTACTAACTTTTGTTCAGGCTACTGTACCAAAACTCGGGCTACCGAATTATTTTTAAGGGTTTTTAAAAATGAGTTTGGTCGGGTGACCGAACCTCAGTTCAGCCACTCGAACCTTCTCGGATTATTTTATTTTAACTGAGGTAAATAAGGGTTAAACGGGTTTAATATTTCCTAAGTATTTTAAAACTTTTCTAAGAATTCCCTATAGGTCCTAAACGGTTATATTTTGGTCTTGACCTATATATATGGGTTCATTTGTGTGGATTAGGGGGTGATTAGTAGAAAATCATTAACAAAAATCCTCTCTATTTCAAAATCCTATTCTTGCCCAAATACTCTTATATCTTCATTCCCTTGATACATTTTAGTATTGTAAGAGCATATTGGTTGTGCTAGTGTATATTAGGCATTGCTAATACTTCCATTGTTCTTGTTTGATTGATTGATTTTGGGGGAGTTTAGTTAAGTTTATCCCACAGATTTCAATATTATAAATCTTGTGTGGGGATAAACTAACAAGCTTAGGGATCTTTGCATTGTCATTGCAAGATTCCCTTAACTTTGATTTTGTTGTGCAAAAATATTTTCTACAAGCAATAATATTTTTCAAACTAGTCTTGAACTCATTAGATTGAAGGAAAATATTTTGAGTTAGTTTGAATATTTGATTAAGCATCTTTGAAACTCTGATTGAACATTGAGATTTGATATTAACTTGTTTCAAAGATACAACTTGTTTAGAACACTCTTGAACATTATTGTGATCATATCTTATTGAGTGTTATTTGCACATATATTCACATCACTGAGCTTACATTACCTATACTGTTGATGTGCATGTGATTGCTTATATTGGGTATATATCTGCTTTACATGAAAGCATAATCACTGTACCAATCTTATTGTGAACATTCTGTTGTATTCCAAGCATGGGCTTGAAGAGAAAGACTAGTCCTGTTGAATAGTCCCGGACTAACTTAGACCTGGTTAGGAAAGTTAGGTGCGCCATCCTAGTAAGGCGTGTTGGTTGAGGTCAGCCCATTGAATTGACCTGATTGTAACCGGTGTCGCTCCATCCGTTAAGTGAGCATTAGTGGAATTCTCGAGCTTGCGAGTTAGAGGTGGGGACGTAGACACAGTTGGCAAAATCCCGATAACATATCGTGCGTGTACTTTATATTCTTAGCACTTTACATTTTTGCACGTGTATGTTATGGCACATGATTTAATTTTCACATATTATATGCGCATTTGGGTTTGAATATATAGAAAAACCCTAGATTTGTGAAATGTTAGTTGTGTAATTTTGGACAAAACCTAGGAGGAATTTTTAAATACCCAATTCACCTCCCCCCCCTTTTAGGAATACTCTAAAGCTAACAAATCCCAACCGGGTTAAACTCGATTCTGGCCCGTTGAACCGGTTTGATTTTTGAACTACTAGTTTATTTATTTTATTTTTATATTAATTTTTAATTTTTTAAAAGAGGAAAAAATTCAAGGAAAATCATGAAAAATTAGAAAAAAAAAATTTAGAAATCAAAAATAAAAAAATAAAAAAAAAATATTTGAGTTATTTTAACTCAGATAACAAAAGGAAATGAAAAAATACCAAAAAATAAAGAAAAACTCTTTAAAAATCCCATAGAATTTTAGAAAAATGTTGAAAATTTTTTAGAAAATTCTAAAAAAAAAAGTATGGAAAAATCTAGGAATATTTTAAAGACTCTTTTTTTTATCAAATTTGAAGAATTTATTGTCTGTATATATTTTATTTGTGTATGTGTGTGTGTCCCAATAATTAAACAAAAGGTAAAGAGGTATTTCAGACTTCACCTATATTAGATATGAGAGGGGGTTTATCTAATAAGATCCTCTCCTTTAGAGGTCTTGTTAAACCTTCCTAAATCGCACTTTACTTTTATTTATTTTTTCCTTTTAGATTTTTATTTATTTATTTATTTATTTTTAAATGAGTTAATTAAAGACCATTAGATTCAGTTAAGGGATAATTCATAATTAATTAGGTATCATTCGTAGAATAGGTGTGTAGGGAAGAATGCAATTACCTTCTCCTCGCATAACTAAACTCTCAATCCCAACTACTAAACTCTCAATCCCAACTCTAGTTAATGTAGACTGAGCCTACTGGTTCCTTGACCTAAGATTAGTCTAGAGACCAATCAAAAAGTAGTAATTAGGTGAACAAACCGCACCCAAGTAAATAACAGGTTAGTGACAACTCCATTGAACTTTTAATATTATTATTACTCGCCACTCTGAACCCTTTCTCCAGGACGTTCCGACAATTACTACGCTTATTATTTCTATTGTTATTGTTGTCATTGTTGTAGATTTGTTGTTGTACATTGTTATTATTATTACTATTATTATTAGATGTGTGTTCAGGATACTAAAAATGGGAAATAAGAAAGTACATGTTGATTGAGAGATTAGAATCAAATAGTCATTGATCCTCCAATAAGGAAATTTTAGAGAATTTGAAATATGACTTAATGTTATATTTGTAGAAACATGTGATATGTGTTGGTTTTTATTTGACTGCCTTCTAGGAGGTGATAAATAGTTCTTAAGCTTCTCACTCGATGGATGTTATACGTGATGACTGGGCATTGATGCCTCATAATAAAGTCTTAGATTTAATGGAGTTGTTCTTCAGATGCAAATTGAGTTGTTAGTGGCAAATGGTTTTCAAACCAAATGTTTCTAACAAAAGAAAAGGCTTTGATCACAATATACACTCTCTTTAGTGTCTTAAAAGGACTCATTTTGGGTAATGATGACTTGGGTATAGCTTATTTAGATTTGGGCTTTCTTATTAGGTGGATGTCAAGATTGTCTTTTTATAATAACTTAATAGTGGATGTTCACATAGAGTAACCTAATGTGTTTGATCAAGTGACTTTAGGTTATGAGCATCTCATTTTTGCAAGTCAAGAAAGTCCGTTCATGTATAAAGCAAAATTCAAGGCAATGATTTTTTAACTTTAATGAAATCATCGCTTCCTTTAGGTTTAAGAAAATATTAATGACGCTTTCAAGATAAGTGATTCCTATTTCTCATGTCTTATGTTGATGATACATTGCTTAGTACTAGTAGTGACACTTTTTTTGGATGACTCAAAGAAACTATTATCATATTAGTTTGATATAAAGGATTTTGGTGATGCTTATTTTTTTGTATGTATAAATTCACCATGATTGGTTTGTTGTACGAAACCTACATGACAGAAAGTCCTTACAAGGTTCAACCCACAATCGTAGTCACCTTATGCCAAACCTATAGTATCGAATGATAAATTATTTCTCTAAGACTTAATATCCTCCAAATGATGACAATAATTGAAAAATATATAAGAGATCCTTGGCATAAGTCACTAGTATCTTGAAATTAATATGCTTACTTATACAAACATTTTCATAATATTGCTTATGTAGTTGGCGTACTTGAAACATACTTGAGTGATTCTAGGGTGACTCATTGAAAATTTGCAAAGAATATAATATGATAGTTACCAGGCACTAAACGTTTTGTGCCAAGTTATAGGAAGTTTGATTGTTTGAGGTGATTGGTTATTTTTTGATGCCCTATCTAGAGGTTGCTCAAATGGAAAAATGCTCACTTTGGGATATGTTTTTATAATGACAGGAGTTGTTTTGTGGGGGAGTTTCAATAGGCTTTATAACTGTCTCAACTTTTCTAGAGGTAGAGCATATAAATTGGTACATGGCTATATGTCAATCTTTGAGATCATGAAATTTCATTTCAAAGCTTCATATCGTTTATTCCATCTAAAAATTATTGTTAAAATATCAAGATAAATATATTAGCCTTTTTCATTCGAAATAATAAGAGTTATTCCTGCTCAAAGCATATTAACATGAACTATTTGTTTGTTAAAAAAGAAAATTTTATTACTTTCTTAGATTAAGTACATAACCACAAAGCATATCTTTGCAATTCACTAACTAAAGGCTTGACTACTAAAGTTTTTCAATAGTATGTAACTCCATAAATTTAACTGTAGAGGGAATATTAATTTCATTCTTTCAGTAACTCTCTCCCTCCACTTTCCTTAAGATCTACATGGGTACTTATAGACTTTAGGGACAATTTTAGATACATTCACAATCATCAAGCATCTTCCACATTTATGCATGAACCTAATTCATGCACCTCAACTAATACCATACATGTAAAACCAATTCAATCGATGAACATTTGATATATGAAAGTTTTAATTATACCGGGTGGGGTATCCTTGGTTGTCCCATACACACATATATACAAACATGAGTTGACCCACAATATAGGGTCTATTCTTGTGTTTGTTCCGGACACAACTTGAAACACCTTAATATTATAACGTGACCATTTTCTAAATCATGTACTTTATTATTATTTAAATCCCAACTTTATTTCCAAAGTTACAAAATAATTTTTAGGTAAAATTAATCATAGTTAGCCATACAATAAAATAAAATAAAATAAAAAATACTTAGGGTCATAGGCCATGACATCATACGTCCACATGGCAACACTGTAAAGTGAAAGAGAGTATAACCCATACACACCCTGGTATCTTGTGTTGACAACATTGTTGTAAAGTAAAAGAAGGTCCATAACCCATACACACTCTGGTCTCTTGTGCTGACGCGTAGTCCAACAATGGTCATGGATCATACAAAATATCTATCATGATCCCTTAGGACCAAAGTAATTAAAAACATTTCCAATCAGCTCTTGAAAATCTGGCACTATGGTGAAACCAAACTTGAACTTCCATGGCCTAGAACCTAGATTGGACGGCCAACTAATGGCCACGCACGCAAGAATCACTTTTCACAGTCTGGTTCTCTGAACCTAACATGCCTACTCATTTGATCAGAACTAGCAAGCAACTCCAAATTAACCTCTTCTTATTGATCACACATTATTTCAGTTTGTCCCCTGGCACAATAAGCAAAGAATATGTTACTCAGCAGACCCAAGATTATTTTAAATGAACATAAATAGGCTGTAAGATTCCAAGATTATAAAAAGATAATAGGTTTATTTTTGATTTACAAGGAAAGAGTTTTATACAACTGATCATATCCTCTCCCAATTTGATAAGAAGATTTGAAGAACTCCTCTCGGGCCACACCAAAAGAGGCACTATTAACTCCCAGGGTGTGGTTCAAATGGTAGTGCGGGTTGCGGAAGTGCCTCTCACGAAGTCAGGTGTTCAAACCCTTCCGGATTTGTTTTCGTCCCTGGATTCCTGAAATTTACCTCCCTTTGAAGTTGGGAATCGATTTTAAGGGACGCAGGATTAGTCACATGAACCGTAAAACGGATAATTGAAAACTCAATACTAATCCTAAAAATATAAAAAGAAGCACCATGATCAACTGATGTAGTACGTACCGGTTAGTACGCCATTGACAAGACGGTGGCTAGTATTATATCACTAGTACGTTTATTCTACCACTCAACAAGCTATTAAAAGTGCTTGGCGGTGGGGGCGGCAACCACTAACATTGCACTACACTGGGTGATTGATCGAAGCACCATACTCATCATGGACAGTACTACTGATGTCACTGACCGCTACCCACCGCACACTACATCTGTATGGTTCCATAGTGGAAGTTGAGCTGGGTTAGCATATGCGCCCATTTATGCCAACAAGTCTCCAAGAGAAAATTGCTGTACGTAGTGGTTCTAGTTTGTTCTATAGATATTTTTTAACTATTCAACTTGTCACAAGTTTAGGCCCCTGTTGAGGTTTTTGTTTGTTTTATAGATATTTTCTATCGCTTTAACTGAGGGAAAGTTTATGCTCCGCAACTTTAAAAACATAAGTAAAAAGGAAAGTAAAGTATGAAAGAGCTCGGTATCGAGAAAAGTGAAGTACGCCAAATTTTAATGATGTATAAAATTAAAATTTTATTGAGAAAGGAAAACAAATAAGAAGGAAATTTATTTTTATAGGATTAAAAATTAAGAAATGTACATCAAATTTTAATGATGTATAAAATTAAAATTTTTTTCATTGATTTGTTTTATGTTTTATCATTTTTCTTAATAATTAAGTATAAAAAATAAAATTCTTTCATTTTTTTTTTTAGGTAATGTTTTTAAGTTGCAAATGCTCCAAGAGTCGTGTTCCAGTAGAATTTTTATTCTCATTGTTTTAATCGGCATATCCTATCATGCATGGTATATATATTCGATATACTTGATTAAAAGTATCCTAAAAGGTGGCCTATAATGAAATAAATCAAACTGGCATGAGAGAGCATGAATTCCAAATAAAGATTTGGAATGCGTGTAGCTTTTTCTAAAGCATAAATATAATATAACTATGTGTTTAAGTAAAAAAAAAAATTACAACAAAAATGTGTAGTACCGGCTAAATGTTTGGTGCATGGAGATAGAATGGGATCAAATTTATAATATGATTTCTTTACGTTCTCTACTAAGATTTTTATTCCATTCTGTTCTATTCTCGTTTCACTCAATTTCACAAACCAAATGCTAGCTCTTCTAGGTGTGGCCTCTTGTGGTGCACATAGCTAGGTATGGAATCCATGTTGGCCCCTAATGAAGATACTACCCCAAAAAGGGTGATGGTGCCCTTTGGACAAATTAATCATAATGTCTCCAAAGTAGTCAACCAATTTATGTCCAGATCTTCTTGTTAAAAACAGTGTAACTGAGGACGAGTAAAAAAAAAGTTGCAATGACTTGTAACCTTATGAATGAACACAAGCTACAAATATTAGGTATATGTCATCCTACACACTCTCAATAAAGGGGCCAATACTCCAGCAAAATCTCATCTCATAACACAAACTCATGGCAGCCAAGGTTTCACAACATCACAAAAAATTTGAAGTGAACTTCGCTACAAAAACTATTGTCAAAGCAAGCCATCCTCCCCAAGAGTCACATACCCTCACTCTCTCAAACCTTGACCTCCTCTCCGGGCGATTTCCTGTGACATACTTTTATTTCTACCACAAACCACTACTAAATCATGATTTCCACTCCATCATTGAAGCCCTCAAAATCTCCCTAGCTGAAACCCTCAACTTCTTCTACCCCTTCGCTGGCCGAATCGTTGAAAATGCAAGCACGGGCGAACCTGAAATCATTTGTGACAATAATGGTGCACTTATCCTTGAAGCCCATGCCAATATCCCTCTAAAGGACTTCAACTTCCACAACCTTGACGACTCTCTTAAAGGAAAACTAATCTCCATCCACGAAAGCTTCCCATTCCAAGCCCAAGTAACAAGTTACGCTTGTGGAAGTGTTTCGATTACGTTCACCTTTGATCACGCGCTAGGCGATGCAAGTTCCTTCGGTAAGTTTCTTCTTGCATGGTCTGAAATGTCACTAAAGAAACCTATTTCGAGCATTCCCAATCACCGAAGAAGCCTTCTCAACGCTCGTGTTCCTCCTAGGTATGACAAGTCCTTGGACCAAGATTTTGTGGCATGCACATTGGAGGAGATACAAAATATGCCACTGCCAAAGACCTTGGTTAAGCGACTTTACTATGTTCATGCGTCAAGAATCAACGAGCTGCAAAGTCTGGCATCCGCTAATGGTGAGAAGAGGACAAAAATAGAGGCTTTTTCGGCTTATATATGGAAGGTTATGGTTAGTGTGGTTGAAGAAAGCAATGAGAAGTGCAAGATGGGGTGGTTGGTAGATGGAAGAGGTAGATTAATGGGCAATGATAGTTCTTTGTCCAACTACATAGGAAATGTTTTGTCTGTCGCTTTTGGGGAGGCAAGTTTGACGGAATTAAAGCAATGGTCTATAAGTGATATTGCCAAGGTTGCGCATGAGGCCATAGGCAAGGTTGCTAATGAGGCTCATTTCTTAGATCTAATAGATTGGATAGAGTGCCACAGGCCGGGATTGATGCTGTCGAGGGTGGTGCTCGGCCGTGGGGGGCCGGCGGTTGTTCTATCATCCTGCCGAAGGTTTCCGGTGGTAGAACTGGACTTTGGATTCGGGAGGCCTGTTCTTGGGACGGTGTGTTCTACTGTGGAGAAGATCGGAGTGAATTACTTTAATCAGAGGCCAGCTGCAGATGAGGATGGCTCTTGGGTAGTCTCTGCTATCTTATGGCCGGAACTAGCTGAGGCGTTGGAGTCCAAATCCATTTTCCAGCCTATGTCTGCAAGTCATCTCCATGTTTAGTACCATCAAGTTACCAAATTACTAATTTCTTAAGCATGCATATCTAGTTGAAAAAGTAAGTCATGGCCCCTCAATCTACTTTATGCACCCATGTGTAATACTAATGCTTTGTAATAGTGTTTTAATATTTATAATGTAATATCAACATATGAATTAAATAACGTGAGATCTTTCAATGAATTTTTTTTTTGTTTGTTTATCACAGGTCAAAATTTCACGTGCTAGTGTGTAGTTCCAGTACGTTTATTCTAATACCAAGCAATTGCATGTGCTTGAAGGACACCATATTTATCATGGACAGGAATCAGGACTGATGTCGCTGACTACTACCCACCGGCAAATAGTTTTGCCAGCTCAACTTGAGCTGGGATGGACGAATGATTATGCCAACAGGTCTCCAAGACAGAAAAAATGGTCTGTAGGTTTTTGTTTTTTGTTTTTATAGATATTTTTTAACACTCTTAAGGACCATTTGGTTCAAACATTAGAGGAACAAAAATCAAAAATAAAAATAAAAAATTAGAATGAGAAACTAGCAACTTAAACTTAATTTCAAAAATGCTCATTTCATCTTTAAATCAAAATATTATAAAAATATGATTAAACTAATAAAATTACAAATAATACACATTTAAAAACTCATTATAACAAAAATAAAATAAATTATAATTATTTTACTTAATTGTTCTACTTTTAAGTTTTACTTTACAATAAATATTTTATTGGACATGACAATTAAAAAATTGTAAAACTATTTTGCAACCAAGTTTCTTACTATTAGTTTAAAACTTATGCATATTTTTCTTTTAATTATATTTAACTTCATATGACCATTTAAACTTAATTTTAATTATAAGCGCATAAAATGAATAATTTTATCTAAAAAATTATTTCTAAATATTAATTTACAAGCCCAGTGTTGAAATTCGAAATTTTTATTTTTTGTCACGTTTTCCTTTTTCGAAAACTTTCTTGAAATATTAGTGATATTATTTATACATTGAGAGGAACAGTTTTGCATCTAATAATCTTTGCTTCAATTAATTATTTAGAAATTGAAGTCATTCCAAAGTTACTTTAGTGATAATTAATTTGATATTAAACTAAATATATCAACTTAGTGCTTTGGATCCATCTAACAAAAAAAAAAAATGTATTTGGGAAAAAAAATAGCAGACTTTAATATTAGGGATACATTTTCTGTAATTTATATCAATTTCATTTACAATCAAAAGAAAATAAATTTTTATTTTTGACTTACAAACCCAACCTATTGCATGAAAAATAAACACTATAATCTTTCCCTTATCCCCTCATACGAGATTAAGTTTTGAAAACCCAAAATCACGCAATTTGATGCACACACGTGCTACATATCTTCAAACGTATCCACTCTCATGAATCATGCACACCAACATGCTAATATATATACATGCATTGCCTTCACAAAGCAATTGGATTTTCCATGATGCGGAATTGAAAGGAGAGAGATAAGAGGCAAGAGTAGGAATGTCAAGCTTGCAAGCATCGCATCCAAAGAGTAACACCCTTGATAGCTAATAAGAATGTCAACACAATGTGAAACACATTAATCATAACATTCTTAACGATCTAATTACTCTAACAATCACTACGCTAGTCAAAAGGGGGCAAATCTTGCTAAACTTGCGTGGAGGGTGGCTAAGTATGGCACAAAAATCAACTCTATGTTTCACGAGTTGGTAACCTCAAGAAGGTGCTCTTGTGGGACTGTCATAATTCCACGTGCAATCTAATCAACCCATCCTGAATTCAAATTCAAATTCAAAATTCAAAAACTCATGACACATGAAACACCCATGACCAATCCAATCAACGATAGCTCATTGCTAGCCAGCCAAGACTCCTTAACCCTGCGCTCTCCCCCTCATGAACTCCAGAAGTTGAAAACTCCATCACAAACCATCTACCGAACTCCAGCATCATCTGCCTCTGTGTCACTAGCTAAACTTGTTCAAGGCATTATGTTTGCCTGTGACTACTTATCTCGTGTGCTTGGGATGAGTTTCCATCATGTAAATACTAGTGTAGGGTTATTTTCTGCTAGTAGTGTCTTTGTATGTCAAATAAGACAGTATGACTTCTCGATCACTTTGATGTTTCCTAGTGTCAGGATGATAATTACATAAAAACCTCTTTAGGGGAGGGTGAGTGTTCATCAGTCATTGTAAAACTCACTAGCAATTATCAACGTGCTTAGCCTACTTGCCTCCCTTGCAAAGTACATGTCTCAACGGAGGATTTGTTAATTAATTACGTTTGCTTCAATGTTTACTGCTTGCTTGTCACGGCTTTCATGAATTGATTATTGTTTTCGCTACTATCTGAATGAATGTCAATGAAAGTACTTCGTGGATGAATGTTGGTAAACGATAGGCTGGCTAGTTAAGCAAGAGTGTTTTAGTTAGTGCCGCACGGCCCTTCACAAGTGTGTGAAAATAGTCGGATCGTGACATTTGGTATCAGAGCCAAGTCGGTGACACTTGGTGAGAGCCCAAGGTTGAGTTGCTACGTGAATTTGATTGCTTTCGTTGTTGGATTTGGGAAGTTTTGGTAAGTGACCATGGCACCAAACAACGCTGAAAGAATCAGTGCACTGGAAGCACAGGTTGAAGAGACAACCAACAATATGACCAACGAGATGGCCCAACTGAGGGGACTTGTTGATGAAGTGATGGGATCACAGCAGCATCAAGCAAGTTTGACAAGTGAAATGTCAAAGGACTTTCACCACACTGTGGAAACTTTGCAGGCCCGGATGGCAGATTTGGATGCAAAGATGAATGTGATGATTCTTGCTATGGGGAACTCCAACACTCCGGAAGTTAGCAAGACAAAGGTGCCAGAACCCAAGACGTATGGGGGTGCCCGAGATGCCAAGGAGTTAGAGAACTTCTTGTTTGATGCGGAGCAGTACTTTCGCGTTGTGAGGATGACCTCAGAACAGGCAAAGGTGGATACTACGACAATGTACTTGATTGGTGATGCCAAACTATGGTGGCGAACCAAGTACAGAGAAATTGAAAATGGAAGCTGTGTAATTGATGGTTGGGCAGACTTGAAAAGAGAGCTCAAGGCCTAATTCTTTCATGAGAATGTTGAGTATAATGCAAGGAGAAAACTGAGAGATCTCAAGCATACGGGGTTGATCAGGGAATATGTGAAACAATTTTCTTCTTTGATGTTGGATATTCGGGATATGTCGGGGAAGAACAAGTTGTTCTATTTTCTTGAGGGGATGAAATCATGAGCAAGAACTGAACTTCATAGGCAAAGGGTTCAAGACTTGTCAACTGCACAAGTTGCTGCAGAACGCTTGACAGACTACATTGGTGATGAGACCGCTTTGTCCAAACGGTTTGACAGAGAGGGAAACAGTGGAAAGTCTTTCAAGAATGGCAAACTCAAGAGTAAGGGAGCCGACTCTAAATCATCAACCTCAAAGGAAGTTTCGTCGTCTCAAGGGTTCAACACACCCAATAGAAAGGGGAAGAGTAAAATTTCATGCTACTTGTATAGTGTGCCTCATAAAGTTTTTGAGTGCCCTCACAAAACATCACTTAATGCTTTACAGGCTTCCATTGCAGAGTAGGCAGTGGAAGATGATGAGGAAGAGGATGATACACCGAGGGTAGGTTCAGTGCGGCTGGTGAGCGCATTGGAAAAGCAAGAAAAAACATCAAAAGTTACACGAGAAAAAGAGTTAATGTTTGTGGACTTGAGGATAAATGGGAAGAGTACTCGCGCTATGGTGGATACGAGGGCTACTCATAATTTTGTTTCGCAGTTGGAAGCATGGAGACTCAACTTTTCCTTAGAGAAGAATACAGGACGTGTGAAAGCAGTTAACTCTGTAGCCCAACCTACTCTGGGAGTAGCCAAGCAAGTAGCTGTAAAGCTTAGACAGTGGGAAGGTCATGTGAATTTCACAGCGGTGCCATTGGATGACTTTCCAGTCATTCCAGGAATGGAGTTCGTAAGGGGGACGAGGGCAGTGCTAATGCCTTCGACTGGTTCCCTGTGTCTGATGAGAGATCACTCGTGCATGGTGCAAGTCGTTGCAACGAAAGGAGACGATGGGAAGTCTCTTTCAACCATACAACTCAATGAGGGATTGGGTCAGGGTGAGCAGACACGTCTAGCCACAGTGGTAGTAGACAAAGAAGTAGGCCAAGAGCTGGAGCCTACGACCATCCAAACGGTGTTGGATGAGCATAAGGAGGTGTTGCCGGATAAGCTACCTCAATTTGTCTTCACGATGGACTGTGGAGCAAGAGATCAAGTTGTTATCAGGAGTGAAACCACCTGCTAAAGGGCCATGTCGGATTGCGCCTCGAGAGATAGTATAGTTGGGGAAACAACTTGATGAATTGGAAGCGAGACGTGTTTGCCCTTCCAAAATATCGTTGGGAGCATCGGTGTTGTTTCAAAGCAAACATGAAGAGCATCTACGAAAGGTGTTCAACAAGCTAAGGGGAGACAGTATGTATGTGAAGAAAGGGAAGTTCTCTTTCGCTCAGCGGAGCAACAAATTCTTTAGTCAAGTGGTTGAACAAGGTTATATCCAGAGGGGTATGGAGAAGGTAAGGATGATTCAAAAACGGAAGATCCCCACGACAGTGAAGGAGTTGCGTTCCTTTCTTGGCCTTACTAAATACTGCAGGAAGTTTGTTGAGGGATATTCGGGAAGAATGACTCCAATGACAGGACTACTGGGAAGGTATTATTGGCTGCACACGTAGGATGATGTGGTTGATTATACTAAAACTTGTCTCACTTGCCAACAAGACAAGGGGGAGCGGAAGAAGTATGGTATTTTCATGGCCGCACCAAAGTACTGTTCGGCAGAGGAGACGACACAATTGTTCCTTGTGACTGTTGTGAAACATTAGGGTGTTCTCCAAGTTATCATTTGTGATCGAGATTTAATGTTCACTGACAACTTCTTGATATAATTTTTCAGGATATTCAGGTCACATATTGACATCTCTTCGAGTTCTCACCGACAGACAGACGGACAGATGAAGAGATTCAGAGAGCTGCTAGATGAGTACTTGTGCCATTTTGTCAATGACAACCAGAAGAATGGCATGCAACTACTTGATGTGGCTCCGTTTTGTGGCAACACCCAAAGGCACCCAACAACCAACAAGAGCCCTTTTGAGCTTATTACAGGCCAGCTACCGCTGTTACCTCACACAGTGGGCAAGTCGTACAGACGAAAGAGTCTTAGGGCATACATCTTCACCAGTGAAGGGAGACAGAATGCAGAGTTTGCCCAAGCCTATCTGGAGAAAGCTTCCGAGCAGATGAAGAAGTGGGTAGATAAGGGGAGAAGACCGCAGTTTCATGTCAGCTGCCTCAAGCCGTTCAACGCCAACACCAATGACCTGAGCAGAAGTCCGTTCAACATAGCAAAGTAGAAGATAGTGCAACCCGACAGACATGACATTGAAGGGATCCTTGCAAACAAAAAGTTCATATCCTCAAGCAAGAAGCGGCAGAAGTTCCTAGTGAAGTGGAAATGCCTTGATGACAAAGAAATCAGCTGGATTTCTGCGGAAGATATTTAACCGTTCGTCGACAAATTTGAAATGTACCTATCGCCAAAAAGTCTACGAGGATGTCAACCGCATAAGTGGGGGAGAATGTCACGAGCTAAGCTTGTTCAGGGCATTATGCTTGCCTGTGACTGCTTATCTCGTGTGCTTGGGATGGGTTTCCATCATGCAAATACTAGTGTAGGGTTATCTTCTACTAGTAGTGTCTTTGTATGCCAAATAAGGCAGTATGATTCCTCAGTCACTTTGATGTTTTCTAGTGCCAGAATGATAATTACATAAAAACCTTTTTAGGGAAGGATGAGTGTTCATCAGTCATTGTAAAACTCACTAGCAATTGTCAACGTACTTAGCCTACTTGCCTCCCTCGATAAGTACACCATGTCAATGGAGGATTTGTTAATAAATTACGTTTGCTTCAATGTTTACTGTTTGCTTGTCACGGCTTTCATGGATTGATTACTGTTTCCGCTGCTATCTGAATTAATGTTAATGAAAGTGCTTCGTTGATGAATGTTGGTAAACGATAGGCTGGCTAGTTAAGCAAGAGTGTTTTAGCTAGCATCACACGACCCTTCACAAGTGTGTGAAAATAGTCGAACCGTGACACTCTGCTAGGCACCTATGGCAAAGCCCACCTCCTTCCCTCCTCTTCGTCCCATGATTCATAAGACCCTAAAAAGCACACCAAGCACCACATCTCCACAATAATGGAGGCCTATGAACCCTCATCTCTTATTATTTATCTCTTGGATGTACAAATTACAGACAGTTCAGGACTACCGTTATTGCCATCTTCAATACTACACTACGCACAAAACTCATATTAACCAACACCATCCTTCACCTGCCCTCCATTCTATCTCATTAAAAACATTGCCCTCCATTTCTATCACATTAAAAACATTCTCAATATCACCTCCCAACTTACAAGGCACTCAACTTTGACCTAACACAAATGATCACCCAGCAACTTGAAAATCAAACCCATTCACCAATCACCACCGACATACAGGTCCAAATATATGCCTTTTTCTTAAACAAAGAATGCAGTCCATAAGATCAAGTGCAACATTCATAACGCACATACTCTACAATACACGCACTGACCTTGCCTGAAATTTGCCTCTCCTAACATTTAAAAAATGGCATCAACCTCATCTAACATTTAAATATAATGATGTAAATACCCTCTCCACAGGTGGTGGACCCTCCATGATGACATAATATATTTATCTCAATAACAAATTTAATCCCTTAAACAGTAAGTGAGAGAATTCCTAATACCAACAACACAAGAACTTGAATACCATTCATGAAATGAGCTTCAACAAGAATGCAAGCAATGGTTGCAAAGCTGGCCCTTGAAGCCAGGGGAAAAGATAAAAACTTGTAAACAAATTTAATCCCTTAAACAGTAAGTGAAAGAATTCCTAATACCAACAACACAAGAACTTGAATACCATTCATGAAATGAGCTTCAACAAGAATGCAAGCAATGGTTGCAAAGCTGGCCCTTGAAGGCAGGGGAAAAGATAAAAACTCGTAAACAGACAGGCTAAACAGTTGTTTCTATGTTCATTTCTTCATTTTTTTTTTTTTTTTTTTCCAGTTCCGCAGTTTAGACACCAGTTCCAAAGAAGGGCAACAGACCAACTGATTTTGGTTCTTATGAACTTGATCAACAAACAAACTGGAACAATGTAAAAGTGTGTTATACCTAAATGAAGGGAAGTTGACTTTATTTTTGAAACACCAATGGAGGGTATGCATCATTTCAGCAAACCTGCAAGGAGGTTGGCATGTAATAATTGTTAGATTACCACTTAACCTAAAAGCTTAAGCTATTAGGTTGTGGGCAAACAATGTATATCAAGCTTTAAACTCCCCCGAACATGTCGCCTAACAGCACATGGAGAGGTAAACACAAAAAATAATACCCATTACTAGGAATAAAATATTTTTTTTAAATACCGCACAATAAACATGGACAACCTAGGACCTCCTGGTGACCAACTTTGAAACCATGTTAGATTACCACTTCACCTAAAAGCTTAAATTATTAGGTTGTGAGCCAATAATGTATATTAAGCTTTAACAATATTAATTACTAATACTAATAAATCTCAAAAGCACATGGATCATTGTGCAAATTAAATGAACTTACCATGCAAATGCCTAGTTCAATAATTATTGAAGAGTTAGCGTACAAAGATTATATATATATATATATATATATAGAAGAATTAGTCTCTACTCTCACTCTTCATTGCTATCCACTGAATGAACTTAAGCACATACACAATTTTTTGTTTGCAGTAATCTGGACTAACGTGACCCGACTTGTAACTCATCCTGAGCATAGTTTCAATAAACATAGACAAAAACATAAGCAAAGAAAATTAATTTAAAACAGAGTTAGCACATAAAGTTATAGAAACTATTGATTGCTAATGATGTGAGAGGTATAAGAAAATCGACCTAGTACACACCTCTTTCCTCGTGACACAGATTATTTGCATTACACCTCCAATTATCCCAGTTAATAAAAGGTAGATTTGCACCACATTAGTTGCAACTTGTTTCAGTCTGCTGTAACTTACCATCTGGCACTCAATCAAAGACGTCGAAGATCTGCTTACATCTCTTCTGTCAGAGGACTCAACTTGGAGGTTGATTTGGCAGGTCAATATTCCCAATAAGATTAAACATTTTAAATAAAAGCTACCTGCAACTCCCTGCCAAAACAGGATGATTTCAAGGCATGGATTGGGGCTATGCCAACCTTGGATAATGATCCAAGTAGGTTCCAACGAGATTAAATATTTTGCACAGAAAGCTTGCTGCAACCCCCTGCCAACAAAAATTAATCTAAGAGACATTCTAAACAGGGTGATTTCAAGGCATGGCTTAAGGCTGCTGCAAATTTTGGATAATGATCAAATAGTTTTGTTCTTAGCAGCAACCTGGTTCATTTGATTAATTGGTTTAGCTTTAAATAAATTGGTTCATGAGGGAAAAAGGCTCAATCCTACGAAAGTACCAACCACCAACCAAGGCAATCAGGCAGATGAATACCTGAGAGAGTTTACAAATGCTGCAGATTTAGTCAGGACTACTCCAATTTGAGCAAGGAATTTTCGGCAAGAACTGCCCCAGCCCCATGGAATCTACACGATCAATGTCAATGGGTCCTGTTTTAGTTTCATCATGCCACAAATTTGCAGTGCATGTTGAAGTCAATGGGGCTCAATCCATCTGCAGCTAGCACAATCGTCCAAAACTTCGTAGGGATCCTACAATAATCCAAAGATAAGATGTATCAATGGTAGTAGTTATTTGTTTGCTGCCATGCATCTGATAGTAGTTATCAGATGTATCATTCTAGCTGCTCTTGGTTGAGGAATTGATACCATTACACATCTCATACAATTGACAAGCAGATTGTAACTGGTCCAGTTGCTGTACCACGTGGATCCCTGAAAAATAAATAAATAAAAATAAAAATAAAAATTTACAGCTCCATTAGAAAACACTCACCCTGCATTTGGAAGCATGGATTGTTTGGACCTTGGATTTGGATTTGAGCAAATTTGAACAAATTTCAATACAATTTTATATTACATTTTACCTAAATCCAATACAAATCAAAATCCAAGGTCTCTCCAAACATAGGGTCAAGGTAAATACTGCATAACTAGCATGACTTACCAATCAGGATGCAAGCAGAAAATATGAACATGTAAGCTATGAAAATACTAAGTCATTTTTTTATTTATCTTGATGCATTATTGTAGTACAGGGACATCACTCTTATAAATCTGACTTTAAAAAGACAGATGAGGACCTTAAAAAATTAGCATAAGATACTTTGTTTGCTGCTTTCAAACATTTGTTTTTTCAGATTAGAATCAATAAAAAATAGTAATCAAAGGCCTATAATGGAATTTTTTAAAATTCCTCACTTGTCATTTGAAAGTTGGATTTATAAGAACAGTGTCCCTGTGCAGCAATAATGCATCAAGATAAAATATTTAAAAAGTGAATTTTAGATTAGCAGTGGCAACTTAACAGGCACATAAAGAGGCAAGATTTTAGAGTCCCTGGATCACCAATGAAACCATTCTCGAATGGCAGGGAATCCAAGCATTCAAGTAAAATGTTCTTTTGACACCTCATGATGCTGAACAAGGCTCAACAAGTTAGCTCAACAATATACCGATTCTGTTTCCTTTTTTTTTTTTTTTTAATGCTTTATATTTAACAAAAAAGAACAACCAAAATCCAGCAAAAACACATTTTACGAAGGTATTTTTGTGATGTCAATTATACTTTACCTACCTGACTTTTTAAATTATACTTTACCTACCAGACTTTTTAAAAGTGACGCTAAACCTCCCTGTACCTTGGATTATAGTAAAAATGTCAAGTTATCAATCCAAAGTGATGGAGAAAAGCACCAATTACATCATATTGCCCAAGTCTTCAACCCAAATCATCATGTTTTCAACCAAAACTAGAGTATATACATGCACAGTTTACATGTCTACAAAGTAAGCTAGTAAACTAGAGTACCTTGGAAAATGCAAGAATTTCCAGTTTTCGTCCAATAATCATCAAGAAATTTTAAATTTCTAGTGAAACTTACAAATTCTACTTCTCTTTTTAAAACCTAAAAGCTCTAGGTGATCCACGTACTTCTCTCCAAAGTTGGAAAGAAAGTTTGAATATTTCACTCTAGTCCAAAGTTCAGGAAGGTTTAGTGATTTTCAGAAACATGGGGAGGCAAATTGAACTATCCACTTACCAAAGGGAGGTTTAGTGACATTTTAAAAAGTCAAGGAGGTAAAACCTAAAAAGGCCCCAAACTACATGGATTTAAACACTCTCATTAAAGTGTGACCTGAATTTTGGCAAAAAAGAAAGTGATCAATATGCTGCTCCCTTTCTTGCCAAGGATTGCCAACATTCAAACTTACACACCAGAGAACAATACCCAACAGAAACATGTTTGTATCATATTTTTGACAAAATAAATGACGCAAGAATTCCAAAAGGAGCCATTCGATAACTTGCTCCTTTGTTTCCTTTTTTTCTCTTAAGAAGAACCTTGTTAAAAGGAGGTGAAGCTATGATATTTCAGAAAGTCATATCTCAAACTAAGATCTATACAGACTGTTTATTTATCTGCTTCTGGAAGTAACCTGCATCACTTTTTGATGAAAAAGAAATGTTGAATTGAACTCAAAGTAGGACCACTAACAAGACCAACGAATTCTGGAAAAGAAAAAAACAGAAGCAATGGAAATATGAAAAATAAACCAATAGTTGGTCTATGATTAAAAAGATAATTGCATAAAAATGCCTAAATACAATAACATGAACACAGCCATTTACTACAAAAGCTTCTCCAGGATACATCTCTTTTCTGTCAGAGTTTGAAGCAAAGCCATTTACCAAAAAAATCTTCTCCAGATACATCTCTTTTCTGTCAAAATTTGAAGCGAAAAGTCCAATTTATTTTAAGGCAGTGTCATCCTGCTGAAGGGACAAACCTAATCGATTGATCATCAAAACAGTGTGGGAAACCCAATAAATAAATAAATAAAATGCTGATGCATGATCGCACACATACAAACAAAAGGATGTTATTAGCATCCATTGATCGTAAAATGATTTTAAAAATGTGCAAACGTTAAGATCCCAATAATGAAAATAGTGTTGACCCTATAGGTCACACCCGGTTTTGATTATGACAAATACTCATTGTATTTAATGGGTGTTTAAGACTTTGTGCAGGAACCTTAAATTGCCAAAATCGAGATGGGCACAAAGCAAGTGAAGCTTGAAGACCAATTCATGTTTATAATTGTAATATATATTCAGTTGTGTAATTGGTCTATAATACTAATTAGGGTCCTTGGTTTGTAATAAGCACACACATCACATGCATGGTATAATACGTAAGCTCAAACCAAGTATAACTAAAAATGAACTTAGAAAGACCTTAGGGGTTACCCTTAGTCGACCGACACTGGATTTTTTCGGTCTCTTCAAAAGGACCCAAAAATGACCCTAGGATACTCACTCATGCTTATATATGTTAGGCACATTGAATAGGGTGTTTGTAAATCAAAACAGGACCGAAATGCACACTTTATGCACTTTCGGTCGACCGGCCTATGCAGTTCATTCTGCCCCGGTCGACCAAAACCGGTCTGGGTCAACATTTTGACCTCAGCCTAGTCGACCGAACCATTATAGTTCAAACCCTCCGGTCGACCGAACCTCCTAAAGTCAACACTTTGACCACCTAGTCGACCGAACCCAAATTGCATTACAATAGTCTGGTCGACCGAGGGTCCTCTGGAGAAATCCCAACTGTCTGGTCAACCGAATCACCCAGGTCAAAATAGTTTGGTCGACCGAACCTCGGAAAAATGAAAAAATCACCTCGGACATATACATCCAGTCAACCAAGTCCCAAGTTCAAAAATGGCCCGGTCAACCATATCATATGAACTTTGGTCGACCGAAAGTGTTCTGGTCGACCGGGTCTCTCGGATTGCCCTGAATTTTTTATCGTGGTTAATTTTTTAAAACAGGGTTAAAATAATTAAAAGGTCATTAATCTTTTCTAATTATACCAAACTTGTCTCCAACGGTCATAATTCATGGGGTGTCTATATATACCCCTTCATTTAGAAAAATTAGGAATAAGATTAGCAAAACAAAATGAAAAACTTCTCTCAAGCCAAAAATCTTCCTACTACTCATACTCTCTCTAAAACCACTCAAACTTACCTTCTTCAATTCTCTATATCATCTGTAAGTGTATTGAGTGTTGATATTAAGAGATTTGCTCTCTCATTTGTTGAGTGTTTGAATCGATTTTTACGAGAGCATAACCTAAGTATTCTTAGGAGGCTTTGCTCATTAGTCTGTCCTAAGAAGACTTGTATTGAACTTCCGAGTGTTACATTCTCGTTGCACGTTGCAATAACTTAGGAAGTTTGTATTTGTTTTGGGTTGCAAAACCTCTTCAAAACCTACTCAAATATCTTTTGAGTTTACAGTGATATATTTGTGAAAAGATATATGTATTTGTGATATTAATCTTTGTTGCAATATTTATTCAAATATACATCATTTTGCTAAATACAAATATTACATATATCTTGCAAACCAAGCATATACACTATTCACGTGATTGATATACTCTGCACTTTGGAATATTTGAAACTTGAGTAATATCTTTGTTTAAGCACCTTGATTGAGAATATCTTGAAATACAAAAATTGATTGTTGACACTCTCACGTACTCATTACACTGATAGAAAATACATTTGAGAGTTGAACTATTTAGACCACAGTGAGCTTACGTATTAAATCATTTGTGGTGTATGTGATTGAACGCATTTGGCTACAAATCTACTTTACGTGAAAGCACTTATCGATTGTACCATTTGATTGTAAAATCTGAGTGATTCTAGGCATGGCCTGAGGGAGCGGTAACCCAGTCCGGTAAGGATTGTTGTAAAGGTTGAGGTCAGTCATGTGCTAATTGACCTGATTTGTATAGGTGTCGCTCCACCCGTTTAAGTGAGCAAGTTATAGTAGTAATCCTTGAGCTTGTTAGCCAAGACGGAAAGCAATTGGCCGAACCTCGATAACATTCCTGCGTGTCACTCTTACTCTACTGCTTTCTAATGTATGTGTGATTGATTAAATTGATTTATTTACTTTCTGGTATACGTTTACATTACTTGCACTAGATTGTCCATAGGGTTGTGAATATACTGGTGTTAGGAGATTAACCTAGGGCTTAAAGCTTAAAAATACCAATTCACCCCCCCTCTTGGGATCACGGTAAAGCTAACAAATAGTATCATATCAACTTCCAGTGTGAGTCGCAAAAGAAGATTAGCCAGAAAGAAAAAGGCCAATTTCACGGAAAGCTTAGGCCAGCCTTTGCTTGAAAAAGAAAAGAGCCACTAACTTCCACAAGATTAAGAATCTAGCAGATAATAGGCCTCCAATCATTTCTAGGATGTGTGCAAACAGTTAAATCTTCAGCTTTCAACTGTCATCAATTTAACATCTTCTAAAGCTGATAACCTGTTTCATTTCCTCTAATCAAAAAGGCATCTTCATAACATTTAAAAAAAAATCCAAAAGTAGGTACATAGAGGTAGAAAAACTAAATCTATGAACATGAACATCAACCTCCATTTGAAACTAGATAGTCATCCCCTTCTGTTTCAACATTTTTGTTAGAAGTATTTTCTTGCATTTAATTAGGAATTGATTCCAAATTTAATTCATTTCCAAGTGTATGAAACAATATTTTATTCATGTCCTTGACACCAGCTTGGAAATTTCAATATGGTGAATTCAATATCTAAAGAAAACCAATGATGAACAAAATAAACTGAAGGGGGAAAAGAATTTAAAGAACCTTTTTTTTAATGGAAAAACTGAACCATTTCAAAGTTCATATATCACTGCAAGAACATTATGAGAAACAACAAAGTCTTTGACAGCACTTCTGCAGCAGATTCAACAGTTCTGGTATTTCTTTCCTAGTGATATACCATTATGCATTTCAATGCCTGAGCTCATAATCCCACATCAAAGGTTGTAACATGCAGCAATAAATCAGTTGAGGTGAATTGTTACATCCAAGACACAAGAAATCAAACAGAAATCAAACACACAGATGAAACATCGGTAGCAGGCATAGGAACAAGATATCAAATTTAAGGCATGACCACCTCTATTCTGAGCCAAATTATGAGGGGTGGAAAATGCAATGATGCTTGAGTAGTTCAAGCTTCAACAATTTACACTCCACCTATAGGGAACTGTTAGAACTTGAGTTAAAGTCTTTAACAACAAAATTACAGAGAAATGCAGAGATAATTCATTTGATCAACTAGGCAAATACTGGAAGGCACAAGTTCCCAAGTCCAAGAAAAAGTTGATGACAATAGCCATTAAAAAACACAATATCAAAAGAAATAATTAAAATAAGATTATAAATTATTACATAATTCAAAGGCCAATTCAAAATGCAACCATTTTTTAACAACAACAACAATAATAATAACATGCAATTCATACATAAACCTGTCAACCTTCAACGCTTAACCATGTATAGATCACTTCATAACAAGGCTAAATATGGATTTTTAAAAATATAACTAGGTCTTTAAAACAAGGGTCTTTCAAATATAATAGGCCACTTCATAACCATATGCAAATATAACTAGGATATTTTTGTCACTTTATTTTTAATAATTCATGGTTTGAGAATCAGCATATCCACCTTTTAATACGAGAAGAGGGATTCCGGCATTCAAGAGCTTTGTGGGAATATATATATATATATATAATTTCGTGGAATGGGATTACCAATTATAAAACGTAAAACAAAGGTGGGAATACCTGGGAATCAATGAGGATTCCCACGAATCATTCATTGAATTTGCGAACCAAACACTACAAGAAAGTCACAGAAAAACAACCACATTTAAATTAAGACATAAATATTATTGGGAAAAAAATCCATTCACAATATAATTATGACAAAAGTCAAATCATAAAAACTAAATGTAACTCCAACATAAATTAAACATAAAAAAATCCTTCGGAATTTTTTTTTTTTAACACAAGTATCCCTCTGAAAACTAAAATTTGTTTGCACCCTTGAAAACTAAAATTTGTTAGCATAATAACAAAAACAATTAAGAAATGTCAAATGGAAATTACAAATAAAAAATAATTGGAAGAACAAATAAAACTACTAAGCAGAATATCACAAATCCAAGTACTAGACATAAAAAAAGACAACGTGGAAAACATTCAATTAATGTGAAGTAAATAGTAGTAACCTATAATTTTATGCCACATAAATAAAAAATATGTATAAATCACTAAATCAAGCAACAAAAAACCAAATGAACCACAAAGGGTTTTAAAAAAAAAAACACATTAAATTGTATTATACCTCATTTAAGCTTACAAGGGCTAAAAGTAATGCAGAGGTTCATATATCACATGTTCTATTTGCAGTTGACACCATAACCTTCTGTCATCCTGAAGAGGAGAAAATTCTCAATTTGAGGTTCAATTTGTTGGCATGTGAAGCTACTTGAATGCTGAAAATCAACTAAGGTAAGAGCAATACTGTCCCCATTTGGCAGATTTAATGGTAAGAGACTGGCTAAGATAGTGGGATGTGGCTCAGTTCTTTGGCCTATCACTTACCCTGCAAGGTGGAATGGTCAACTCCAGTCTAAAGGAAGAAGATTAACCCTGTTAAGAGTACATTAGCCAACCTGCACATTTCCTTCGTGTCTTTACTCAATACTCCCAGCATCAGTCACAAAGAAGATTGAGAAAGGAGATTTTGTGAGAAGTCAATGAAGGTGTTCATGAGTATCATGTAGTGAGATGGGAACTTCCTTCTGAAAGAGGGATGGAAAACATTGACCTGCAAGTTGAAAATAAAACCTTAATAGGCAAGTGGTTGTGCAGATTCCTCCAAGAAAAGAAACAGTGTCGAGGAAAGCAGCAGTTACCAAATATGGAGAAAGTTACAAAATTACAATGAGTTGGGGATTAATGGGAGTAGAAATCCCTGTGATGTTGGGTTTTGAGAGTTATATAGAAAGGGCTGAGAGGAGTTCTTTGAAGGCATAGTGTTTGAGGTGGATCTAATGGTAATTCAGTGTTTCTCCAGCTTGATGAGTGGTGTGTTGAAATCACTGAAATTCCAATTACCTTAAGAATTCATACTTTGCTATTGAAAAAAGCAACACGATCAGTGGGCGTGTTGAGGTAAAAGGTAACTACTTAAGCTGGAATAACCTAAGAAGAGAATATTGAAATGAAAATCCTGAAAATCCATGAATCTGATCACCCTCGTACAGGAAAGTGGGATAGAAGGCAGAGAAGAGGACAGAGCAGCATCGATCGATACAAAAGAAAATTTAAAGTCATATCCTACTATTTGCTTAAAACAAAAAACAAAACAAAACAAAAAAAAACAAACAAACAAACAAACAAAACAAAACAAAAAGAGTAGAAGTAAATATTGCTTCCTTTGAAAGGCATTATGAGATCCAAAAGCACCTCCAATTCAAAAGTATCCTTTTTCACTTTGGAAACAGGTTAGGGTAAAATTCTCGCCCAAGATCTTTTCTTGAAGAGAGACATGCATCTTATGTAAAGAAGATGAAGACACAATTTATCGCCTGAAACTTCACTGCAAACAGGTAAAAAATCTGTGGTACCTGATTTTTTTTTATGCTGCAACTCAACAGGGTCATTGCTAGAGATGATAAACAACTTTAAAATTCTGTAGAGGCTTGAGGCTCGTTTAGTTGTGGAAAACATTTTCCATTTTTCCTTTTGAGTTTTCCAAATAATTATAATAATTTCACCTTATTTTCTTTGTTTGCAAAAATCATATTAAAAAAGTTGAAAATAAAGAGTTGCTTAGTTGTGCAAAACAATTTTTCATTTTTCATTTTTAGATTTCAAAATAATTACAAAAAATATAAATTGCTTACATTTTTTTTTCTAAAGATTATATAATGCAATATTTGGGATAATGGACTTTGGCGCTTGGATTTTGATTTGTGTGGATTTTTAAAGAAAAAATAATTTTACACTATATCGAGTCATAATCCACATAAATCAAAGTCCAGATGCCCCTTCAAAGATTGCCTTTTTCACATGGGAAGCTACTCTTGGAAAAATCCTTACCATAGACAATCTTCAGAAAAAAGGTCTCCCTCTTGTCAATAGATGATTTTTATGTTTGGAGCAGGAGGGATTGATCGATCACATATCCTGCATTGTTCATGGACCAAGAAATTGTGGAACTTAGCCATCTCCATTGTAAATCAGAAATGGATCACTACAGCTACAGTGGGAGGTGAACTTTGAGGATGGGAAGGGATCAGATCTAATAAGGGAGAAGATCTGTCTCCCTCATTCCCCTTCTGGGTGGTGTGGAGAGAAAGGAACAGAAGAGCCTTTCAAGGGATTATCTCTCCTATTCAGGCTGTCATGGACCATCGGATGGCTATGATCTCTAGCTGGCATTCTGAGCTAGTTGAAAGGGACCCCTTTGTAATCCTTGATTTTCTTGATACTTTTCAGTAAGGGGTGTTTCTTTCTCGTTGTTTCTTTTGTACTTGGGTGCCATCCCCTTAATGCCTCGTTTCTATGATTATCAAAAAAACAAAAAACAAAAAACAAAAAAAACAAAATACATGTGCACTGAAATGCAGATTAAAAAATCAAAAAATCTAGAAAATAAAAAAAAAATCACTTTTCAATTTTTCTATATAAATTTAGAAAATGGAAAACAAGATGGAATTCTTTTTTGTACTTATTTGAAATATTAAAAACGGAAAATAAGACTACTAACTATTTCCACAAGCAAATAGGAACAGAACTTTTTATTATTGTTCATTTTTTTCCACAAATGTTGTAAAACTGAAAAAATTAGCCGATTCTTTTCTGTAAATCCTTGAAAATTAAAATGGAAAATGAAATTTGCTTTCCACAACTAAACGAGCCCTTAATTTTGTAGGCAAAAGGATAAGGATCTCAAGGATGTCGTCATACTTGCCATCTTCAGGATTTTGTGTGGAAAGAGAGAAATGCAAGGGCACAGGAAGGGAAAGAAATTTTTCTGAAGAATATCATATCATTTTGGATTACGACCTTGCATTTTATGGCCAAAAGGAGATGTTGGAAAAAATTTTGACTCCTTTTTGTGGAGAACAAGTCATTTTTTTGTTATTTTCGTTTCTGTTATACATGGGTGACTCCCCCATTGGAGTCTAATTGCACTACAACTCCATACTTCATCCATAAAAGTGGGGCAGAAAAGCTTTCAAAGGTTTGTGCGGCCAATAGAATCCAATCTCATTTTTCAACCTTGAAGGAGCGACATTCTTTTGGATCAATAGTAGGGTTGCTCCTTTGTCACCGGTTGATCACGGGGAGTCCAAGGAAACAGCCTCTCTGCATTAAAGCAGGGTAAAGCTGTGTATATTGCAATGACACTCCCCTTACCCTGGCAAAGCGGGGAGCCATGTTGCCTGAGGACACCCTAAGGAACGACATTCTTAACCTCAATTGAAAATCAAGGAGGGGAAGACAAAAGAAAGAATGATTTCTACATCTTTCAAAAACACTGGTTCCCTCAAATCTTTGGTCACTTTAGACTTGAAAATATAGTCTCCATTGTTTTTCCGTGATTGCAAATTTAATATATCTTCAGTAGAAGCTGGAAAATTCAAGAAATACTATATAATGTCCACTATAACTGTTAAGGAACAAGTAACAAAAAGAAAATGTTAAAGTTGAAATATGGTTAAAATGACATGTGTTATACAAGTCCAAGAAAAGTACCTTTCTGAAGCACAGCATGATTCTTCAAAAAGGTAAATCGACACTATCCTACAGTCTACAAGCAGCTCGCCTACAAAAATAAATAAATAAACAAATAAATAAGCAAGGATCATAAAATCAAGCATAAAATGCTTCAAACCAGCAGAATTTGGACACCCAAATTTATGTACCATAAGTTCATTTGAACAAGTAAACTACAAATCTGATACAATACTAGGGATAAAAATATGTCAACTGCATATTAACATCCAACCTTTTATGAGCTTTCTCATCATTCTAGAGTTGTACATGTCTTTGGTTATTTGTAGCCATAAAGCAATGCAGTGTATATAACTTCATCAATAGCTGCTACTCTCCAGTGTTATGGACTTAACTTTTTTTTTCTCCCTTTCCTCAATGGCAAAACCTATTTGTCAAGGCATTATAAATCACAGCATCCAGGATAATTCCATTTCTGAATAGCTCACTAAACAGCTGTGATTTTCACATTACACCATTTATAGTTGTCAAGGCAGTATGAATGATGGCGTCAAGGCATTTTCATTTCTGGCCATCTCACCAAGAAGAATACCTAACTGTTTCAGATTACATGATTTAGAGTGCCCCATAAATCAGCATTGGTATATAAGTTTACACCCTACAATGACACTGCCTGCAACACGCCCCCACTAAAATCTATCTGATCTAACTCAAAATGACTGGCCCATTGTACATCAGGCAATGTTAACAACAACCCTTCTGCTCTTGCATGATCCAAAGAGCAAGCATATACATCATCAACAAGACCAATGTTGCACTTTACATTTATTAGAAATTAGAGAAAAACATGTGACACAACTTTTAACCATATAAGCTTGAATTATTGGCCATGAAAGGAACGTCAACCATGGTAATGGAATTATTACATATGCATTATTGTGCCATCTATGTTTGGTTACTGGAAAGGAATGAAGATTGGAATAGAATCAATAATTGAAAGGAATTAAGGCTGGGATGGAATCAAGGCAGGACTGCAATGCAATTACTACATCCGGTTGTAAATGCAGAATAATGGTCGGAATCACAGTTCTCATTCCTTTTCAATGTTTGATCTGCTTGCTTGATTACAAGTATAGAATGGAAAAACAAAAGGGGAAAAAAAAAAAAGCCAGTTTTCCAAAATTACCCCAAACTAAAATTGTCTAAACTTTAAACTTTAAGCTTCTGATACAGTCCCAAAAAAAAAGGAACTATTTCATGTAAAGGAAAAATATACAATACCTTGCATATTAAATAAAAATGATAAAAAAATCCTTTCAAACAGGCACTTGTTAATCATTATTTTAGCCATTTAACATTGTATTATTGCTGTGTTAGCAAGTGTGAGTTAGTAGAGGTATTATGGTCATTGTAATGTACTCAGCATATACTATTAATAGAGGAAGGGGCCTATCATTGTCATTAGGTCTTCCAATTTACCCAATACTTCAACATGGTATCAGAGCGAGATCAGACCTAAACCCTAACCACGTAGCTAGTGCCAAACCAAACCCTTAACCTCATAATCAAATCTTCCACTATAGGAGGATTGTCAACACCACCAAAGACCAAAAACAACTCCAGAAATCACCAGAAAACCACAGTGGTCACTGGAGAACTCCTGGTCACCATTTCAGAATCTCAAGAAACACTTAAGATTTTGCAAAACCAACCCCATATATAGTTACAAACAATGCCGATCTGCAAACCCACTGAAATTTCATCACTGGAGGAGCAGCCATGCACCCCCACATGCTGGACAAGAGCTGCTAGCTCCGATGCCACAGGACAGCACGTGAGAGCTCATTCAGCACAGTTTATGCTCCTATTTCATCCAAAATACCTTGAATACCTCCATACTCCATGATATCAAGTTGCATCGAAACTTTTTTAGTTGGTTACTCGGGCACTTTGTTAATGGTTGTTCGACACCAAGGGTTGCATGTTAGCTTCTTGGGGCTGTGTCAATGTTATGCTAGTTTGTTGGTGACTTGTGTATGATCATTTCAGCTGTTCACTTGTTTGTGGCTGTTTATTTTTCTGGGCATTGACCTTGATCATTTTTGGTCTCATTTGTGAGTGTTGTGATGGAGTCCATGAATCCCGAAAGTATGTTTCCTTCATCATTGCCATAGATAACAACCAAGAACTTGGATGGAAAGAATTATGTGTCATGGTCTGAGGCTGTCAAGATCTATTTGATAGGGTTAGGTAAATTTAAACACTTGTTCCAATCCGGGCCTCTTGACCAACAAAAAGAAAAGCTGTATGGATTCAGAAAGATGCATTGCCCGTCTCCCTATTGTGGAACTTGATGGAACCCCAAGTTGCACAAATGAGCATGCATTTAGATGTAAACAAGGAGATTTACAATTATGCCAAGCTTTTATATTCCAATAACATTACACGTATGTACGATTTATCCCAAAAATACTTTCAGTTACAACTAGAAGACAACAGTGTCAAATAGTACCTTCTAGAGATGATGCGAATCTATGAGGAACTTAACATCATGCAACTAATAACTACTAATACCCATGAGATGCAAAAGTAGAGGCAGCAGATGACAATCCTTCAAGTCCTAGCTAGTTTGGAACCCGAATTCGAGGCAATCTCAGATCCTTGGTAGTGCGAGTGCCATAATTTGCATTGATATTTATTCACGCATCCTTCATGCTTCCTCCAACATACATTCCTTAGCCCCTGGGTCTGAGAAGACTGCTTTTGTTAAACAAGGTGATTTTGGATTTCCAAGTAGTCACAAAAATTCTCAGGGTGGTTCTTCAACCGTACAAGTGGTTGCGGTGGAAAGGATGGATATGGTAGAGGTCCCCTTGCAAGTGCACTAATTGTGGACAAGGAGGTCATAACATTGGGCAGTGTTGAGATATTCACAGTAAGCCACCACACATCATCAATGCAACCACGACAAATTCCACTCTTAGCATACTATATCTATGTCAAAGGAAGAGTATTCCAAGCTCCAGCAATACCAAGCATCCGAGCAAACTTCTCTTCCTATCGCACTTCTTACTCATATAGGTAACCATACAGCTTCCCTATTGTCCAGCATTTCTCGCACTAGTCCTTGGGTCATATATTCAGACACTACTGACCACATGACAGGTAAAGCCAATTCCTTTCGCACCTTCCAATATTCCAAAGATGACCTGTTACTCTCCTCACTCTTCTCCTTTTCTCTTCCTCTTCTTCCTTCTCTTCTTCTACTTTCTTCTCTGTTTCTGATCTCCTGTTCCGTCCATAATTCCCTGCTGCTCAGCAGCAGTCTGCCCTCTTCTTCTTGTTTGTTTCTCTTCTCCTTCACTTCCTCTTCTTTCTTCTCTGTTCTGTAACCTCTCCTTCTCCTCTCTTGTTCTTTTTCTTCTTCCAAAAAGCAGTTCTGCAGTTTCAGAACTTTTCAGAAAATTTCAGCCGCATCCCCATTCTTTCAAACACCACCTTCCAGCCACCATCCTGCAACACCACCCATACCACCAAAAACAGCAACCCACCCCCCGCAGAAAAACCCTTCCCCTCAAAATTTCATTGCCATCTGATCATCAGAGGACCCCCACATGCCGGCCAAACTTCTCCAGCCACCAACCCCTTCAAAAAATCCACCATTGCAGGAGTTCTTTTGACATACAGCCACCAGCACTGTATTCCCCCACCCCTGATCTACCCTCGCCTGAAAAGTCATCACCAGAGCACCATTGCCAGTGCCCCATGCGCCGGCAACTGCAAGTGAGAGTGCCTGCCTGCATCTCCTGTTTCCAGTCTCACAAGAACTTGCCCAGCCACGATATTGTGGATTTTCTCTGTGATATTTTGAGCGGCAAGAATATATTTTGATTGTGAACACAATATAATGCAAGCATATGTGATAATTTTTGGCACAGAACCCTAGAAATTGTCACTCCAGCGAAAAAAATCAGGTCATGTTGCTGTAATTTGTGAGTTTTCTTTGTGAATTTGTTTCATTTCAGCAGGACAATCAATATCAAGGTGAAGTGAAGATAGTTTTTGAGAAATTGGGAGTAAGGCTTGTGGAAAATTGTGTTGGGAGGGTTGTTGGCGATATCTATGTTGCAGCATATATATCCATAAATTCAACCACATGTTGACAAATTATAGGAAAAAGGAATGCCATTTATCATACCGTGGGCACAATTTCAAGCTCTTCAACACCTTTCTCAAATGTGGAGAAAGGTTCGTCTCAAAATCATTATTGATAGAAGATGTCCAATGAATTTGGTTTCTATAAATGTAGTCACTCGAATGCAGCTCATCTGGAACCTCACCGAGAGCCCTATGAGATGTTTTGGGTTGATTACTCTATTGTACATGTTTATGAAAGATGTTTGGTTCCCATCCAAATGGGTGAATATTTGGCAAATATTTGGTGTGATATCCTAACTATGAAGATTGGCCACGTACTCCTTGGTTCTCCTTTGTTGGATGATTTAGGTGTGACTCAAGGACATGAGAACACATGTCTTTCACTATATTGGGAAGAAAATCGTTTTGAAGTCCGCTCTACCAATGAACCAAGACAAAGAATCAGTCACAAATACTCAGCTTGAAGACAATACAAGGAAGGAAATGAATGTGTTTGAAGACATCCAAAGTCCATCAAACATTCCTATTGTAGGGTTTGTCATTCCCGATGTGCTTATTGATGCCAACTCTCAATTCAAGTCTATGATGCTACCAAAGGATTGCGGTTTCTTGTAACACTCAAGTGCTGGCTTTCGAAGAATCCAAGTTTGCTTCTCCGTTTTGATCCTCCAACATTTCAAAATTCGAGGCCGAATTTTTTCTAACTGGGGCAGAATTGATGTAGGACAAGAAGCAAGACCTTGGGAGGATCCTTGCTCAAGAATAATTAAGAAGAGTAGGGTTAAGGAATTATTATGTGTGTTTAGTATTAATTAGTATAATATTATGTGTATTTGGGGGTTGTTTGTTGTTGGCCTTACAAGGCTTAAAATCTTGTTATTTAGTTTTCATGTTAACAAACAAGTGGAACTTAACATATTTGTGTGAGTAATGATTTCAGGGCTCATATATGAGAAAGCAAGGTCAAAGTACTCACAAGGATCAAATGAAGCTTAAAAGAGTTAAAGCATGGATTTAAAGATGATTTAAATAAAGTTTGAAGATTATGAGAGCATGCATATTAAAGTGAACTTGCTATAAGCCTAAAGTACATTGAAAGCTTGAAGAAAAGATGGACTTAAAGCAAAGACAAAGCATGAAGACTTCAAGAGTTGAAGGAATCTTAAGAAAGCTTTATGTAAGTACTTCATTCGATTTCAATATGGATACAAGAAGCTCTTAGGTTAATTTATTAGACCTAGAAACCTTTTAACATACTTGGAAAATATTTTTATAAGGTCAAAAATTGTTTCAAAAAGGTTAGAATCATTTTTGGAATGAAAAACACCAAAAAGAGGATTTTCCAATTGCTATCATTTTTCATACATCCGCATTGAGGTGCAATTTTCTCTATCAAAAACTCCTTATTTTAAAAAATATTCAACATGAAAGTTGTAGTATTTTCTCTTAGCTTTCTTTTGACACCAAGCTAATTTGGAGTTGAATAGAAAAAATTATGACCAAAACACTGAAGCGGAGTCGAAGCTGTCAGCCAACTGAACACTGTTCATGGCGGAACATCAGAAGACTGAACTGGACACTTCGGTCGTCTGACCATTGACCTCGGTCGTCTGAAGAATATCTTTAGTTGACTGAAGATTAAGTTCAGTCATCTGAAGTTTTTGCTGAAATTTTTCTAACGAAGCAGAACCACCTCAGACAACTGAACTTGAAAGTTCAGACGTCTGAACACTGTTAACGGTCATATTTTTTAAAAGTTTTTAAATTCAAACTTATATTTCTTGTGCTCCAAACTTTCTATAAACTTGAGGGACACTTCAAGACACTTGGGGAACACGAAATAGAGTTGATTTATCATCTATAAATAACCTCCCAAGGCTAAGGATTAAATACACCAAGAAAATACAGAAAACAAGTTTTCTTGCTCTCAAATCTCCCAATTCTCTCAAAGCTCTCTTGTGCAATCAGTTTCTAAGTTTCACTACTGAGATTTGTTGTGAATTTATCAAAAAAATTCTGAGTCTACTCTTAATTCTTTCAACCTAGAAAGAAGGCTTACGATGATATCTTCTTGAGCTTCATATTTCATATTGTGAATTTGTTTGAAGTATATTAGTTTTTAACTTGTACTAATTAGCTCTTTGTGTGAGCATTCTTTGTACATCTATTTGAATTGTATCTTGTAGATTGACGATTCCAAGGATTGTTTGGATCGTTGGCTAAGCAAGGGGATATTGCTTAGAGAGGCGGGCTCTAGCCTAGTTAAGGAGTGACCGGATGAGGAGATATCGTTTGGAGAAAGCGGACTCTAGCCTTAACTAAGGAATGTTGTAAAGGTATTGTTCCGCCCGTCAAAAGAACAGGTTTAGTGAATCCTTTGGTGGTTTGCCAAAGGCGAGGACGTAGACTAGGTATAAGCCGAACCTCGTAAAAATCTCTGTCTCACTCTCTCTTTCCCTTACTTTTTATTTTCAGCATATTTAAATTGTGTGGATGGTTTAATTGATAATCATATATACTACGCAATATAGAAATCAAGTAAACTTGAAGTCTAATTTTGATTTGGGTTGCGGAAACCGAAAGGGAGTACGTTGGTTATACCATATCTTGCGGAAACCATACAGGAGTACGTTACTTAGTTAAACAGCCCAAGGATAAATTAACTAAGAGTTTAGTTGAGTTCTGAATAATTGAGAAGAGTGTAGATATTGTGTTGATTGGATGTTATATTGCACATCATATTGAAGAAGCAAAACCATCAATACAGGGCTTTATATCAGCAAGTACAAATTTCATATATACAGGGCTTATATAAACAAACAAACTATTTTAAGTGCTTATATTGCCAAAGTGGTGTATGTGTTAATTTTGGTTTGGTTGTTTACTTTCAATTTGTGATTGATTGGATTGGATGATTACTTACTTGAATGTTTGAATGATTATGTTGTTGTGGATTGAATTAAGAAATAAGCTTTTGCTGAAAGTCTGAAAAATCAAAAAGTTAAGAATTGGTTAAAAAGAAGTTTAAGGATTCTTAAAAAGAATTAAAAGAAATTTTTAAAATCCAATTCACCCCCCCCCCCCTCTTGGGACTAAACCTTGCTTTTCATTTGTGATATTTGTGTAAGGTAGAGATATGTTTGTAATGTAATGTAATGTAGTTTTAGGGGTTTATGTGTAATTTATGTAAAGAGGCTTTCTTATAAATAGTGTGTGAAAGCCATGATGTAGGCAGCTGTTGATGAGTTTGAATTGAATTGAACATGAGTTTTCCCCCAGTTATCTCCTTTATCCTCCCTTTCCTTCCTTCCTCTCTTCTAATTTCTCTATGGCTGCAGAACCTTGAGGCTGCCCCTGCATCACTATGTCAATTAGCAAGATTACAAAACCCTTGAATAGTTCAGTAACACTCATTTTTTTCACAATCAAGTGTTGAAGAAAAGGAAGACAATTGGCGATGGACATTAGGCTGGTGGACCTTACTAATTTGAGTTGCTATCTTTTCCTACTGCCTGCACAGCCACTCTAAATCCATTGTCGCCTAGGTCATCCTTCATTAAACAAGCCAAAAAAAAACTAGTTTCTACTTAAAGTTTTGTGTCTAGTCATGGAGTGTGAGTCTTTCCGGTCATAAAAAATACATTTTATGGCATGTGGATCCAACTTGCATCATTTTTTTTGTTTCCACCACTGTTACCTTCTTGAGTCTGCAGCATACTATTCTCATTCCTTTAGCCCCTTCTGACCTCGATGCGTCCCTTTTCCATATTTTGACTTATTATATCAGCCAGTCATCCACCTACATCTTCATCTAGCTTGACTCCTTCTCATCGCCACAATCATCCTAATTTTCTAGTGTATATACACTATATATAATGTCAAGTCAAGGGCAGAGAACCTCCTCCAACTTCTACCACTATAACTTCAGTTTCCTTATCTGTGCGAGATGTTGATTTCCCATTGTTGTCTGAAAAGATAAATGCAACCATATACGAATCCAATTTCTAAATTTGTTTGCCATGATCTCTTGTCGCCCTCATATTACTATTTTGTTAATACTCTATTTCCATTGCTCTTTACTGAAGCCATATCTCATTCTGAGCAAAGGATTGCAATGGTTGAAGGGATGCATGTGTTTTAGAATAATGATACTTGGGAACATTTACCTCTTCTCGATAAGTCTGTGGTTGGTTGTCACTAAGTGTGTACCGTGAAAGTCAATCCTAATGGTTTTGCAGCTCATTAAAAGGCCCACTTTGTTGCTAAAGGATACACTCAGGTGCATAGTCTAGATTAGTTAGACACATTCTCCTTGGTTGCTAACCTTACCTCATTTTTCTTATCTCCTTAGCAGCCACTTGTCAATAACCTCTACATGAAGAATGCCTTCTTACATGGTAATAGTTAGGAGGAGGTCCATATGGAGCAACCAATGGGTTATGTTGCTCAAAAGGAATCACGATTACTGTGCTGGCTCCAAGAAATCATTGTATGGTCTAAAGCAATCTCCTTGAGCACCATTTTGTCAAATCAGTGTCATAGTACTTGAATTTGGCCTTCCGCAGTGTGTAGTTGGTCACTCTATTGCATTGCCATATTAGTTCCAATAAGATACTACTCATTGTATATGTGCATGATATTGTGATTGTCAAGGTATCCAATGCCTAAACTACAAACTAAATTTCATGGCAAGATTTAGGACATTGAAAAAATTCTAGGAAATTGAAGTATCCAGATCTCATGAAGGAACTGTTTTGTCACTAAGGAAGTATTTTCTTAACCTTTTAGATGAAATTGGGTGTTGGGATCCTAATAGTAGTGCCAGATGTCGATGATTTACTAGCTAACCCTAGACAATACCAGAGACCTATTCAAAAGTTGAATTATCTCACAATTACTTGATGAGATATATCTTTTGCAACAAGTGTTATGAGCTAGTTTCTTTATTCTCTATGAACCAGTCACTAGGATGCCATCATTCATGTCTTCAAATACCTCAAAAGTGCACTTGGAAGTGGTCTCTTATATCAGGATCATGATCACACTAATATTCAGGATATACATATGTAGATCAGACCAACTCACCTTCCAACACAAGAGATCCAAACCAAGGTACAGTTTTTTAATTGGTGCAAAGTCTAGTAACTTGGTATCTTGGAAGAGTAAGAAACAAGTTATGGTGGCCTAATTGAGTTCTAAGTCAAAATATCAATCCATGGCCCACATTACATGTGAACTTGTTTGGCTAGAGAACATATTGGAAGAACTTGGTTTTCCACATTCTCGACTTACGGAGTTGATTTGTGATAATCAAGCTACTATTCATACTGGCTCTAACCTAGTCTTCCGACAGACAAAAAGAATTGAAGTTGATTATCATATGACATCTATGAAGAAATATGCGCAATAGTTTTGCAAAAAGTCTTCGACCTTTTCTCGTAATTATAGTTCTTACTTTGGTAAAAGATTTTAGAATTTCTATGTTTATTTTTTTTATTTTTTTTTTTCTTTAGATACAGAAACTTTTATTAATGCAAAAAATAAGAAAAAACTACAAGAAAAAGGGACAAGCAATCCTTCTTTGCAACAAAAACAAAAGTAATAAAGAAACAAATAATCTGCCTTTGAATCCATTCGGATATCAGACAACAAAATACCCTTAAAAACCCCAAAAGAATAAGCCCAACATGCAGACAAAAACGAAGCTTTCTCCCAAATCAAATGCATTGGAGTCTTCTGATCTCCAATTATCCTGGCATTCCTTTCAAGCTTAAAAGTCCACAATATAGCAAGAAACACACAAAACCAAAACCTTTTCATTTTCTCTTCCTTCTGAAGTCCCAAAGTTGTATCGATATGAAATCATAAATAGTCTTCAGAGCCACCTAATCCTCGCCACTATAGGAAAACAAATTAGTCCACATCGCCCATGCACCTCACAATGTAGGAAGAAATGAGATTAGTCCCACTTTCCTTGCCACACATCAAATAGAAGTTAGGACTGAGAGCCTCATAAGGCCTCCTAATTAAAGCAAGTCATTTGTATTAATCCTATTGAGAGAAAATCCATATCAAACCTCGAATATTAAAAGGAACAACAAACTTCCACACTACTTTACCCAAATGAAAAGGACTGGGAATAATAGGTTTAGACAAATGAACAAAAAAATACGTTTGAAAAGAATAAACCCAAAGAGTCCCCAATCCAAAGCCTACTATTCCCCCTACTTTTGGGAATGAATGCACACTCATGCAAGTGAGCTCTTCAATCTCTCTCTTATTGGGTCTCCTAAAAAATGTAAGTCTTATGACACAAGAACCCTCTTAGAAAAATAAAATTCAGAAATGGGACATCATGCACAGATGAAAGTCTATGTAATCAAGGCACAAGGTATTCCAACGAGGTCTCACCCACCCAAATATCTTCCCAAAAGCAAACTCTACCCCCAAAACCAACAGAAAAACGAATGAGAGGAATGATACAGCCAGAAACTTGAGAGACAAATTTCCAAGGGCATGCATCAAAACCAATTCCACTCCCCTTAGCATCCCACTCATTCCCATGAATACCACACTTACTCTTAATTACTTTGTGCATAAGCAACCAAACTCTTAAGGGGAATCTCCATAACCATTTTCCTATCAAAGAAATGCTTTTAGAAACCAAAATACCAACGCACAGGCCTCCCTTAGATTTTGCTTTTGGTATTCAAATTAAAAGAATAATAAAGTAGGAGGAGGAAAACAAATAGTAGGGCAGGTGGACAATGAAATGAAGAGGGGAAGGAAGAAGACAATGGCAACAACCAAGAACCCCTAATGTAAAGAATGGCTTCTCGGCAAAGATATGGACCATGACAAATCGGTGATGGTGAGAAAATTCAATGGCAATTAATATATTGGACGCCGGGGTGTGTTTATGTGGGCATGGGTGTGGTGTGGGTGTGCATGAGGGTGGGTGGGTGAGTGTTGGTGGGGTATGCGTGTGGATGGGTGTTTTTGTGTGTGTGTGTGTGTGTGTGTGTGTGTAAGAGAGAGATGATGGCTTGCATTGAAAGAATAAAAAGAAGGGATGATAGAGCTAGAGCCTAGAGGTGTTCATAGAACTGACCAACCCGACTCAACCCAATCCAATCCAAACCACCTATGAAGAATGGTTTCAAAAGTGATTGAGATGGGTAGTGGATTATAATTCCATACAAACCAAACATGTGGGTTGGATGACGGATCGAGTGTGCAAACCACCCAACCCGACCCAAACCAAATATAATGGCAAAAAGGTAAAATAAAGAACAAAAAAAAAGGGAGTTGCATATTGAGGGTGTTGCGTTGAGGTTAAGGTTCTTAAGAGAAACTTTCTCCAATTCAATATCTATGTTTTTTTCAATAACAAAAGAAAATAAAATATAATTAATAGAAAGAGAATTTACAATGGGGAGAATGGGAAAACTCTCGAGACAAATTGAAACTCTCCAATATTAAACAAAAAGCATTAAAAAAACAAAAATAAAAGTAAAAAATCCCAAGAGAAAATCATCCAGTCAACGTGTTCCCCCAATCTCTTTGCAGCTCCTGAAAACTTGCCTCTTTAAAAAATCCATACCCGACACACCACAAAGAGACCAAATATTTTATTTTTTCCCAAACCAACATCTAATTAATTTTTCCCCCGAAAAATATCCAAGTATTACGTTCCATTCATAAACCCCATAATACTAAGAAAAAACCACACCATAAAGTTGTCCGGCCCTTTCTTCTACCAAAACCTGCAAAGGATGTTTCTAAAAGGTCTTCCACCGAGGGAGGACAAACCTAGCTTTCTCCCATAGCGCCAAAAACCATATTCCAAATACTCTAAGAAAGTTCACATTGCAAAAGAAGGTGAGATGTTGTCTTAGAGTTCTTGTAAGAAATCACACATACATTGGGAGAGAGAGCCTTCATAGGTCTCCTAATTTGCAACAAGTTATTGCTATTTATCTTATTAAGCACAACCAGCCAAGTGAAAGCCTTTATTTTAGAGAAACCTTAGCCTTCCAAATAGTGGAGTAAGAGAAAGAAGAGTTGGAACGAATCAAAAATTCAAAAATAGATTTGCAAGAAAATGCACCTGACTAGCCCAAAGACCAAGAATGAAAGTCCCTCCCCGAAGATTGATTACTTTGGCTCAATAAAGATAACAAGGATGACAACTCCATCACCTCCCTATCATTTATAGGTCTCCTAAAATGAAGATTCCAAGAAACCAAAGGACTACTCAATTTTGCAACAAAGAAAGAAATGTCTATATTTTGTTCAGAACTAAGATGAATTGGACGAAGGAAAAAAGTAGAAAACGGTGCATTTCCTAGCTAAAGGTCTTTCCAAAAACCGAATATAAGAACCCCTCCCCACCTCAAGTTCAATGTGAGGGATGAAAGAAGGATAAATGTAAGAAATGGACCTTCATGGACTTCCCAGAGAGCATCTTAAATTAGTATTGGTATCCCACCCATTCTCATCCAACCCAAACTTACTTCTTATTACTTTATACCAAAGGAACCATTCTTTCTGAGGGAAATTCCAAAGCCTTTTGGCTAGAACTTTATACCAAAGGAACCATTCTTCCTGAGGGAAATTCCATAGCCTTTTGGCTAGAAGAGTGGTGTCTTTAGACACCAACATGCCAAGACCCAAACCGCCCTCCTTTTTAGATCTACAAACCTCATTCCAACTCAATAAATGATCCCTATGACTCCCCCCACCGGACCACAAAAACTCTCTCATGATCCTCTCAAGCTTGCTAGCAATTTAATATCCATGTTTCGAGCCATTAGAAACTTAAGTCACTTGCATTTGTTTTGCAAAATTTCAATTTACACTAACACTTTTATATGTTATTTGGCTTCTTAAAGAAATAAAACTAAACCACCAACCTGATCCAGTCTACCCGAATATCAAACCAATCCAAACCACATCCCATATAGTTCGACTTAGGTTTGAGTTTCTTTCTCAAACCAACCTAATCAGTTTGGTTGGAAATTTGAGCTCATTCAGACCGAACTCGGCTCTTAAACTTCCACAAAACTGTCAAACTTTGATCAAAGATTCCACTTTTGCTATCCTTGAAATCAAAAAGGCTTTCAATTTCAATTTACTATTTTTCAATCAAAAGTTCCACACACCCAAAATTTATTGAAAAATTTGAATTTTTAACACAATTTGTCAACATTTTGGCTATGGAAAAACCTTGAAATTGAAGTTTAAGATTCTTAACAATCAAAAATGAAATATCAATCTTATCAAATTTGCTTTCTTTTGTGATTAACTACAACAATTTATGCAATTTATATCTAAATTAGTTGTATTTGCATATGAATTAATGGTTAACTAATTTATGGATCTCATTTATATTAATTGAAAACATTTAACACCAATATGCTGCCTTGATTAATGGACATGCCACAATAGACCACCACGATAGTTCAGTGAAGCAGAAAATTAATATATATAATATAATATATATATATATATACATATATATATATATATATATATTTTTACATATATATAAATAAGGGGAAAGAGGATGAAAATTCTGGAAACAGCAAAAGGAAGACTTTGCATTGGAGAAAACAATCAAAGAACAATGGATATGGGAGTAATTTTTAGGAGGTGGGGGAATAAAAAATTATTTTTTCTATCATATGAGTTCAATTTACCAGCCTCAAAAGTGAGTAATGAGAAAAATATTAGGGCCTATGTAGAGTGTAGCTGTGGAAGACAGTTTTCATTTTTCATTTTCAATTTTTCAATTAATTACATATATGTCACCTTGTTTTCTAGTCAGAGCCGGCTCTTCACAATATGGGGCCCTAGGCCAATGATTTAATCAAGGACCCTTAATATTTTCTTTTTCTTTCTTCGTTTTTCATATCCGGATTCATATTTTCTCATTGACATAATTAAATTTCAAAATTAACACTAACTATAAATTGACAAATTATGTAAACAAATAAAAAAAAATTTAATAAATCTATTGAAATAATAGATTGAAAAAATATAACCTGATTATTATTATTATTGCAAATCAATTGGCGAGCGAGGCTTTATAGATATCGGATTCTTGTCGGATACAATGCTCTAGCCTCAAAGCCTTCAAAATCTAAGAAAAAATAGAAAAAAAAAAAATTCAAAGTGAAAAGAATAGAAAAATAATGCACAAACATTGAAATCAAAATTAGGATTAATGAAAATTATAGAGAATCGGAGGCCCGAAGATGATGAACACAAGAGCCGGAGCAAAAATCATAGAGAGGCCGAGAGATGAGAGTGAGAAAGTGTGAGAGATGGAAAGATTTTTTTAGAGAGGCTAAGAGAAAGAGATGAGAGTAATAGATAGTTAGAAACATAATAAGTTCTTAGTTGGGAAGTCAATGAGACTTGAAAAAAAAAAAAAAATTTAAATTGCATTTATTTTACATTTTAAAATACAATTTCATTTATTTATTAGTTGAGAAGTCAATGTATGGGAAGAGAGCATAATAAATAATGTTAACATTATTTAATTAAAAAAAATATTGGGGCCCCAAAAATATATTATTATATTAAAAAAAATTTGGGGGCCCCAAGGCGAACACCTCAACCGCCTAATGGTTAGGCCGGCCCTGTTTCTAGTTCTTCAACATTTGTATAAGAAAGTTGAAAATCTTGCTAGTTTTCCAAGTTCTCCATATAAATTTTGGAAAGCTGGAAAACAAGATGGCATTTTTGTATTAAATAAAAAAATGAAATTAAAAAAAAAAAATTGTTTTTCACAACTAGATAGACCCGCCATCAACAGAGATCAACTATGTACTATCAAGATAGGCTAGTTGCAACAAGAAAATAAAAACAGGTAATGCTCCAACAGCTGGATGTTGAAAATAGAACGAGAAAGAAGAGATATTGCAGAACATAAATACCTACTTTATACAAGCCTCTTCCCATGATTCTTGAAAAGAGAAGGTTAGATGATGCCTTCCTAGAAGGGTCTACAAACAGCTCGCCTGAGAAAAGATAAAAGGAAGAGAGAGAGAAAGAGAAATGTAAACCACACATATATGTAACTAAGAACACCAAAGTACATGAATTACCAAAATTTAATGAATCTTTCTTCAAACAACTTGATCGCAGATCTGAAATGTTGTGAGAGAAAAATAGTCATGTACAGATAAAGAAACGAACCTTTTATAGTTTCATGATCATTCTTGAGTTGTAATTGTTGATGGAAACTGCCATCCATGAATCAAAGTGGTGTAAGTAACCTCATCAGGAGTTACACCCCTCTGGGACATGCAATCACTCATTTTAAAGGCTTCTTCTACCATCTTTTCCTTGCAAAACCCATTCGTCAAGGTATTATAAGTGACAGCATCTGGGACAATTCCATTTTGAATCATCTCACCAAGAAGCTTAACTGCTTCTTTCATATCACCCAACTTACAATACCCATTGATCATAACAGTGTAAGTAATATTATTTGGATGTATGCCAAAAGAAGACATTTCCTTCAAGACATTCCCCACTTTATCCATCTGACCTAACTTGCAATAGCCACCAATTAGGGCAGTATAGCAGACAACATTTGGCAGCAAACCCTCTATTCTCATTTCATGAAAAAGATGTTTGGCATCATCAACACGGCCAATGTTGCAAAGTCCATGTATTAGAGAAGAATATGTAGCAGAAGTTGGCAGGATGCCCTTGCTTTTCATGTCATCACGTAGTCCAAAAGCCCCAATCATATTCCCATTCCGACAGTATGCATTTATAAGTGAATTATAAACAAAAGTATTCAGCTCCAGATTCTGAGTGACCAACTCATTGAAGAGATTTTCCCCCTCTTCAATTTTGTCCGCTTTACAGTATCCATCTATCATAACCCCATATGTGTAAACATTAGGAGTCATACCACTTCTTTTGCACTCATTCCAGAGCTTCAAGGCTTCGTCTATTTTACCTATACTACACAGCCCATGTATTAACAAATTGTAAGTAAAGATGTCAGGTTCAATTCCTCTCCTAACCATCTCTTCCCTCAGCTTAAAACCCTCTTGCACTTTCCCCTCACTGCAACACCCTGATATAAGGGTGTTGTATGTGATCCTATCCAATGGCAAACCCCTCCCTAGCATCTCCTTGAGAAGCCTAACAGCCTCTACCATATTGCCTGCCTTACAAAGTCCATGAATTAGAGCATTTGATGTCATAGTATTGACTGCAAATCCAATCTCCAACAGCTTAAACCAAAGTTTAACTGCCTCCAAATGTTTGCCATCCTTACATAGCCCACTGACTAATATGGTCAGCAAACTATCATTGGGCTTCAGACTTCTCAATAGCATCTCCCAAATAAGACAAAGTGCAGAGTCCAATTTAGAATTCATGCAAAGCCAATTAATAACTGAAGTGAAAGCACCCTGATTTACAGATAATCTTCTCACCAGCATCTCCTCCAAAACTTGCTCTGCTTGTTCCATCTGGCCATTCTTGCAAAAACCTTGTATAAGCAAATTTAATGTAACTGAGTTTGGGTGAAGCCCCTTGGACACCATATCATCCCTTACCTTCAATCCTGCCTCAATATTTCCCATTCTAAAATACCCATCAATCAACGTGTTATAAACTACCTCATTAGGGACAAATGCCCTAGATGACATTTCCTTCAAAACATTATTAGCTTCGTCAAATTTCTCTAATTTCATCAAACCATTAATAAGAATACTGTATGTTATAAGACTAGGATTCACACCATTCTTCAACATCTTCTCCTTAAACCGAAAAGCTTCATCTATCCTGCCCCTCTTGCAGAGCCCATGAATAAGATTATTGTAAGTCACAACATTGGGAGAAACACCCAACCCTTCCATTTTCAAAAACAACTGCATTGCTTTTTCAACCTTCCCTCCCCTACAATATGCATTAATAGCAGTAGTAAACAAGTAAACATCTGGAGAAACACCTTGAAGCATAATCTCAAAAACCTCATAACTCTTGTTGAACTCATTTGCCCTCACTAAAGAATTCAGAAGAAAAGTCAATGTCTTCAAAGATGGAAACATTGCCTTATCTGCCAATGACCGAAACACATCCACAGCAAGGACAAACCCCGCATCCTTAAATTGGGTACAATAAACGTGAACCAACAAATCAAATGTTCGAACCCCAAGAGCCGACTCTGACATGTCATTTAAATCTGCCATAGCAACGGCTATCTCAATATGACGATTTTTGGGGTTTGCAAACAAAACAGGCAGCTTCCTATCGATCACACGAATCAAAAGCAATCTCGCAGGCGCATCAAGATTAGAAAATATGAGCAAACGAATCAAAAGAGAATAAGATCTAATGGTGAATCGAAACCTATATGATTCAGACGCGAAATAAAAGAAATTCAAAGCAGTTTTTGGGTTCACCGTTGATCGATTAGTATAGAAAAGCCCATCGAACTGATGAGGACACAAATGGGGTATTATATCTGTACATTTAGAGGAATCCAAAATTGGGTTTGAGAGAATTGAAGTTATCCGGCTAAGGAGACTCTTATCCAACGGCTTTAGTTGGTTCTTTGGAAGCAATGGCGGCTGCGTGTGGGCTGGTTCGTGTTCTTGCGGTCGTTCGGGCTGTTGTTGGAAGGTAGAAGTGACGCAGGTTAAGGGGCGCGTAACTGAATAGAAGATGAGGGTTGGTTTGGCGATAGTGAGCCTTCGCAAATCCATAGACGAATGCATATACACTAAACAGAAAATATTGTGGCTCTAAGGCGTCTGCAAATGCCCTTTAGAGTGGAAGAGGCTCGGTTTGCCGCGGTGGTGGCGGCAACGACGGCGGCGGTGGAAATGGTGCCATGAGTTACGTTACAAGTTGAGAAAAGAGAAGGAAAGGCAGAGAGAGAGAGAGAGAGAGAAACGGCCTCGCGCTTCAGAATCCTGTTTCAGACTTCGGAGCAGAAGGCGAAGGAGAAATGAGGGTTCAGGTCAGGGGGAGAGAGAGTAGTCTTGCAAATTGCAGCGTGGGCCAGTGGCGGGTCAGGTCGAGGTAGCCCCAGACGGGCCTAAACTAAGAATTGTTGTGGGCTAAGCCCGCGAAACCAGATGGTCATGGCCCAAATTGAAGAACCACCAAACCTATTTTTGGAATGGAAAATAAAAAGGATAAAATTCATCTACATCCTTTTCATTCTTTACTTTTTAAAAATATTATATAATGTTTTTAAATTTTTAAAATTATCATAAATTTTTTAAAAACTTTAATTTTATTGACAAAATAAATCTTTCGACTGCTAATCAACCATTAAATTTAGTAAAAAATAAATAAAGCTTATTTTTAATAAAATGAAAATTTTACCCTTTTACTCAATTTTAATAAGATAAATTAAAAAATGATATTAATTTCATAAATTAAGTTAAAAAAATTAGTTAATTAATTGCAATATATTTTGAAAATTAAACTTATAAATGAACCCAATAGTAGATGAGCCAATCATTAATATAAGCATGACAACATTATTAATTTCTTATTTTTAAAAAAATTAAAAATTATGAAAATCAAATGACTAACTATATCTTTAACAAATAAAATATAATTTAAAAAATCGGCTCAAATCGAACGGTCGGTCAAATTATGGTTTGCTTTCTGGATTTGGTTGAATACCACATTAATAACATTCCAACTTGAATAAAATTAGGACAACTAGTGAATTGTATCAAACAATTATCAACCAATTAATATAAATTTGAGTTTTCTTTATCAAATTAGCATTCATATTCTACAAAGAATAACTAGCATCCAACTTAATAATTTGAATTTATAAAGAATGAATTTTAAAAATGTTTGATAAGTTACTTGAATTTAAAAATATTGAACTATGTTTTATTTGTTTTATGATGTGTTTAACCATTAAATGAAAATTACATCTAATAAATATTTAGTAGAATTATAATTACTAGGTATTTTTTATGGTCTATTAATATTTCTTTATTTTTTCATATATTTTTAAAAAATATTTGAAACAATAATAGAAATTTTATTATGCTAACGTCAATTGGTTGATCTAAAGCAATTAACGATTAGACCAATTAATTTGAGAATCAATTAGATTTCTTAGTTGTTTAATTAGTTTTCAAGACATTATGCTGATCAATTTTTTCAATTCAATTTTTTAAACAGGTGTCAGTTTAAAATATCATTTTATTATGGCAAAAATTAAGTTATTTTCAAATATACTTAATTGTTGACTAATGGTCAACTAATGAATGGTTCATTTTGTCAATAAAATTAAACCTCACAGGGTTCTTTGGTAATTTTAAAAAACACAAGAGGTAAAATGTCATTTTTAGAAAACAGAAGCGATGTTGCAAGATTTTACCCAAAATAAAAAGGACTAAGCAATGAACTATGAGACTATCCAATTCTCTTGGTAGCAAGTTAAACTAGTTTACTCTTTTAAAATTCACCTATAAGAGTACATGTGCATTGATAATTTATTTTACATAAATTATGATTTATAAACACAATCTTAATTGTTATTCTTAAAATTATAACAGTAAGTACAATAATAATAATAATAATAATAATTTGGGGAATATTTAAAGAAGAAAGAAGAATGTGACATTTAATACCCCAAATTGATGTAAAACTTTGAAAGGATTTTAAAATTTCTAATTATATTAGTTTTGGTTGTTATTTAGTTATACTCACTATTCTTGTATTAATCATTAAATTAAAATTTTATTATTTTAATGGACCTATCTGGGAAGAATGAAATGAATCAAATGATAATGGAAAAAATGTTTTGAGAAGAAAATGTAATGTATTAGGTTGCAAATCAATAACAACAAAAACAAAACCAAATCTTAAGTCTCACTAAATGGGGATGACTATTTGAATTTTTTTCGCCAATTTATACAATCATGGACCATTTTTTTTTAAAGATTCGGGGTTTTTAAATTCTTACTCATTATCTCATTCCAAGTTATTTTAGGTTTGCTACTACTCCTTCTACTGCCCTCTATAGTAACTAACTCACTCTTCATCACTGATGCACTATGTGGCCTACATTACAAGTGTTTATACCATCTAAGTCATCCCTCTTTTATCTTATCTTCTAAAGGAGCTACAAGTAACTTACCATGAATATGTTCATTCTTTAATTTATCTTTCAATATTATACCACTCATCCATCTAAGCATTCTCATCTCAACAAATTACTTTTTGGATATCCTGTTTCTTCATCGCCCAACATTTTGATCCATATAGCATGGTTAGTCTTATAGTCATCCTATAAAACTTCCCTTTTAATTTTAAGGGTATTCAACGATCACAAAGTACACTTAAAACAATTCTTCATTTTACCCAACCTACTTTAACTATATGCATTACATCGTTTTCAATTTCTCTTTTAGCTTGCATAATAGATCCAAGTTATCGAAATTTACAAGTGTCATTTATTTCGTCATCATCAAGTTTAACTTTGTCTCCAATATTCCTCCTACCATTGCTGAAATTACATTTCATATATTCTGTCTTATTACTACTTATCCTAAAGCCTCTAGATTCCAAAATTTATCTCCATAATTCTAACTCAACCTCTACTTCGCCCCTAATTTCATCCATTAATACAATATAATCTACAAACAACATATACCATGGAACCTTATTTTGAATACTTTTACTCAGTTTGGTTCATCACTAAAGCAACAAGATAAGGGTTTAAAGCAAATTCTTGATGTACACCTATAGTGATTCAAAATTCTCTAATTTCTCCATCTATAGTCCTTACACTAGTCATTACTTCACCGTGCATATCTTTAATGACATCAGTATACCTACTACATATACCTTCTTTTTTTTTTCAACCCACTATAGAATTTCCCCAAGTACCCTATCATATGCTTTCTTTAGGTCAATAAATACCATATGCAAGTCTCTCTTCTTTTCCTTAAACTTTTCCATTAATTTTCTTAAAAGATATATACCTTCTGTGGTAGATCTCTCAGGCATAAAACCAAATTGATTTTTTAAGACCTTCATTTCTAATATCAATCTTTGTTCAACTACCCTTTTCCCATAGTTTCATCGTATAACTCATAAGTTTAATTCCACGATAGTTATTTAAATTTTGAATATTTCCTTTATTTTTTATATAGGTATTAAAGTGTTTTTCCTCCCTTCATCTGACATTTTCTTAGGTTTTATAATTATCCTAAATAAATCAGTTAACCATATAATTTTGTTATCATCTAAATATTTCCAAACTTCAATCGGGATGTTATCTGATCTTATAACTTTCTCACTTTTCATCTTTTTTAGTGCAACCTCAACTTTGTTAATTCTAATTTTGTGAATAAATTTTATATTTTTTTGTCTTTTCCTCATTTGTCAAGTCTAAGTTTAAGTCTTCTATTTGGTTTTCATTAAACAACGTACTAAAGTAACTTCTCCATCTTTCTTTTATGTCTTCGTCTTTAACCAAAACAATATCATCCTCATTTTTTATATATTTTACATTTCCTAAGTCCTTACTCTTCTTTTCTCTAGTTTTGGCAAGTTTAAATATATCTCTTGCCCCTTCTTTTGTATCTAATATATTATACAAACTATTAAATTATCTTTATTTACCTTCACAAATGACCTTTTTTACATCTTTTCTTGTCTTTTTATACTTTTCAAAGTTATCCATGTTTCTACATTTTTGTCCTGTTTTATACCAAATTCTTTTTGTATTTACGGCTTTTTGGATATCTTTATCCTACCACCAACTTTCTTTACTATTTGAGAATCTTCCTCTTGATTCACTTAAAATCTCTTTTGCTATCTTTTTAATAGAGAGCTAGCTATTCTACTCCAAAGAGTATTTATATCTATCTCATCTTGTATAGTCCAATCCTCATCTTTGATCATTTTTATCTTTAAATTTTATTATATTTTCTCCTTTTAGGTTCCACCACCTAGTTCTTTTACACTGGCTTATTTTATATTTTTTTTCCATTTTTTAATACATATATCTAAAACTAAGACTCTATGTTGTGTGGTTAGACTTTCATTTGGAATAATTTTACAATCCTTGCATGATAAACGATCTACCCTACTAATTAAAAAAAAATTATTTAACTTCTATTTTGTCCACTTTTAAAGGTTATTAAATGTTCTTCTCTCTTCTAATTAAAGTAAGTATTCATTACACTAAAATCATATAACATAATGAGGTCTAAGATTACCTCCCCAAGCTCATTTTTGTTTCCATATCCATATCATTTATGTATCATCTTATAACTTTTATTATCCCTTCCAACATGTCCATTCATATCTCCTCTTATAAATATTTTCTTAGTCCTTGGTATGTCTTGTTTAATACTACCGATATCTTCCCAAAATTATCTAATTAAGATTTTTTGTTAAGCCTACTTTAGGAGCATAAATATTAATGATATTTATTATCTCTTGGCCTAATACCATCTTAATTTTTATAATGTTATCCCCTACTGTGTTTACATCAATAACGCTATCTTTTAAATTTTTATTTATAGTAATTCCTACTCCATTCTTATGTTTTTCTTTTCTAGTATACCAAAGTTTAAATCCTGATTTATTAACTTCTCTAGCTTTCTCCCCCACCTACTTAGTTTCTTGAATACAAATTATATTAATTTTTCTTCTAATCATTGTGTCCACAATTTTCATGCCTTTACCCGTAAGGTCCCCATATTTTAAGTTGATAATCTAACTCTAGTTTCCTTAACTAACTTCTTTACCTATCCACATCCAAAATGATGTAGGAACCCTCGCATATTTGACAGTGTACTCGAGCGCCGACATGGCATGTCGTTTCTCTATATCAAATGGTCGAATCTCTATTAAAGAACAGGAACATTTGGGCTGTCAAATTGGCCAATAACATTGGTTCTTAGAAAAGTATTTTAATGATTAGAAGCAAAGTTTCCTTGGACTTTAAATGTATCATTGGTGATGGAAGAGACATTCTTGTGATCCATGACAACTAGTGCCCTATTGCGCCCCCCCCCCCCCCCCTCTTTTTGTAAAGTATAGCCTTTGCATTCTTAGCGACTTGTAGCTCCAGCTTGATGCCAAAGTCTCAAGCATCATTAGACATGGTTAATGGGCTTAGCTTAGAAGGCATTCTATCAAGGCTAAAGAGTTCATTACTTCTATCCTTTTTCCTCTGAAAACCTATCAGGTTGACAAGATCCTTTTTCAAGGAAAAGCATCTCTCATCTCAACTTTAGCTTAATTTGGAATTTGTATCAGGGAAAAATGCCTTTTTTTTTTCTCTCGGTATGAGGCAATCTAGTTTCAAGAGACAACCCCCCCCCCCCTCCCCCCCAATTACTTATCATTGTATGACTAGCTATATAAAATAAGCTTAAAAGCCAAAGACAGGCTCTTAAAATGGTAGCTTGTCTATTCTTCTTGTGTTTTCTATGAAAAGAAAATAAAAGCAGGGATCACCTATTTTTTGAATACGATTGAGAATTTCACTTGTGAGTTTGTCCCATATTGGAAAAATTAAGTAAATGATGGGTGCTTATATATATGATTGGGCCCAAGACCCAATAAGCTTAAGCTTTTGGGTCAAGTTGGTGCTCACCCATGTATATCAAGCCCACTCATGCACTCCTCCGGTGCTAACAAGTGGTATCAGAGCTGACGGTAACTCTAGGTGAGCGACATTATAGGAAAAAATTTATGTGTGAAGCTAATTCTCTTGACATTCTAAACAGTTGGAGGACCAAGTGTATGACCGAGACCAATAAGGATCATCTAGGGTTGGAAGATGGATCTAAATAGAGTCAAGATGTGGGAGGTAGGATTGGTTTGGAGGCACGTGGAATGTAATTCAAAATACATAAGACGCTGTGGTAAGGCCCACTTGAGCAACTATTGGAGAATTGAGCTAACTCTCATGAGGGAGATCGATGAATTCTATTCAAGAGGAAACAATTGAAACTCACAAGTAAGGGGGAGATTGTTGAGAATTCCACTTGTAAGTTTGTCGTACATTGGAAAAATTGAGTGGATGATGGGTGCTTATATACATGGTTGGGCTTAAGACCCAATAGGCTTAAACTTTTGGGTCAAGTTAGTGCTCACCCATGTGTATCAAGCCCACCCATGGACTCTTTTGGTGCTACCAAATACAACTTCACAAAAAACATTTTCTATATGTCTGGGACTGCTGTTGAAGCCCCTAAATCCTTATGTCCTTAGAAGAGAGAGAGATTCAAAGAATTGTTAAACTTAGTCGTATTTTAGCTACTATCTATAAAATCATGATGTCCACCACTATGTACCATATTTGATCAGCTAGGAATTAACTCATTATTAGGGCATTAAATGTAAAGAGGAAGATCTTGTTAGACAGATTAATACTAACTTGACTGATCTCCACTTGTCTTGCACTAGTTTTTTTGTCTTAGGTTATCTAGCCATCATTATTTTTTTTCTTTATTCTTTTATTCATTAATATACCCCATTTTCCTTTTCCAAAGAAAAAAATGAGCTCTCTCTCTCTCTCTCTCTCTCTCTCTCTCTCTCTCTCTCTTCAAGAAATCCCCCAAGTTTCTTGCTCAAATCCCCTTCTCTCTATACTTTTTCCCAAATCTCGCATATAAATCTTTTTAGTGAGATTAGGCTCAAATTAGGAGTTCAATTTTTAAATTGGGGAAATCTCAAAGGTCAAAGCATATCTCTCTCACCAAGCTAATATCTGGGGTTTACAAGAGCATGAAGAGATAAAAGATAAAGTTAGTAAGTTATAGTTGAGATGGGTGTGCTTTAATTACTTTCTATTATAGGAGACTATCACTGGCCACAATGGAGTACTTATAGCAAGCCTTACAATATAGTTTTGAAAACCAATTTAAATTGGTTTGTTTGACTCAAATCGATCACCCTATCAATATAGCTAGATAGGATTTTCAAACCTTATATGGAGCAAACTGGGGTCAATCTAGCAAAGCCTGGGTGACTTGGTCTGACCTAGTTGGGCCGAATGAGCCGGCTAGGATGACCTCCATATTATTTATAAAAACTGTTTGTATAAATGAGCATTGGGCTGGGGAAGGGGGGAAATTGAACTCGTGGCCTGCTCTCCTATTCTCTTCAAAGTCTTACATGTGATTACACATTCAACACAATATATTTATATTATATTTATAAATACATATACACAACACATATATTTTATTGACTTTTGAACTCTTTTAACTTAAGGACTTGTTTGGAACAAGAAGAACATTCAAAAAAGAAAAACATATATAAAGGAATCTAAAATTTTCATATTGGTTATCAATGAAAGTGAAATATATACACATACACTAAAATAATGAACAAAAATTTGACTTTATACATCATTAATATTTGATTTTCTTAATTTTTAATTATTAAAATAAATTTTTATTTTTAATAATATTTAAAATTAGAGAAAAATACAATAGAAGTATATTCCTTAGCTTATTTTCTTTTTATTTCCTTTTTCAAAACAAAATTCTAGATTCAAACAAAACCTAAATAAATTTATTTAAGTAAATAAAGATTTACTTTTTTTTTCCTATATTATACACACACGTATAATATGTGTGTGTTTATAACATTACTAGTTCGATCACTAATGTTACCAACTAGTCTGACCAACAACCACGTGGGGCTTGGAGTGTTATGAGACCAAACACGCGTCTCTGATACCATTCACATAGCAGAAATAATTAAATAACCTCGAATATAATACCAGAGTTCTATATTTACATATGCAAACCCATAAAGTACAACCACGTTATCCATATTACATGACCAGAATAATTAAACATAAAACTATACATATCCGTTCTTTTTATTTACTCACAAAACTACCTCGCCCTAGAGCTTTCTAAGCTCAATCACTTGGAAGACCTGAAAAGATTGATAAATCGACGAGGTGAGACACCTCTCAGTAAGGAAGAAATAAGTTATAACAGTGTGTGGTTGAAGTGTTTAATATATTTACAAAATGCACATACAATCGTATTACACCACTCGTTGTAGCCAAGAAGACGCATTCATAAACACACCATTGTCAACTTCTCTATCACCCAATCACATACACATATACATAATTATTTTTACTGATAATTTTTGAGAATAGGGAAGTTTACCTGCCCATAGAAATAGATTCCCTCTACTTTAGTGCTAACACCAAGACACTCACCTTTCTCAGTAAGCCCTCGGGTTATGTATCTAGGTAAAGTCTTTGAGAATAGGGAAGGTCACTTGCCCATACAAGTGGCTTCCCTCTACTCTGGTATCCACAAATAATTACTAGAGTACTCACCTTCCTCAGCAAGCCCTCGGGTGGAGTATTCTACTTTACCAAAAATACTTAAGTAATTAAAGTTACACGCAACCAATGACAATTATTTCACAGAGTTCCACACATACCAAGATCACAATCAATCTACATAGGATATACACATTATCCATTCTCACCCACACAGGGTCCATATCCATGCAAGTATCACAGTCCACACAGAATTACTTGCACAATCTTCCTTCACACCCATACTCACACAACCTTGTTCAAGGTAAATAGATAAAACAAACTCCCCATACCATTGCCAATGTTTTACCCCCTATATAACGACGTCCTCATACCACTACCAACATTATATGACTATTTATATTAGGTACAATATAACGACCTCCTCATACCACTGCCAACGTTATATCGCAATTTGTATTAGGTACATAATGACCTCCTCATACCACTGCCAGCATTATATTGCAATTTTACACATACCACATCACAATACACATATAGTACAGATAAACACATCAACGCATTTCCTTTCACAGAATTTAATCATCCAAACAGCATCACAACCAAACAGTATTCACAACTAACCAATATTTCCAACCAAACAGAAATCGCAGCCCAAATAGTATTCATAATCACAATAATTCATCATCCCACAATACTCGCAACTATTTAATTTTCAAAGCTATTTTAATGCCACACAATTTTTTCCAATATATTATATATTCAAAAACAGTATTTTCAATACCTGCACGTTCAGAAAATTATACTTAAATATGTAGAATTTATACCCAAAATTAGCCGATTTAAAATTAATAAAAATGTTGTTATAAAATATTTCCCCTTACCTGCTCCTCGGGATTCAGTCTAAAATCGATCAAACACGAGACCCTGTATTCCAAAAATCCCTACTTACTCAAATCTCAGAAAAACACTCATTTAATACTTCCTAGGCTCCAAATAATTGTATTTGTTAAGAAAACTCCAAATGAAAAGAATTGCTATTTACACACACACACACACAGAAAGAAAGAGTACATGCAACGTTTTCTCGCTGAAAAATGAAAAGAATTGCTATTTATAGGCAGGGATTCGTCGACGAGACACGTGGACTCGTCGACGAGCCCAAGAACATTGTTCGTGGATGAAACTGAGATCTCGTCGACGAAATTCAGAAATATGTGAACCTCTCTCAGTAAACCCTCGTCGACGAGACATGCATACTCAGCGACGAGGCTCAGAAGATTGCTTATCGACGAGAAAATCCAGCCCGTTGACGAGTGCCTATTTGCTACCCTTTTAAAATTTTTTTACCCTTTCTTTTATTTCCCTTTTTTTCTATTTTATTATCTTTCTTATTATTTTAAATAGTTAAAATTTTCTGGGTCGTTACACCAATGGCTTCATTGGGTTGGTCACCAGTTTAGGTTTTACAACCATGCTTGCGAGGACCATTTCAATTTCAAACTCTTTGGATATTATAAGGTGAAATGGCAAAGGTTATGGAGGCAAAACTGGAAAAGCAGATCAGATTGGATAATTCGTAACAAATTAGTTGGATTAATGATTGAATAAATTCAAATCCGTATCTAACCTTTTGACTTTTTGAGTCCGATCCCGGGTTTTAATAATGACAAACCGCAAGTTACTTATGTGTGTATCAGTACGTGAACAGGTATAATATTCAACACACACATAAGGGTAAGAGAACATGGAAGCCAAGACAGGACTTAACGCTCACTTCGGCATATTCCATGAAGTCAGAAGAGCAAGGAAAAAAGGAGAAGGCATATTTATTTTAATTGTAATGCATTTGGTTTCATATTTTAAGTGTGTAATAATGGACTATAATATTTGCATATCATGCATGATAGGTTTATGCTCAAAGAGGCCTTAATATGATGATAGGAACCATCACCTTTCAAACCTAAATGGCATATGCTTATTCACATAAGGTTGATGAAGCACAGAGACCAAGATGAACTTAAATGCACACTTTTAAGTGGTCTCGGTCGACCGAACCCTTGGCAATATAAATGTCTCGATCGACCAAATAGGTTAGAAGTCAACATGTTGACTTTGCCTCAGCCGACTGAACATGTTTTGTGCATATTGTCCATGGTTGACCGAAGCTGGGATGTGACTTTCTTCACCTTCCTTAGCCGACCAAATCTGTAGTTCAAATTGATCTCGGTTGACTGAAGTTTAAACTCAGCAGACCGAACCTCTCACAGGGCGACCGAAACCATGAAGCTTTTGGGGAATCGCCTGGCTCAGCCGACCAAGTATGTTCACGATCGACTGAACTGGAAAACTGCTTGTGAGTCATTGTGAGTGTTCAGGCGACCAACCCTAGGCGTCAAGCGACCGAAACTTTTGGGTTGGAACATTTTTACCGTAAATAAATAAGGTTAGTTTTAATTAAACATAATTAATTTTTTTTCAAAAAGACCTCCATGTCCCCAACGGTTAATTTTTTATGGATGTCTATATATATATATATATATATATATATATATATATATATATATATATATATATATTCCCTCATTTGTCTTAATTAGCAAGAGATTAGAAAAAAATTATTAGCAAAAATTCTCTCAAATCTTTTATACTCATACTCCTCTTATTGCTCAAATTCTTTCAATCTTTCAAAGCATACTACTCATTTTCCTTACACTTTGATTTAAAAAACTATTTTTGAGGAGAATCATTTGTTATACTCCTTGGTTGCAAACTAATTACAAATTGAAAGGGAGTTTGATTTTTGATTGTTGTGCGCATTTCATACATCTTTTTAAAGCTTACAACTCTCACTTATTTGCATTGATTGATATCAATTTTTTAGAGTAAGCTAAGTTATTCCTGTTGTATTTTATTGATAAATATCATTTGGGAAGAACTCTTATTCGCTTATGAGTCTTGGTGTAACGACCTAGAAAAATTATAATGATTAAAATAATTAGGAAGATAATAAATGGAATAGATAAATAAAGAATAAGGGAAAAGGAAAAATTTTGGAAAGAAGAACAGCAGACCTCGTCAATGAATATACTATCTTCATCGATGAGTGATCTTCTAGGGATCATTGACGAAATTTAGTCCCTCATCGACGAAGAGATCTCGAGTGAGCAGATTTCATATTTTAAGTTTTGTCAATGAATGCACCCTCTCATCGAGGAAGTCCCTTCTGTGGGCTTTTTAGAAAACGCTTCAAAGTTAAGGTAAGGGTTAAGATTCTTAGTTTTGGGGTTTTAAATGCTTATGTGAGGTTTATAGGTTGAGGAAATGCAGAAATAGTAGATTATTTAGGGTTTATCTTATTAAAATAGCTTTTTTGATTCATGGTTTAGGTGAGCGCCGCAGGCATCTTCTAGGGTTCCTGTTGGCGTAGTTCAAGAAAGTGGGTAAGGGGGAAATATATTAAACCAGCTTTTTATGAAATTAATCGAATAAAAATGGATAATTTATGTATATGTGTACGTTTTCTTATGGGTTAAAAATGCTAACAATCTAAATTATGATTTTTGAGCCTAGGGTTGTTTTATTAGTTATGCATATGTGAAAAATGGACTGATGAAAGTGAAATATTTTTCAAGATAATTATGTAAGAAATTAAAGGTATATTTTCAATATATGAATGTTGAATGCGAGTTGGGTTATTTTATGAAAAATGGTTGAAATTTGTTGCTAAATTGTGTGGCATGAGTAAAATGGAAATTCTATGTTGAATTATGTTATATGTATGAGATACAGATTATACAAGGAATGCAATGAGAATGAAAATGTTGTATGGATTATGCTGCATGTGATTATTAATGCAACCATGTAAATGATGAATAGTTGAAAGGAGTTGTAGACTAACTGATGATAGCTAAAAGGAGTTGTAGTAGCAAATTTAGCGCATACCTATGTGGATTAACTGATGTATAGTTGAAAGAAGTTGTAGTACGAATGCAAGGGAAATGAAATGAAAATGAGAATGAAATGAAATGTGAATGAAATGAAAATGAAATGTGAAATGTAAACGATTTAAAATGGAAAAGAGTAACGTAAAGTAAAATGCTATGAAATGTCAAAGTTAAGAACATGAACTGATGAGAAATGCAGGATAAATGATAGACAGAATAATGTATTACAATAGTGTTAATATATATGCTAGTTTAACATGGTACGTGTTATGGGCGGGGCAAACTCTTCGCCCGAGGGCTTGCTGAGAAAGGCGAGTGCCCTAATAGGTATCAAATGTAGCAGTAGGCTGCATAACATATTAGGGCAGAGGAAAATTACTTGTATTGGCAAGTAAAATTTCTTATTCTTGAGAGCCTTTGCTGGTAAATCTTTGTATGAACTATGTGAGTACGAGATTACTTTTTCACCTGAAGGCTTACTGAGTAAGGTAAGTGCCCAGATATGCTTTAGTTGTGACCGTTGGTTGCTTAAAATATCATAGCAAAGAGGTGCTATTTGTATGAGCGGGAAATCACCCCAATCCTTAGGTATTCTCATGGGTAAAATATTTTGCATGTGTTTGATCAGGCTCAGGAAAGGATTTTAGAAATTATGATAAAGATTTGCAAATGGTGAATATATATACATATGTTATTTACAAACCTCATGTTGGTTACACACTGATTTAATATATTGTTTCTTCCTTTACTGAGATGTGTCTCACCCGAATACAAATTTATCTTTTTCAGGACCTCCACGGATCAAGCTTAGAGAGCTCGAGACTATTATAACATTTTTGGGTTATAAAAAGGAAAAAGGTATAAATTTGATGATATTTTTGGGATGTATAAATTTTTTGTTTTATGTTATAAGTTTTCTGAGTTGTGAATACTGGAAGATGTAGGTTATGTTTTTGGAGATATGTATATATGTGCATATAGGTGGATGAATGGTTTATTTTGAAATGTAGATAGATGTAGAAAACTTTGGTATTATATTGTTGGAGGATTATATTTATGTTTTTCGCTCCGTAAATGATAATAGAATTCACGTATCAGGTAAATGAAAGGATGACATGGCACCCGGGTTCCACCAGGCAGGTTTAGGGCGCCACAAAGCACAGTTTATTCAGGTATAACGCACCGGACAGAGTTTTCGAGTTTAGAACATTACAATTTGGTATTAGAGCCAGGTTTTGGGATCTGCAAACTTAGGGATGATTTATACCAGAGTATAGGAATCAATTAGGATGAGGATACTAGATGGATAGGTTAGGTGTTGAGAAGCATAAGATTTTGTTTTGTAATTTAGAGGCGGAAATACGTCGATGATTTCCTATGATTTTTCTAAAGCAGTCAACAACCTTAGACAAGCCACAGTAAACCTTAAATGATTTCATTTCTGAGCTGTGAGACTAGTCCTTATATGGAGAACTTGGATGTATATTGGATTTAAATTTAATGATTGTATTGCAGAAGTTTATGATAATGGAATTCTTATCCTTTTTCTATTCCATTTTCAAGATGGATCCTAGGGATAAGGATGTAGAGGCTAAAGGAAGGGATGATTCAGCAACTTCTAGCAAAGAGGATATTGATACCTCCACAATGCTGTGGGGTATAGCTCGATAGGTCAGGGTAGAAATGAGGAAGGATACTAGAGGGCAAAACTATAGACCTACAGGTCAGGATTGCAACATCAAGGAGTTCATGAGAATGAACCCTCCGACCTTCGTAGGAGGACCTAGTCCAGTTGCTACGGAGAATTGGGTATAGGAGATAGAGGAGATCATGGTTGTACTTAACTGCACGGACGAGCAAAAGGTTTGTTATACCACATTTAAGATAACTGGAGATGCAAAACGCTGGTGGCTTTCTGTGAAGCTACTAGAGGAGTAGAGGCTGGTAAAGATAGCACTGACTTGGGAGCGATTCAAAGAACTGTTTTTTGATAGGTATTTTTCCTTATCTACAAGAGAGGAAAAGATTGAAGAGTTTACTAACCTGACCTAGGGGAATATGATCGTTGGGTAGTATGCAGCGAAATTTGTGGAGCTATCTCATTGCACACCGTTCTTGATCCCGAATGAGCTAAGGAAGGTTAGGAAATTTGAAAAAGGTATGAGACACGGAATTTATGAGTTGGTGGTGGGACTCCAGGTCTAGAATTTCTCAGACTTGGTTGGTAAGGTTTCGGTGCTAGAAAAAAGCATCCATGGCAGTATAGAGCCTACAAAACAGAAAAAGAGGTCTGCACCACCCAATTTTTAGGTCGAGGTCAGTCAAGGATCAGGGAAGAAAGGGAAAGATGTAGTGGGCTCGAGACAGGAGATAGAAGATTGGGGTTATCCTAGTTATCAGGGTAATCAGTCTTACTCCGTATGCCAGAAATGTAACAAGAGGCATAGGCGTGAATGCTAGTTTGGGACTCCTAATTGTTTCAGGTGCGGTAAGCTGGGGCATATCAAGAAAAATTGTCAAGAGCTGTTGCCTGTTGTATCTGTACCAAACCAGGACAGGGGGAAGCAGCAAGTACCACTAGGAAGAGGTGGTCCAACACGAGTTTACTCGTTGATTTAGCTTAAGCCAGATAATGTCAGGGGCGCAGGTATGGGTTTATGATTAAGATAAGTCTGATTTAATTCAATTATGGATAATTTGGAAATTTATATGATAATTTTACTTAGTTATAGATGATGTAAAAGTTCATTTGATGATAATACTGAATTGTATATGATTTAGTGAAGTGTAGAAATGAATCATTAATGAAATTTCGAGGACGAAATTTTCTAAATGAGGGGAGAATGTAACGACCCTGAAAATTTATAATGATTAAAATAATTAGGAAGATAATAAATGGAATAGATAAATAAAGAATAAGGGAGAAAGGAAAATTTTGGAAAGAAGAACAGCAAACCTCGTCGATGAATATACTGTCTTCGTCGACGAGTGTTCTTCTAGGGATCGTCAACGAAGTTTAGTCCCTTGTCGATGAAGAGATCTTGAGTGAGCAGATTTTAGATTTTAAGTTTTGTCGATGAACGCACCCTCTCATTGACGAAGTCCCTTCTGTGGTTTGTTGACGAAGCCTGTCTTCTAGTTGATGAATCCATGTGGCAAAATCGCGTATAAAAGGAACCAGGGAAGCTTCCTCGCAAAGAAATCCATTTCTCTCCATTTTCTCTCTCTAGAAATCATCTCCTCTCCCTTATCTCTTTAAATCCGACCCAGATTCAGCCCGAATCGACAAACAGAGACCGCTACGATGTTCTAGCGAAGGTTCTCTACACATCTAGCGAAGCAGATTTATAAACTGAACTTTTTGGGAAACACTCCAAAGCTGAGGTGAGGGTTAAGATTCTCAATTTTGGGGTTTTAAAGGCTTATGTGAGATTTATATGTAGGGACCCGAATCCGAAAAATAAATAAAGAAAAAAGAAAAGAAATTAAAAAAGATAAAACAGCAGAGCTCGTGGACGAGAACTCCAACTCGTCGACGAGGCTAGCCTGGTCAACCTAGTTATAAATAGAATATTCATTGCTAAGTTATCTCAATTCTCTCTCTCTTTCTCTAGAACATGAACCAACCCTCTCTCTCTCTCTCTCTCTCTCTAAGATTTTACGTTGTCTGTTGCCATAATCAACGATCCGACGTTGCTACGTGGATTAGGAGGAGAATCTCTACAGTTATAGCGGATTAGATCCTTGTTCTGAGGATTTTTTGGTTTTTCCCTAAAATCGAGGTAAGAATCTGATTTCGTTTTTGGTTCGCTAGATATGCAGTAGTTGGGATTATATTGAAGTATTGTTCTTTGGTTTTTAGGTTTTGAGGATCTCGTGTCATTTTTTTGGATCAATTCATTCGTGTTTCGATTTTTGAGATTAAGGTAAGGGGATTTATTTACAACAGTATTTTTAGAAAACAAAACCACTAGATATGTAGCTTATGTTTATATGAATGATATGACTGCTTATTTGTAAAATTTCACTAGATAGATATGCCGGTTCTGTAGTTTTACGGTTTTGGCAAAAAAATGAGGTTTTTGGCATATGATCTCCAAATTTATTAAAATTACTTTATTTGCATTAAAACTAAAGTAGGAGATGCTTGAAACTCTTGATTGCAGTAGAAATGATATTTTTCGAACCAGTTTATAGGAAATGTATATTTTGACCAAATAGGTGTGGCATATGATATGAAATGGTAGTATAAAAGAATATACTGATTCAGTTAAGTACGTATATGAAATATGGGGATTGAGTCCCAAATGACTTTCAAGAATGCAGAAATGAGATGTCGGTTAAATACCATGCACTATGTATGTTCGAGAAGGTATGTGCCGGTTTATACCTCAGTATGAATGAAAGAAAGTATGTATTTAAGAATGCATGAATGAGATTGTGAAAAATACTAGAATTGCATAGGTTAATATGTTTTATGGTAAAGTGTATATATGATAATTGGGACCGCAACTTGTCACTCAGAGCATAAGAAGCTTAATGTTATATGAAGCCTTAAAAAGTTTAAGCGCGGTACCATTGCTAGAACAAATAGATACAGTGCAACCACACACATATTCTCAGTATGGGTATCTAGTAGTCGGCTTGGTGCGAAGGGCCGCTAGTCAAAAGGGATCAGGGTGGTGATGGCCAAGTTGGGCGGTAGTATGTTATGATCCCTAACAATGCCTGGATGAATAGGGCTCGATCAGTGCTTAGTTATCGCACAACCCTAACCATGGGGAGTTATTGGCATAGTTATGATAGTTTTAAAACTGGACTGTGTTCTAAATATGCATATACATGATTTAAAAGCTTTAATGGGCAAAATCACAGGTTTAAGTACCGGGTGGAGGGACTGTGCAGTGTATGGACCTATACCCTACCCTAACCTCAGGAACTCTTGCTTGTTACAATGCTGAGTTATCTATTGCAGGAATTATATACATATCTCCTATATTACAGTATTGAGAATGTTGTGAATATTAAGTGCCGCTAATGGTTTAAACACATGTTGTCACACACTGATGTAATATCTTCCTCCTTATTGAGAAGTGTCTCACCCCAATCTTACAACCTTTGTTTCAGGTGTTACAGGAAATTGGTCCTAGTCTTCGAAAGAGACTGTGGACCGTAGAGTCTTGTTAGTTAACATAAGTTTCTGTGTGAGTACTGGGTTGTTAGCCTGGTTGGCTTTTTGGGAATGTAATATAGTTTATGTTTTACGTACGAATGAGTGTATGTAAGGAACAGTTAGATACTCTGGTACGTCTATTATAATCCATATGAATGTTTCTATTTTTCCACAATATATGGAAGTACAGATCAGTATGATATACCCGTTTGTCCCTGTTTAGGGTGGGTATTTGATGTATGTTATATGATTATATAGGTTACGTATGTATAGTAGCACTCTAGGGCCGAATAAAGGGTCGGGGCGTTACAGTTAAAATCAAAGCCATAGCCATCCAGAAGTGTGGTGTGAATTGCACTGCCTGGTTATGGATATGCTTAGAGCTTAGGTTGCAAGGTTTTGTCGATTTAACTATTCCAGAGTTTAATATGTGAATACGATTCTTGAGTGTAGCTTTGTATACCTAGAGACATAAATTCATTCATAGACTTCTATGCTTTTCTAAATCATTTGAAAGGTTCAAAAAATCACGGCAATCTATTGGCGGTTTTGTTTCCAAGTGGAAGGGTGGAACTTGAGTTAGAATGAGAATGTGAGTCATTAGAGTGCCTCAGTGTTAGGAATGTTATTATGGGAAATGAGTTTATAGTATTGTAGTATTAGTTGATTAAGCTTCTAATTGATTTTCTCAATTGCTTCTTTAGGATGGAATCTAGGGATATTACTGCTAACGTTGGAGGCAGTAGTAGTGAAAGAGTTGGCTATGAGGCTGGCAGCGACTCCATGAGTGTTCTGCGGGACTTCGCTCAGCAGCTTATGACTGAGGTTGTCCAAAAGAATAAGAGTCAGGATCGTCCCCCTGCTGAGTTGGGATGCTCCATTGACCAGTTCACATGATTGAAACCTCTCGTCTTCGTAGGGAGTGCAGATCCGATTCGAGCTGAGAATTGGATTGGAGAGATTGAGAAAATCCTAGACGTTCTTAACTGCATTGAGAAGCAGAAGGTAGCCTTTGTGACGTTCAAGCTGATGGGCGAAGAAAAGAGGTGGTGGAAGTTAGTTAAGATGTTTAAAGAGCATTGACCTATTCCTATAGTTGTGACGTGGGCCCAGTTCAAAGATTTATTCTTTGAACAGTATTTTCTAGTCATGGTTAGAAATGCCAAGATGGAGGAATTCATGAGTCTAGAGCAGGGGCAGCTGTCAGTTTAGAAGAATGCTGCCAGATTTCAGAAGCTATCTCGATTTGCTCTCTTTATGATTCTCGACGAGGCAATGAAGGCCTGGAAGTTTCACAGGGGTCTAAAAAAGGAGATCAGGAAGCAAACTGCAATCTAGAAGATGCAAGACTTTGCTACTTTGGTGGATAAAGCCGCCATAGCAAAGGAGAGTCTTCTGTAAGATTTTGTGGTGCAAATCCCGAGGAAGAGGCCAGCGCCTCCCAATTCATCTTCTGGTTCAAGGCAGGGTAATTGGAAGAAGAAAAACAATGGTGTTTCTTAGAGTACCACATCCACTCCAATTTGTTCTACGTGTGGTAGATCTCACTCAGGAAAGTGTTTGAAGGGTTTTGGAGCTCGTTTTTGATGTATGGTGACACAAAGAATGCAGGAGATGTCGTCACAGGTACCATATACATACTTTCGAATAAAGCCGTTATACTATTTGACTCGCGGGCAACCATTCATTTATCTCCTGAGGATTTGTTAAACTGTGTGGAATTGAGACTCACAGTTAGATTATGAACTGGTAGTGACTACGCCTTCAGGGTCGGTAGTCGTATGTAGTAGGGTAATCCGTGACTTTCCAATAGAAATTCAGGAGATGATACTACCAATCAGCCTTATTATATTTGACATGCATGCTTTGATATCATCCTAGGGATGGACTAGTTGTCTACTAGTTATGCCAGTATTGATTGCCATAGGAGAGAAATGGTGTTTAGACCTCCAAGGAAGCAAGAATACAATTTCATTGGGTCGTGCATGCGTTCTGCACCCTGGATCTTCTCAACTTTGCAGGTTAGGAGATTACTCTTGGAGGGATGCCAAGGGTATTTGGCGTTCATGAAAGATACGCCAATAGGAGAAAGTAAATTGGAGGAGATTCCCATGGTGTACGAATTCCTAGACGTGTTTCTTGAGGACTTGTCAGGATTACCTCCACATCATGAGGTGGAGTTTGGTATAGAGTTGGTTCTCCGTACGATGCCAATATTGAAAGCTCCGTATCATATGGCTCTAGCAGAATTGAGGGAGTTGAAGGAACAACTACAGGAGCTTCTTGAAAAGGGGTATATTCGACTGAGTGTTTTGCCCTGGGGAGCACCGATGCTATTTGTAAAGAAGAATGACGAATCGATAAGGATGTGCATCAACTACAAAGAACTTAATAAGGTGACAATAAAGAACAAATACCCACTAGGATCGATGATCTGTTCGACCAGCTTCAGGGCACGCAGATCTTCTGTAAGATCAATCTATGGTTTGGGTATCACCAACTGAAGGTGAAAACAGAAGATGTTCTGAAAATAGATTTTCGAACTCGGTACGACCATTATGAATTCATGGTTATGCCATTTGGTCTGACGAATGTACCTGCAGCATTTATGGATCTGACGAACTGGGTTTTCCAAGAATACTTAGATTAGTTCATCATGGTATTCTTTGATGACATCCTAGTATATTCTAGGAGTGCTGTAGAGCATGAAGTTCATCTGAGACTGGTGTTGCAAGTGCTCAAGGATAAGAGGTTATATGCTAAACTGAAAAAGGGCGAGTTCTAGCTAGAATAGATTTCGTTTCTAGGGCATATAGTGTTGAAAGGAGGGGTATTAATGGATCCGAGTAAAATAGAAGTGGTGGTGGACTGGGAGAGACCGAAGAATGTTTGGGAGGTCAGAAGTTTTCTAGGTCTTACGGGTTACTACCGTCGTTTTGTAAAAGGGTGCTTTAGTTTAGTGGGTCCATTAACATGACTCAAGAGAAAGAACGTGACGTACACTTGGACTGGTGAGTATGAGCTGAGTTTCCAAGAGTTGAAACCGTGATTGGTTACTGCTCCAGTTCTGACCATTCCATCTGGGGTTGGTGGATTTGTTATTTATAGTGACGCCTCTAAGAAGGGTCTCGGTTGTGTTCTAATGCAGCAGGGAAGGGTGGTTGCATACACTTCTTGTCAACTCAAGGAGTACGAGAAGAACTACCCGACGCATGATATGGAATTGGTAGCTATAGTTTTTGTATTGAAAATCTGGAGGCACTACCTTTATGGTGAAAGGTGTGAGATTTTTACTGATCACAAAAGTCTTAAGTACATTTTCACCTAGAAAGAGCTGAACATAAGGCAGCATAGATGACTTGAGTTAATAAAGGACTATGACTGTACTATTAGCTATTACCCAGGAAAAACAAATGTGGTAGCTGATGCTCTGATTCGGAAGTCTGTTGATGCGTCAGTCTCTACAATGGGAGTTCAGCATCAGATTTATATGAACCTAGAAATGTTGTGCTTAGAAGTGGTGAAAGGAAATCACCAAGCTGTTCTTGTTAGCTTGGTGGTACAGCCGACCTTACAATAGAAGATCTGAACAGCTTAGAAGGAAGATCTAGAACTGGTTGAGGTTATAGAAAGAGTCCAGAGTGGGTTAAAGCTGGATTTCAATATTTCTAGTGATGGGATTTTGAGATTCCATAGCAGGGTATGTGTACCAGATGACACTAGGATTAAACGGGTCATTCTGGAGGAGGCACACCGTTCGCTCTACACCGTACATCCTGACAGTACAAAGATGTACTCGGATCTGAGGGAATCTTTCTGGTGGTCAAACAGGAAAAGGGAGATCGCTTGATTCATAGAGCAGTGTCTGACATGTCAGCAGGTCAAGGTAGAGTACTAGAGGCTAGGAAGACCACTTTAGCCACTTGACATCCCCAAGTGGAAGTGGGAGCACATCTCGATGGATTTTGTGTAGGGGTTACCTACAGCAGTGCACGAACAGAATGCCATATGGGTTATAGTTGATCGGTTGGCAAAGACTGCACATTTCATTTCAATCAGAGTCAGCTATGCTTTGAATCAGTTGGCTGAGTTGTATGTGCAAGAGATTGTACGACTCCATGGTGTCCCTTTTTCTATTGTTTCAGATCAAGATCCACATTTTACGTCTCATTTCTAGAAGAGTCTACAGGATACCTTGGGATCGTAGCTCATATTTAGTATGTGTTTCCACCCGCAGATGGATGGGCAGTCTGAGAGGACTATTCAGACGTTATAGGATATGTTGTGGGCTTTTGTATGAGATTTTGGTGATAGTTGGATATGGTATCTACCATTTGTTGAGTTTGCGTATAACAATAGTTACCAGGCCAGTAGATGACACCTTACGAGACATTATGGTCATCAGTCTCGATCTTTGTTGTACTGGGATCAGGTAGGTGAGCGGTAGATACTAGGTCCAAAATTGATTCATTAGGCCTCTACAAAGGTCGAGTTAATTAGGGAAAGAATTAAGGCAGCTCAAAGTTGGCAGAAGAGTTATGCTGATACTCGCCGACGAGAGCAAGAGTTCAAGGTAGGAAGTATGGTATTCCTGAAGATCGCTCTGATGAAAGGGGTGATGAGGTTCAGGAAGAAGGGGAAGCTAATTCCTCAGTATATTAGGCTTTTCGAGATCCTGAAAAGGATAGGTTTGGTTGCTTATTGAGTGGCTTTACCCCCAGCACTATCTAGAGTCCATGACGTGTTCCACGTGTCAGTGCTGAGGAAGTACGTGTCAGATCCATCACACGTGCTAAGTTATAAACCTCTAGAGATTAGTGATGCTTTATCATATAAAGAGGTACCAATACATATATTAGATTGGAAAGTTCAGTAGTTACGGACTAAGAAAATACCGCTAGTGAAGGTATTATGGCATAACCACGTAGTAGAGGAAGTTTCATGGGAACTAGAGTTAGAGATATGCCAGAAGTACCCGCAGTTATTTTCTGATGGTACATGAGTATGTATAGTAGTATAGGTGGTTCAAGTTAAATTGGTATGGTCTTCATGAGAGTTTGGTATGTGTATGTAATCTTTCGAAACATCATGTTGTAACCATGGTATTCCTCTGCCATAAGAGAGGGTAGGTAATAAATTCAGGCCAGAGCTGCTTTGTGGGTAATTGCTGAATCTTCTGTATGTCTTCGATGTAAGGTAGAGTATGCTTGATATCAGTTGGTGAATTTTGGGGACAAAATTCTTATAAGGAGGGGATATTGTAGGGACCTGAATCCGAAAAATAAATAAAGAAAAGAGAAGGGAAATTAAAAAGGATAAAACAACAGAGCTTGTCGACGAAGCTCCTTTTCTCGTTGATGAAGTCTCTTCTATGGCTCAACGATGAGATACAGGGGCCCATCAACGAGAAGATACCAAGGGATTTTAAGAAATTTTGAAATCTCAGGCTCATCGACGAGGTCACTCTCTTGGCGACGAACACCCTTCTTCGGCTTGTCGACGAGAACTCCAACTCATCGACGAGGCTGGCCGGGTAAACCTAGTTATAAATAGAATATTCATTGCTTCATTGCTAAGTTATCCCAATTCTCTCTCTCTCTCTCTCTCTCTCTCTCTCTCTCTAAAACACGAACCGGCCTTCTCTCTCTCTCTATAAGATTTCGTGCCATTTGTTGCAAGAATCAATGATCCAATGTCGCTACATGGATTAGGAGGAGAATCTCTACAGTCATAGTAGATAAGATCTTCGTTCTGAGGATTTTTAGGTTTTTCCTTAAAATTGAGGTAAGGACCTAATTTTGTTTTTAATTCGGTAGATATGTAGTAGTTGGGATTATAGTGAAGTATTGTTCTTCGGTTTTTAGGTTTCGAGGATCCCATGTCGTTGTTTTGTATCGATTCGTTCGTGTTTCAATTTTTAGGATTAAGGTAAAGGAATTTTTTTACATTGGTATTTTTAGAAAACGAAACCACTAGATATGTAGCTTATGTTTATATGAATAATATGACTGCTTATTAGAAAAATTTCACCGAGTAGATATGTCGGTTCTGCAGTTTTACAATTTTGGAAAAAAATAAGGTTTTTGGCATATGATCTCCAAATTTCTTAAAATGACTTTATTTGCATTAAAACTAAAATAGGAGATGCTTGAAACTCTTGATTGCAGCAGAAATGATATTTTTCAAACCAGTTTATAGGAAATGTATATTTTGACCAAATAGGTGTGGCATATGATATGAAATGGTACTATAAGAGAATATACTGATTCAGTTAAGTATGTATATGAAATATGGGGATTGAGTCCCAAATGACTTTCAGGAATGCAGAAATGAGATGCCGGTTAAATACTGTGCACTATGTATGTAAGGGTTAAATCGAGAGGGTATGTATCGGTTTATACCTCAGTATGAATGAAAGAAAGTATATATTTAAGAATGCATGAATGAGATTGTGAAAAATACTATAATTGCACAGGTTAATATGTTTTATTGTAAATTGTATATATGATAATTAGGACAACAACTTGTCACTTAGAGCATAAAAAGCTCAATGTTATATGAAGCCTTAAAAAGTTTAAGCACGGTACCATTGCTAGAACAGATAGATATAGTGCAACCACACACAAGTTTTCATTGTGGGTATCTAGTAGTCGGCTTGGTGTGAAGGGCCACTGGTCAAAAGGGATCACGGTGGTGATGGCCACGTCGGGTTGTAGTATGTTATAATGCCTGACAATGCCTGCATGAATAGGGCTCGATCAGTGCTTAGTTATCGCACAACCTTGACCATGGGGAGTTACTGGCATAGTTATGATAGTTTCAAAACTAGACGATGTTCTAAATATGCATATACATGATTTAAAAGCTTTAATTGGCAAAATCACAGGTTTGAGTATCGGGCGGAGGGATTGTGCAGTGTATGGACCTGTACCCTACCCTAACCTCGGGAACTCTCGCTTGTTACAATGATAAGTTATCTATTGCAGGAATTATATACATATCTCCTAGATTATAGTACTGAGAATGTTGTGAATGTTAAGTGCCACTAATGATTTAAACACATGTTGTCACACACTGATGTAATATCTTCCTCCTTACTGAGAAGTGTCTCACCCCCAATCTTACAACCTTTGTTTTAGGAGTTACAGGAAATCGGTCCTAGTTTTCTAGAGAGACTGTGGAGCATAGAGTCTTGTTAGTTAACGTAAGTTTCTGTGTGAAACTGGGTTGTTAGCCTGGTTGGCATTTCGGGAATGTAATATAGTTTATGTTTTATGTATGGATGAGTGTATGTAAGGAACAATTAGATACTCTGATATGTCTATTAGAATCCATATGAATGTTTATGTTTTTCCATAGTATATGAAAATATAGATCAGTATGATATACCCATATGTCCCAGCTTAGGGCGGGTATTTGATGTATGTTATCTGATTGTAAAGGTTATGTATATATAGTAGCACTCTGGGGCCGTATAAAGGGTCGGGGCGTTATATTATAGGTTGAGGAAATGCAAAAATAGTAGATTATTTGGGGCTTATCTGATTAAACTAGGGTTTTTTATTCAAGGTTTGGGTGAGCGCCACAGGCATCTTCTGGGGTTCTTGTTGGCATAGTTCAAGAAAGCAGGTAAAGGGGAAATATATTAAACTAGGTTTTTATGAAATTAATTAGATAAAAATGGATAATTTATGTATATGTATACGTTTTCTTATGGGTTAAAAATGCTAACCGTTTAAATTATGATTTCTGAGCCTAAGGCTGTTTTATTAGTTATGTATATGTGAAAATGGACTAATGAAAGTGAAAGATTTTTTAGGATAATTATGTAAAAAATTAAAGGTATATTTTCAATATATGAATGTTGAATGCGGGTTGGCTTATTTTACAAAAAATGGTTGAAATATATTGGTAAATTGTGTGGCATGAGTAAAATGGGAATTCTATATTGGATTATGTTATACGTATGAGATACAAATTATACAAGGAATGCAATGGGAATGAAAATGTTATATAGATTATATTGCAAGTGATTGTTAATGCAACCATGTAAATGATGAATAGTTGAAAGGAGCTGTAGACTAACTGATGACAACTAAAAGGAGCAAATTTAGCGTATATCTATGTGGACTAACTGATGTACAACTGAAAGGAGCTATAGTACGAATGCAAGGGAAATGAAATGAAAATGAGAATGAAATGAAATGTGAATGAAATGAAAATGAAATGTGAAATGTGAATGATGTAAAATGGGAAAGTTCCACGTAAAGTGAAATTCTACGAAATGTCAAAGTTAAGAATATGAATAGGTGAGAAATGCAGGAAAAATGATAGACAGAATAATGTATTACAGTAGTATCAGTATATATGCTAATATAACATGGTATGTGTTATGGGCGGGGCAAACTCTTCTCCCGAGGGCTTGCTGAGAAAGACGAGTACCCTAATAGGTATCAGATGTAGCAGTAGGCTGCATAACGTATTAGAGCAGAGAGAAATTACTTGTATGGGCGGGTAAATTTCCTTATTTTTAGGAGTCTTTTCTAGTAAATCTTTGTATGAACTGTGTGAGTATGAGATTACTTTTTCACCTGGGGACTTACTAAGTAAGGTAAGTGCCTTGATATGCTTCAATTATGATAATTTGTTGCCTAAAATATCACAATAAAGGGGTGCTACTTGTATGAGCAGATAATCACCCCAATCCTTAGGTATTCTCGTGGGTAAAATACTTTGCATGAGTTTGATCAGGCTTAGGAAAGGATTTTAGAAATTACGATAATGATATACGAATGATGAATACATATACATATGTTATTTACAAATCCCAATCTTTACTGAGATGTGTCTCACCCAAATACAAATTTATCTTTTTTAGGACCTCAACGGGATCGAGCTTAGAGAGCTCGAGACTATTATAGCATTTTTGGGTTATAGAAAGGAAAAAAGGTATTAACTTGATGATATTTTTGGGATGTATAAATTTTGTGTTTTATGTTATAAGTTTTCTGAGTTGTAAATACTGGAAGATATAAGTTATGTTTTTAGAGATATGTATATATGTGGATACAGGTGGATGAATAGTTTATTTTGAAATGTAGATAGATGTAGAAAACTCTAGTATTATATTGTTGGAGGATTATATTTATGTTTTTCGTTGCGTAAATGATAATAGAATGTTAGGTATCAGGTAAATGAATGGATGACGTTGCACCCAGGTTCCACCAGGCAGGTTCGGGGCACCACGAAGCACGGTTTATTTAAGTATAATGCACCAGACCTGATTTTCGAGTTCAGAGCGTTACACTTGGCATCCTTGTTTCTAGATTTGAAAGCTTGCTTGTGCTTTTGATATAAAACGTTTTTGGTAAGCTTAGATCCTAATATCTATAGTGCTAAATACTTGAAAAATATTTTTTGAGATATTTGATTAGGATTTCAAGGTCCTTTAATTATTGGGTTTTTGAATATATTATCTTAAATCAAAGGTATCACTCTCACGTATATACAATATATACACATTGGTTGAGAGTTGACATATAACTTGACCAATCTCATTTTGAGCATAAATACATATTATTTGTGAGTGCATTGGTTGCGTTTTGTGTATAGATACACATCTGCTTAGTGTAAGAAGCATCTAGTTGTACAAAATATTTTATTTGATTATCTATTATATTCCCGATGGGTGGTTGGAAGAAGGTGACTAACCCTATGAATAGTCTCGAATTGGTCATACTCGATTAGGTGAGCATCGGACTAGTTCAAACCCGGTTAGGAGAACTAGGTGTACCATCTAGTTAGAAGATATTGTTAAAAATATTGTGGCTCATACTTTAAAATTCCAAGCTAGTCTCCCACTTGAATATTGGGATGATTGTGTGTTGACAACAACCTACTTGATAAATAGAACACCTAGTCCACTTCTCAAGAATAAAACTCCATTTGAACTTTTATTCCACACTCCACCCACCTATTCTCACCTAAAAATTTTTTGTTCACTCTATTTTGCTTCTACCCTTTCCCATGGTAGAAAAAATTTGATCCTCAAGGTTGCATGTGCATTTTTCTTGGTTACCCCCTTTGGTACCAAAGGATATAAACTACTTGACATTGAATCCAAAACCATTTTTATTTCTCAAGATGTAATATTCTATGAGTCGATTTTTCCTTTTCAGTCCTTGCCCATCCCTACTTCCACCAAACCCTCTATACCAGCTTTGTTTTCTCTTAACCTTTACCTAATAACATTGATTTTCCCACCTCCACTCCCCCCTTCGAACCCACTAACCCCCCATAAACCATGGCACCATCGTTGCCCTCTACATCATATCATCCATCTCCTCACAACTCTAGCACATCTCCTCTCCATTCTCATACATCTCCACCCCACCCTAGCCCTTAAAATACTCCACCATTGTGCAGGTCAACTAGACCAAGGAGAGGTCCTCAGTATTTGTAGGAATTTCACTGTGACTAGGCCTTATTTTCAACTTCAGATCAATCATTGTCCAAGGTTTCTGCACCTCCTACTGGCAATCCCTATTCACTTTCAAACTTTATCTCTTACTAGAAATTTTCACCTACTGAAAAGCAAGGCGTAGTCCTAAGAGGGGGGGGGGGGGTGAATTGGATTTTAGAACTTTATTTTAATTCCTATGAGGACTTTTTCTTGATTAATCAATTTTAGACTTGTTTGTTTAATTTACCAATCACACAAGAACTTAGTTTCTTTATTTAATCCACAACCACACAACTATTCAATCTTTCAAGTAATCAATCAACCACAATTTGAAAGCAAACAATCAAGTGATTTGCCAAGTACAAGTTTAACTTCAACACTATTTAGATTTGCAAGATTAAGCACTCTTTGGAATACAAACACAATCCAAACTTTAAACCATTCAGCCACAATATATCAATATATTAAATTCAACTTTCAACTTTTGTTGTCAGCCCTAGATATAAATTTGAATTAAGTTTTTTTGTGTTTGCTGATGTGAAGCCTTGTATTAATTGATTAGCTTAATATGATATGTAATATAAAATCAAATTAACACAATATCTACACTCTTCTCAATATTTAAAACTCAACTAAACTCTCGGTTAATTTATCCTTGGGATGTTATCCAAGTAACGTACTCCCGTATGGTTTTCGCAAAATATGGTTTAACCAACGTACTCCCTTTCGGTTTTCGCAACCAAAATCAAAATTAAACTTTAAGTTTACTTGATTCCCAAATATATGTAGTATATATGATTTTCAATTTAAACCATCAACGCAATTTAAATATGTACTAAAAATAAAGAGTAGGGAAAGAAAGAGTGAGACGGAGATTTTTACGAGGTTCGGCTTATACCCAGCCTATGTCCTCGCCTTTGGCAAACCACCAAAGGATTCACTAAAAATGTTCCTTTAACGGGTGGAATAAACCTTTACAACACTCCTTGGTTAAGGCTAAAACCCGCCTTCTCCAAACGATATCCCCTCATCTGGTCACTCCTTACATAGGCTAAAGCCCACCTCTCTAAGCAAAATCCCCTTGCTTAGCCAATGATCCAAACAACCCTTGGAATCGTCAATATACAAGATACAAATCAAATATTTGTGTACAAAGAATTTGCTCCTAAAAGAGCTAATTAGTCCAACAATTCAAAACTATAATAAACTTCAAGGTAAATAGCAATATGGAAATTAACTTGAAGCTCAATGAAATATATCATTGATTAACTCTTTCAATGATTGAAAGATTTAGAATTTGTAGCACAATTCCGGTGAAAGAAGATCAGCAAAAACTTAATTGAATTCGTGCAAGTTGAGAGTAAGAGAAAGCCTTGAGAATTTAAGAGCAATTGAGAGAGATTTTGAATTTTTGCTGAATTTGAATTCTTGGTGTATTGATTCAATGATCTTTGAGGCTTATTTATAGACTTTAAAGGTATGTAACTTGGTCCCCTAGTGACTTAGATTATTCCCCAAGTTTTCACAAAGTTTGAGCCCCAAGCAAACCATTTAAAAAATGTTTCCGTTGAGGTTTTTTTAAAATTCTGTTCGTGGCAGTCACCTGGCACACTCTGGCAGTCACCTGCCATGTTATTCTTAAAGGAACAGCAGGGGTAGTAGGGTGGCAGTTGTCTGTCAAGATACAGCCAGTCACCTAGCTTGACCACCTAGGCGCCCGTCTTGGTTCAGGCAGTCTACTGGTTGCTATTAGTTTCGAGTACCCTTCTATTTTTTGGTCATAACTTTTTTTGTGTAATTCAAAATTTTATGATCTTGGTGTCAAATGAAATCTAAGAGAAAATCATACAACTTTCATGTTGAACACTCTTTAATATAAATAGTTTTTGATATAGAAAAATACACCTAAATGCAGATATAGAAAAATAAACAGCATTTTAAAACCCTCCTTTTGATGCTTTTCATTCCAAAAATGATTCTAACCTTTTTGAAATAATTTTTGACCTTATAAAATATTTTACAAGTATGTTAAAAGTTATTTAGATCCAATAAATTAACCTAAGAGCTTCATGTATCCATATTGAAATTATTTGAAATACTTACATGAAATTTCCTATAAACTCTTTCAAATTTTCAATTCTTGAATTCCTTGAGGTCTTTATGCTTGCTTCATCTTTCTTTGAGCTTTCATCAAGTTCTCTTTAATCCTCATGCTCTGATGATCTTCAAGCTTTATCATTAAATCCTTTTTTGAATCCATGCTTTAAACTTCATATTGATCATCCTTCTTTGAAATATAAGCTTTCATGAATTCTTTAACCTTGCATTCATCATTGAGTCATGAAAATACATCACTTAAATAAAGCATGTTAAGTTCTACTTGTTTGTTAGTATCAAAACAAGATGTTAAGCCTTGTAAGGCCAACGCCTACCTTTAGTGCTTTTGCCACCTCTATTTCCATTGTTTGAACCTCAAACCTATAGGAAAACTGTAGAACACCCTGCCTGGTGTTAGGCCATGAATAATGAGCTGGAAGATTTAGAACATAATCATACTTGGATTCTCACTGATTTACCTCCTGGAAAAGATGCCATTGACTACAAGTATGTCTACAAAACCAAGTTTAATTCTGATGGCTCAGTTGAGAGATTGAAAGAAGGATTTGTTGCCAAAGGTTTTACACAACAATAGGGCAGAGATTACACGGAGACCTTTTCCCCCGTAACTAAACTTGTAACAATGCAGGTTTTGCTCTTGGTGGCAGCCATTCAAGGATTATTTCTTCATCAATTTGATGTTAACAACGCTTTTCTCCATGGAGACTTAGAAGAGGAGATTTACATGTGCAAACCCCTGGGATACAACAAAGGAAGACCTTACCAAGTATGCAAGTTGCTTAAGAGCCTTTATGGCCTTAAGCAAGCCTCAAGACAATGGTATTCAAAATTCTCATCCTCTCTTATTGCTTTTGGTTTTCAGAAATCTTGAGCCGACTATAGCCTCTTTACCAAACTTGATGGTGCTGCTTTTATTGCCTTATTAATCTATGTGGACAATATTATTGTGGTTGGAAATTGTCCCACAACCATCACAACTCTCAAGTCTTTCCTTAATCGCCACTTTAAGGTCAAGGATCTTGGTTCCTTACGCTATTTTCTTTGCTTGGAAGTTGCCCGATCTTCTAAAGGAATTCGCTTATGCCAATATAAATATGCATTGAATATTGTGGCTGACTCAGGAACCCTTGGCAGAAAACCCACCAAGCTACCTATTGACCAGAATTTTAAATTGAGCAAGGATTCTGGTGACCCCATTTAAGATCCAAGCTCTTATAGGAGGCTCATTTGTCACTTATTGTATCTAACCCTCACTCGGCCTAATTGGTGCTACGTTGTCCAGCTCCTTAGCCAATTTATGGACAACTTGAGGACTCAACATTTGGCCGTTGCGCGCAAAGTCCTATGATACATCAAAGCTTCCTTGGGACAAGGTATTTTGCTGCCCTCGACCTCTTCACTTCAGCTCAAAGCTTATTGTGACTCAGATTGGGCTTCATGCCCCGATACTCATCGATCTATTACAAGATATTGTATCTTTCTTGGTGATTCACTTGTTTCTTGGAAAATAAAAAAGCAAACTGTGGTATCTCGTTCATCATATGAAGCCAAGTACGGTTCCATGGCCTCCACTTGTTCCGAATTCACTTGGGTGTGCTACTTGCTTTTTGATCTCATAATTCCACATCCACAAGATGCAGTCCTTTATTGTGACAACCAAACTGCTCTTCACATAGCTGCCAATCCGATTTTCCATGAATAGACTTAGCATATTGAGTTGGATTGCCGCCTAATAAGAGATAAAATTCAAGAAGGAGCTGTCACCACAGCTCATATTGCATCCCCATACCAGCTCGCCGGCATTTTTACAAAGGCTTTGCTCTTTTACCTTCTCCAACGACATTTATGTAAGATGGGAATAGTAAATCTCTATTCTCCATCTTGTGGGGGGCTATTATAGAATGAGGGTCAACACCAAGCTGTAGGATGATCATCTACCCTGATATATTTCTTTTATTATTATTATTTATTTATTATTCCTTTTTATTATTATTTCTACCTTTTTGTTTTGCTGGTGTGTAAATCAGTTAGTTTGTTAGGCCTTTTTGTATATAAGTTAGTTGCTCTATGCACAGTAACTAAGGGGAATTTAGAGAAAGCATTTCTAGAATTCCATGCCTCATGCTCTCTGAGCTTTCTCGTCTCTATCCTTTGTTTTCTTACACGTGAGGTTGGATTTTTTTTTTTTTAAAATTTTTTTCTCCCTCCTTTCCCTTTTACTCTCTCTCATAGCAAAGGAGCCCCATGCGTGCCCTATTATTTTAAAAAAAAAATCAATTTTGTGTCTCTTTGATAGATGGAAGGGCCCACATGAGCCTCATAATTCTTTTGAACATTCATATTTTCCTTTTTCCTTTTCTAGCAGAGGTAGATGACCCACACAAGTCCCATTAATTTTTTAAAATGATCTCTAATTTACTTTTTAAATTGCTCTCTCTCTCTCTCTCTCTAGCTCCACGCAACCCCCACTAAATTTTTAAAATTTATTTATTAAACTCTCTCTCTCTCTCTCTCTCTCTCTCTCTCTCTACATTAATTCCATTAATTTTTTTTAATTATTTTTAACAAAATCCTCTTTTTCTATTAGACAAAATTTAAAAATCTCAACATGAATGAACTCCACGAAATAATTTTTTGAAAAATGATCTTAACTCTACAACTATCTATCACTTTGTTTCTCAATACTTTTATATTATAAAAATAATTTAAATTATTAGTTCACATTTTCTTTATCATTGGTTTATATCTACCTCATTTTTTTTGTCCCTCCTCTCCCGTCTACTCTCTCTCATAGAAAAGGGGCCCCATGCATGGCCCATTATTTAAAAAAAAAAAAAATTCAATTTTGTGTCTCTCTGGTAGATGGAGGGGCCCACATGAGCCCCACAATTCTTTTTAACATTCATATTTTCTTTTTTCCTCTCCTTGCAGAGGTAAATGACCCACGCAGGTCCCATTAATTTTTAAAATGATGTCTAATTTACTTTTTAAATTGCTCTCTCTCTCTCTCTCTCTCTCTCTCTTTCTCTCTCTCTCTCTCTCTCTCTAACGACCTGAAATTTCATACCATTTTTTTTTGACAAAATATACTGCAAGATAAAATGCTCTAATACCCCTTTATTATTTGCTATAACATTTCAGACCCCGGGTGGGCATTGAGAAAATTCCTGTTCACAAAATAATATACCTATGCAGCGGAAAACATAAAGTCATACATCCATATTTACAATACCATAATCCATTATTCTCACAAAACATACATACATGATTACGTCATGCTAGCATCATTTACCCAAAAACTCCTTAATGCTACTCAAAATACAATCCTTTGATAGCACTTATCTCATAGACAAGGTAGTGATAACACTTATCAATTGCTGTACGCACAATAACTAAGGGGAATTTAGAGAAAGCATTTTTAGAATTCCATGCGTCATGCTCTCTGACTCTCTCGTCTCTATCCTTTGTTTTCTTACACGTGATGTTGGGGTTTTTTTAAAAAAAAAATTTTCTCCCTCCTTTTCCTTTTAATCTCTCTCATAGCAAAGGAGCCCCATGCGTGCCCCATTATTTTTTTAAAAAAATCAATTTTGTGTCTCTTTGACAGATAGAGGGGCCCACATGAGCCCTATAATTCTTTTGAACATTCATATTTTCTTTTTTCCTCTCCTAGCAAAGGTAGATGACCCACACAAGTCCCATTAATTTTTTAAAATGATCTCTAATTTACTTTTTAAATTGCTCTCTCTCTCTCTCTCTCTCTCTCTCTCTCTCTCTCTCTCTAGCTCCACGCAACCCCCACTAAATTTTTAAAATTTATTTATTAAGCACACACACACTCTCTCTCTCTCTCTCTCTCTCTCTCTCTACATTAATTCCATTAATTTTTTAATTATTTTTAACAATATCTTCTTTTTCTATTAGACAAAATTTAAAAATCTCAATATGAATGAACTCCACGAAATAATTTTTTGAAAAATGATCTTAGCTTTACAACTATTTATCACTTTGTTTCTCAATACTTTTATATTATAAAAATAATTTAAATTATTAGTTCACATTTTCTTTATCATTGGTTTACATCTACCTCAGTTTTTTTTTGTCCCTCCTCTCCTGTCTACTCTCTCTCATAGCAAAGGGGCCCCATGCATGGCCCATTATTAAAAAAAAAAAAAAATTCAATTTTGTGTCTCTCTGGTAGATGGAGGGGCCCACATGAGCCCCACAATTCTTTTTAACATTCATATTTTTTCCCCCTCTCCTTGCAGAGGTAGATGACCTACGCAGGTCCCATTAATTTTTTAAAATGATGTCTAATTTACTTTTTAAATTGCCTATCTCTCTAGCTCCACGCGATCCCCACTAAATTTTTAAAATTTATTTATTAATCTCTCTCTCTCTCTCTCTCTCTCTCTCTCTCTCTCTCTCTCTCTATAACAACCTGAAATTTCATACCATTTTTTTTTTGACAAAACATACTGCAAGATAAAATACTCTGATACCCCTACATTATTTGTTATAACATTTCAGACCCCAAGTGGGCACTGAGGAAATTCCTGTTCACAGAATAACATACCTATGCAGCGGAAAACATAAAGTCATACATCCATATTTACAATACCATAATCCATTATTCTCACAAAACATACATATATGATTACATCATCCTAGCATCATTTACCCAAAAACTCCTAAATGCTACTCAAAATACAATCCTTTGATAACACTTACCCTATAGACAGGGTAGTGTAGACGTCCTTTCTACCTGCAAGCCTGATCTGCTCGCCTAGTTGGGTCATCTAAAAAATGTTAAGTTACCGGGATAAGACAACTCTCAGTAAGAAAAGAATATGCTATTACTAGTGTGTGACAACTGAGTTTACATAAATAATTTACTGATAAATAACTAAACTGAGATATCATATAAAATATAATACTGTGTAATTCACTCCTATATGGCTTAAAATACACCTATAATATCCAAGTTTTCTATTTAATCATACTGCTAGTGTTATAATATATATTTTCTGTGATTCTGTAAATATATATATATATATATAACTGTGAAAACTACCCTAGAAATTTGTATGTCATGATTTAACCCCTCATGACAGGGTTGTGCGACCTATAGGCGAGACTTAACTCTGGTTGGCCCACCAGAATAAGTCAGTTGATACTTTATCAATTCTCAGTCCTGCCTTACTGTAATCCCTCCAAAGGTTCGATACTGGCATCTACCTCATCAAACCAGCCTCCTCTACCTAGAATATTGGGGAGCCTGCAATCCCTCCTAGGCATGGTAGACGGAAATCCACACACTATCTAAGATATGTGGTTGCACTCTAATTTGAAATAACTACGATACCGTGCTCTACTGACTGAATCTGATTGAAACAATTAATCTAACAGAAATATTTCATCAGGGTATGATACTATATAACACTAATATATAATTATCTTATTGTTTCATCATGATTCCAAAATAACCATAACATTGTAAATCTGATCTGAACTAACTATAATGTTTGATTGAAATAACGGAAATATCTGATTTGTATTATCTGATTGAATAAACTGTAATATCAGAGTGTTATGGATTTGTAATTTTGGAAATCATGGTATTCTGTAAATACTGTAAAATATCTATCTCTATAATATCTATTTGTAAAATATTTGTTTGAGAAAATATCGGTCTATATAATGTCTGTCTGTATAATATCTGTAATTTATAACTCTGTAAAATATGGTAAAACATTTATATGTGCCAAAAATACTATAAATCATGGTATTTTGAAAAACTATATAAACTATATACTGAACTAATATCTACTCAGGCCACACAATTAATAAAATTCATGTTCTGAAATCGGTAATATTGTATAATTTATACCTTGTATCTTAATAAACAAATACTATAATTTACTGATAAAATTTTTGAATTTTCTAGCATAGCATATTTCCCTTACCTGGCTAACCGAACTCACCTATTGATTCTAACTCATGCGCCATGACGTTCATAATTACAAAATCCTAAAATTATACACACACACACACACACACACACACACACACACAGATATATATATATATATATATATATATATATATATTTTCCTATCAATCATTCGAATACCCAGAATAATTTTCATACTTATATTTCCTAAATTATAACTATTCATTATCTTACCTAGATTCCTAGGAACACCCACTAGGTTCCCTAACCTGCCCGTAGTAAAAGACCTAATACCCTGAATTCACAACACCCACATAAATCATCCCAAACACCAGTATAACAATATCTACTACTAAATTTGGGTTAAGAAAAACCTACAAACTAAATAACCCTTAAATAATCTACTTACCCTGATTTTGGGATGGTGCTCAAACTTTTCAAATCAAAATTCTACTCTGGTTAAGTTGTAGAGAATATCCTTAAGATTATTGTGGTAGCTTCTGATCGTAGAATCGAGGAGAAACGGAGCCAAAAATCTAGAGAGAAGTCAGAGCAGCCGTATGTAGAGAGAGAAAATGAAGGAAAAATTGATTCTCTCACTGAAATCCTGATTTTTGCATATTTATAAAAGACTTGACACGTGGCCTCATCAACGAGGCTAAGAAGGCAGTTCGTCGATGAAGATAAAGAACTCATCGACGAACCAATGGGTTTGAAATACACCCTCTCGGTATCTCCTCCTCGACAAACACTAAGACTCGTCGACAAATCCTATAGGAAGTTCGTTGACGAAACTAGGGCATTCGTCGACGAACCCTGTTTTAACCTCTTTTTAAAATTTTCCTTCTTCTCTATTATTTAATTATTATAATATTTGCGTCTTTACACACACTTTTTCTTGTGTGGGCCAATTAATTTCTTAAAATGATGTCTAATTTACTTTTTAAATTGCTCTCTCTCTCTGTGGCTCCACGCGACCCCACTAAATTTTTAAAATTTATTTATTAAACTCTCCCTCTCTCTCTATACATTGATCCCATTATTTTTTTTTTCATTATTTTTAACAATATCTTCTTTTTCTATTAGACAAAATTTAATAATCTGAACATGAATGAATTCCATGAAATAATTTCTTGAAAAATGATCTTAGCTCTACAACTATCTATCACTTTCTTTCTCAATACTTTTATATTATAAAAATAATTTAAATTATTAGTTCACATTTTTTTTTATCATTGGTTTATATTTACATCCACTAACAGTATAGAATTAATTTTAATTTACATTATTCGAAAGTATAGAAATATATATCATGTTATATTTCTGTTTACATATATTATATGTATTAAAATTAACATAATTGATTGCAATTATTTTTTAAATATTCAAAATTTTTATAAATACTATATTATTAATATAAATTTAACATAAAAATTAACATATATACATGTCCATAATATTTTTAAAATTTTATGCACTACATTCAATTTTTATAAATACTATATTATTAATATAAATTTATCATTTTTTTTTTCAATTATGTTGAACAAATAATATAAAACAATATGTTAAGTTGTGGGTTAAAACTAATTATCAAAATTCATATGTCTACCTGCCGTGAAGCACGAGTCAGTTCTACTAGTTATTTTTAAATATATATAACTCATTATTTTAAACTCTACATTATTTCCCTACCTATTCTATTAGTTTCTCCAAAACAACACATCTCTATTATTAACTAAAAGGAAGAAGAAGTTTCCAATCAACAAATTTTAATTTTACATGTTAAAATAGCTTTATAACCCACATATACTTCATTAACACTCCAACATTAACATGACTTCCTCTCATTAAAAAAAAAAAAAAAGGATTGTGGAGCGCGCACACACACTCACATAGTTCGTGTATGCCAAAAATTAGTATATGAATAAAAAAATGGTAGCCTTCCCAATAACTTTCCAAAGATTACTTCTTCAATCTAAAATGGTGTACTTGTTGGTCTCGGACACCATGCTTGAGTGGTAATTTGTGTGATACTTAAAAAAAAAATAGAGCAAGTTAAATTTGAAATACATGTTTATAAATTTATGAAGAAGTTAATGGTATCGTAAAAATAACCTCCTATTAATTAAAATTGCTAAACTCAGCTTGTTTGCTCACCCAATTCATTTTCTTCATCCAAATTCATTAATAGGGTAATTATATATGAAGTTGTTTTATAAAATTCACTTTTCAAACAAAAATCCATCAAATCACACTACTCTTTTTTATATAAATAAAAAATTTAAGTTTTGTAGGTGTACCAAAGTTATCACTCCCTAAACTATCATTTCCTTTTCATGTAGGTGTACCAATGTTTGGTTTTACTCATTTACACTTCAAGAACTTAAATCATTAAGTACTCTACTCTCTATGCTATTGTTCCATTCATTAATTCGAGTTTCACCCTTAAATCCTCGATTAAGTTTGTACAATAAGTGACGAATTAGTACATCTAGTTAAATTGATGAGGCATTTTCACACACATCGACATGCATCTAGCTAAAAGCTGACATATGCTATGGTTTTTCATTGGATAGAAACTAGTTAAGAAAATCTTAAATATATAAAGATATACGGTTCGAGCCAAGACTATGAAACGAAAAATAAAATCATAAAACTAGTGGCCCAAATTAGATAATATTTTGTCGAAATTATGTCAAAATCGTTATATTTGATGTTAGAATCACCTTAAAGTATTGTCATGTGGGTGGATCCTACAATAATGAGGTATGAGTCACTGAGAATATTAGAGATCGAACGAGAGAACTGGTTATGATCCCACGTCGAACATGTAGTTTCTTTATTTTAAACTTATAAAGATGGCTTAGATGTGAACCATGTGCCGCTTTTTATAAAATAAAACCACACAATGAGATAAAATTGACAATATCACACACAACTTGAGTGTAGATCTACCTTTTAATAAAAAATAAATAGATCGTATAACATGCATGGCTAGAACACGTACTCAAGGGCTAGGTGTTGCGAGTTTTTTTTTTCGATTTATCCTTTTAAATATATATATATATATTAAATAATACACTATTCTGGGGATCCAGAATGACTCTAACGTGATTTTGCTACTTAGTCCAGCAAGATTTAAACAAATCTCGTTGGACCAAGTAGCGAGATTTGGTTGGGAGTTTTGGATGTGTGGCAAATCTTCTAGTTCATCCCTGATTTGCTTAAAAAACCGAATTTGATGATTGCTGCAGTGCTTTTGGGCAGCTCTGTGAAGAATGTAGACCATCCTTCCATCCATCCATCCAATGTGTACCTCCTTACTGCATGCCTTGCTTCTTTGACTGCATATAACCCAGAGGCTTTGGGTGAAGAGAAAAAAAGTTGTATTATGCTTTGCACCAATTACACAACCTCATTTTCCCACCCTGGGAGGAAAAAATTCAGTTAAAATAGTGATACGCCCAAAATAATCTGGCTAATGAGAGCAGGTCAACACCCATCTCGCACCTTCTCTGGGTCAGACATTCTGACGAGTGATCAGCTCCAACCCAATAAAGAGGAGAAGAGATCGACGCCAGCGGCTTAAATAGCTGAGTAATAGGCGCAAGCATTTATGACTGGGGAGCGATTCACGCCCCTGCGCAATAAAGACGAACCAACCTACGGTCAACTCGAGCCCCTATAAGAAGGGATCTAGAGAAGAGGCTAAGGTAAGTCATTGAACACTATTCTACTGTTGCATTTAGCCTCTCTAAAAGCATTCCTCTTACTTAGGCATTGGAGTGATCCCCCAGAGTCCACCCCGGGTCCTTCAAGCCTTTCTTTTCTTCCCCTTTTAGGTCAATGGAAGTCGAAGGCGCTCCCTACAAATTTTAACCCGCAATAGTTGGCGCCGTATGTGAGAAACTGCTTTTAAGAGTCGATCATATCTTGCTCTCGACTTTCGACATTCAAGCAATGCCGACCTCACACAGTTCTACCTCCATCCCTACTACGAAAGAATCGTCCCAATCCATCCATTCCACCCCCGCAGAATTATCGGGTGTCAATAGGGAGGAGTTCCTCGCTTTCCAAAAGGAAATGAAGGATATGCTTAACCAACTCCTACAACAAAAGAGTTAAGAAGGGCATGTCCTCCACCAACAACAAGAGAACCCCAGTGCAGATAAGAAAGCTAGCAAACCAGTGGAGAATGAGGAAAAAATCTACCTCAACAAGAAGGTAGAAGACACAAACAGCGTGGACGTCAACCAACAAAGATCCATGGAACTCGAAGAAAGGATCAAGAAGATAGATCAAATAGAAAAGATGATGAAAGAGGGCAAAACCAAACCCTACTATGGGGAAGCATCCCTGAGGTCCTCAGAGCCGCCATTCAATAAAGAAATCATGGAGGCTCCACTACCAAGCAGATTCAAGATGCCCACCTTTGAAAGGTACGAAGGTATGTCTGACCCAATTGATCATTTGGATAACTTTAAGATGTTGATGCAGTTATAAGGGGCCCCAGACGCCATCATGTGCCGAGCTTTCGCAACTACCCTTAAGGGTACTGCCAAAGATTGGTACTGAACTCTGCGACCCGGATCCATCGGTTCCTTCTCAGAGATGGAACAATGGTTCACCGGCCACTTCCTTAGTAGCCGGAGAATTGCTAAAACAACGGGCCATCTCTTGAGTATGGTGCAAGGAGAACAGGAGACTCTAAAGAATTTCTTGCATCATTTCAACACGGCAACCCAAGAAATCTGCAACTTAGACATGGGGGTGGCTTTGGCAGCCTTGACAGTGACTCTCCTGCCCGGAAGCTTCTTATAATCCCTAGGGAAAAAATCGCCAGTGGATATGGGGGAGTTGATGGTCCGAGCACAGAAATACATCAACCTGGAGGAGATGATGGATACGAGAGGAAGTCACATAGAGCGGAAAAGGAAAAACAGTAGCAGGGAAATGGGAGAATCCTATAAATCCGCGAAAAGACACAAGATAGTGCGCTGCACGCGGGCCCAAAGATGAGAGGACAGCATAACAAGTTCTCCACCTACAAACCCCTGAATATGCCGCGCTCAGAATTACTGATGCAGATAAGAAAGAAGGACTACATCTCATGGCCTGAACCCATGCGAACGCCTTTTCACAAGCGGGACATGTCCAAGTTCTGCGCGTTCCATAGGGATCATGGCCACGACACAGAAGAATGCATTTAGTTGAAGAAAGAAATCGAAGTCCTAATAAGAAGGGGATACCTGTCAAAGTTTATAAAGAAAGAAGATCCACCAAGGGAGCCTCTCAAGCAGAGGAGGCATGGCACAAAAAAAAAAGAAAAGCAGTTCCTAGGGGAGATTGCGGTGATCATCGGAGGATCCGCTAGTGTAGGAGATAGTGGGAGTGCCCGCAAAAGATATGCTAAATAGGTGCTCTCGATGGAGAAGAGGGAAACTAGTAGCAAATGAAACAAAAAAGACGACGTCATAACTTTTGACAGCGGAGATGAAGAAGGGGTGCAGCAGCCACATGATGACGTACTGGTGCTCTCCCTACTTATGGCGAATCACATGGTTAGACGCATATTGATAGACAATGGGAGCTCAGCTAACATCATGTTCTAGTCGGTCCTGGTTGGAATGAAGATCGGCAAAGAACAACTTAAGTCGGTTTCGACCCCCCTGGTCGAATTCGGTAGAGACATTGTTCACCCCTTAGGTACAATCACGCTGCCGGTGATAATAGGGACGACCTTGTAGCAAGTCACTACGCATATAGAGTTCCTTGTGCTCAACTAAATTTCAGTCTACAATGTCATTTTGGGCCGCCTTTTCCTTAAAGCAGTTCGGGCTGTAACGTCAACATATCACCTCAAAATCAAATTCCCTATACCACAAGGGATAAGGTTTGCCAAGGGAGATCAAGCCGCTGCTCGGAGCTGCTATGTAATGGCCCTGAAAGGGAAGATAGAGGCTAGAGAAACTCTAACGGTGGAAGATCTAGAAGTGAGGGGAGAGTATCCCCAGATCAGTACGGTAGATGAAGACATCAGGAACATACCACTGAAGGGCCGCCAGGAGAGAAGTGTACAGAATAGAAATCACTTGCCCGACGCCTTGAAAGTGGAACTGAGCAAACTATTGGATGAATTCGCTGATTTGTTTGCCTGGTCGGCCGCAGATATGCCTGGCATCAACCCTGCAGTCATAGAGCATAGGCTACAGGTCAATCCCAACCATCGACTTGTGAAATAGAAAAATGAAGCTTTGCGATGGAGCGGATCAAAATAATCGATGAGGAAGTGACAAAAATGGTACAAGCCAACTTCATTAGGGAGGTAGACTACCCGGAGTGGCTAAGCAACGTGGTTCTAGTAAGAAAGCCAAACGGAAAATGGCGCACTTGCATAGACTTCACTGACCTGAATAAGGCGTGCCCAAAGGACAGCTTCCCTCTTCCCAGAATCGACCAGCTAGTGGACTCAACCTCGGGGCACGAGCTCCTCAGCTTCATGGACTCCTACTCGAGATACAACCAAATCCCTATGAGTCGAGCAGACGAAGAACAAACATCTTTCATCACCGAAAAGGGCTTGTATTGTTACCGGGTAATGCTCTTCGGGCTAAAAAATGCAGGAGCCACATATTAGAGATTGGTGAACATGATCTTTAAAGATCAGCTCGGAAAAACAATGGAGGCGTACGTGGACGATATGCTGGTAAAATGCTTGGAAGCAGGGCAACATTGTAAAGACTTGAGGGAAACATTCGAACTCCTTCGCCGGTGCCACATGAAGCTGAACCCATCGAAATGTGTGTTCGGTGTTTCTGCAGGAAAGTTCTTGGGCTTTATGGTGATCTATAGAGGCATAAAAGCAAATCCAGATAAAATAAGAGCGCTTCTGGAAATGGAGGCTCCATGGAAAAAAAAAGGAGATACAAGTTTTAACAGGGAGAATAGCCTCCCTCAACAGGTTTGTCTCCTCTTCAGGGGACAAAGGCTTACCTTTCTTCAAAGCATTATAGAAGAAGGGAGGATTCGAATGGGGGGAGGAGCGGGCCAAAGCCTTCGAACAGCTGAAGCAATACCTCGGTTCCCCTCCCCTTTTGACGAAGGCAAAGAATGGGGAAGACCTTTACCTATATATAGCATCCATGGAAAATGCCGTCAGCTCGGTCCTAGTTCGGGAAGAAGGCAGGAAGTATCAACCCATATATTACACTAGCAAGGTGCTGAGTGGAGCCGAAAAGAACTATTGCATGGTGAAAAAGGCCGCCTTTTCCATCATCTGTGCGGCACGAAAATTGAGGCCCTATTTTCAGGCCCACAAGGTAATTGTGTTAACAAACCTACTAATGAGACAAATTCTACTGCGGCTAGAGAGTTCAGGAAGAATGACGAAGTGGTCAATCGAATTAAGTGAGTTCGACATACAATATCAACCAAGGCCGGCTGTCAAGGCCCAGGTGCTAGCTGATTTCAGAGCAGAAAGGCTCCCCGAGTTGTCCACTAAGTCAGGCGTATGGACACTACATGTTGATGGGTCGTCTAACGCTGTTGAAGGCGGAGCGGAATTCATCCTTTCAGCCCTGGATCGCAGTGAAACTCTTTTCGCACTAAAACTGGAGTTCACGGCAACCAACAACGATGCGGAGTATGAAGCTTTGTTAGCAGGTCTACGCTTGGCACAAGCATTAGGGGTGACACAGATCAAGGTATTGAGTGACTCCCAGCTGGTGGTGGAGTAGCTAAAAGGAGAATTTGAGGCTAGGGATCAAAGAATGAAGAAGTATCTCGCTAAAGCCCAAGAATACGTGAAAGAGTTCATTCAGTTTGATATAGAACATGTACCAAGGGCAGAGAACAAAAAGGCTGATGCATTAGTGAAATTGGCCTCAATAACCAATTCAGAATGGAAGGATACTATTTATCTAGAGCGGATAGGGAAACCTTTATATGAGGAAGGCAAAATTAACTCAGTGGAATCCGAAATCCGCAAGGACGATTAGAGGGTGCCTCTAGTCCTATACCTTCAGGACAGATCCTACCAGAGGACAACAAGGAAGCTCTAAAAGTGAGAAGGAAAGCAGTAAGATATACACTGATAGGCCGGGAGCTGTATAGACGATCCCTAACACTGCCCTACCTTCGTTGTCTAGATAATGAAGAAGGGAAATACGTACTAAGGGAAATCCACAAAGGAGTGTGCGGAAACCACTTTGCCAGTAGGGTCCTAGCCCACAAGGCCATGCGGTAGGGATTTTATTGGCCCACAATGAAGAAAGACACGATCGAACTCGTCAAAAGATGCGATAGGTGTCAAAGATGCGCAACAGTACCACACGTACCCTCTAATATACTCTTCCCTCTAACCAGTCCCTGCCCTTTCGCCCAGTGGGGCATAGACATCCTGGGACCTTTACAGCAGGCAACTGGTCAAAGAAAGTTTTTGTTGGTAGCAATTGATTATTTCACTAAGTGGGTAGAGGTTGAACCCCTAGCCACCATAACAAAGCGGAACATTACACGCTTCATGAGGACATCAGTGGTTTGCCGTTTCGGAATCCCTTGGGCAATAGTTACAGACCATGAGAGGCAGTTCGACAACGAGCGCTTCAAAAAGTTCTGTTCGGACCTGTCTATTAAGCTTGTCTTCGCATCAGTAGCGCACCCCCAAAGCAATGGACAGGTAGAGAACATGAACCGAACGATACTGCACGGACTGAGGATGCAAATCGAATCTATGCAAGGTAGACGGGCAGAGGAACTCCCATCCCTCATTTGGGCATACCACACCACCAAGAGAGCAGCAACAGGGGAAACCCCTTTTATGCTTGTATTTGGCGTAGAAGCGGTCATCCCAATAGAGGTAGGGATACCCTCCTGGCGAAGGTAATACTTTAACAAGCAGAGCAACAATGAAGAGCTCAAATCAGAAATAAACCTTCTAGAAGAGAGACAGGATCAGGCGAGTCTAAAAGTTGCAGCATACCAACAGAGGGTAGCAAAGTACTACAACAATCGCATCAGAGTACAAAATTTTCAGCTCGGAGACTTAATCTTAAGGAAGACGTGGAACAACCCAATAGAGTTGGGGTCACACAAGTTAAAGCCAAACTTGGAAGGTCCATACAGAGTCATAACTGAGATAAACCCAGGGACATACAAGTTGGAGGATGTAGGGGGAAAAAGATTAATAACACATGGAACTTGGATATGTTAAAAAAAATACTATTCTTGAAAGTGTTCCTTACAGTGCAGCAGTAAAGTACCAATTACAATAATTGTACTACATCAATAAAGTTTGAAAAACTCTTATTACAAATAAAGCTCCTTCAAACTTGTTTGCTTTACTCCCCTCTCCAGTTTCCTCCCCTTCCTCATCCTCATCCAGATCTTCCACGGACTCAGGACTCTCGTTGTCATACCCGTGTGAGCTAACACCGTCCAGTGGAAGGTTGGGGTGTTTAGTTTTGACCTGATCCTGACACCTCATGAATCCCACCCTGTAAGCCTTGGAGGTATCCTTGAGGAACTGTGTGGAGTCCTTGTACTCCTTCGCCGCGGTTCGGGAGGCAGTAGCTGTAACGCCCCCTTTCAGGCGTTGTCACTTGACCCTGTGGGCCTTGCGCCTGTGGCAATGATGGGTACCTATCAGAGCACTCACTGAGATTGAGGCGTTACGTATCGCCGTCCCTCAATTCAGTAAGCCCCTGGGTGGAGAGTCTTACTTCGCCACAATCATTCATAAGCGAGAGTTCCCGAGGATCGGGGGTAACTACCCCTTTGCTCTGATGCCACAATGTAACGCTCTGAACCCTTAAACCCGGGTCCGACGCGTTATACCAAATAAAATCTTGATAATCCATAATCCATAATATACGCAGCAGAAAACATAACCATAATCTCCATATAACATAATACTAGAGTTTACTAATTCTAATTACCAACCATAATAAATTAATCATCCACCTGTATTCAAATATATACATGTCTCCAAAACATTATCCACTAATACCAGTATATTTCACAACTATCCTTTCATAACTGACTTAAAACATAAAGACATAAAACATAAAATATAAATATCAAAATTAACATAAAAATATACCCTTTTTCTTATATCTTCCAAAAAATGTTATAAAATCTTGAGCTCTCAAAGCTCGATCCTGAAAAATCCTGAAAAAAGATGAATTCATATTCGATTGAGACACATCTCAGTAAGGGAAGAAACAATATATTAAACTCAGCGTGTGGCCATCATGAGATTATATATATCATTTTATAATATTTGCAAATCATTAACATAATTTCCTAAAACCATTTTCTGATCCTAATCAAACACATGCAAATGTTTAACCCATGAGATTACCCAAGGATAGGGGTGATTACCCGCCCATACAAGTAGCACCCCTCTGCTCTGATACCCTATGGATGAAAGGCTTAAAAGACTAGATGTTACTACCCATATCAACAAGGTGCACCTTTCTTTTCGGGAGCTTTCCCATAAGAACTCCACGGTTAAGCGTGCTTGCCTTGGAGCAATATTGGGATAGGTGACCTCCTAGAAAGTTTTCTCAGGAAGTGTGTGAATGAGAACAAAACACACTGAAAAGGACATGTGTTGATTTGTGGGTCCAGTCATTAGTTCGATAAGGCTCTCCCCCCCTATTGTTTGGTCCAGGTGGAGGAGGAGAGATGCAGTGCTCCCTGGCAAACCCAAGTTGGGGCGTTACAAATGGTATCAGAGCCAACACCCAGCCGGAAGTGTGATAAGATTCATATCGCCTAGGTTTGGAAATGTAGCTTCGCAACGAGGACGTTGCATTCTATAAGTAGGGGAGAATGTGATACCCCATGAATGAAAGGCTTAAAAGACTAGATGTTACTACCCATATCAACAAGGTACACCTTTCTTTTTGGGAATTTTCCCATAAGAACTCTACGGTTAAGCGTGCTTGCCTTGGAGCAATATTGGGATGGGTGACCTCCTGGGAAGTTTTCTTAAGAAGTGTGTGAGTGAGGACAAAACACACTGAAAATGACATATGTTCATTTGTGGGTCCAGTCATTAGTTCGATAAGGCCTGCCCCCCTATTGTTTGGTCCAAGTGGAGGAGGAGAGATGCAGTACTCCCTGGCAAACCCAGGTTGGGGCGTTACAAAATAAGCAGTAGCTTATTTGGTAGGTAACTCCTCCCTACGAAGGCACTCAACCTCAGCTTGCAGAGCCCGCTCACAGATCTCGGCCTCATGAAATTCGTTCTGAATAACAACGTACTTCTCCCTGGCATCCAAGGTCTGCCGGTACATCTCGGCCACTTTCTTTTCTTGGGCTAAAGCCATCATCGCTAACTTAGGAGGAGTACAAAAGATAGAACAGATAATAAAACAATGCACAAGGAGAAAAAATAAATTAGCTAGAGAGTATACCTGGTGTGAGGTATGTCAAATCTTTGCTGAAAGAGCATCAGGAAGAGTGCACTGAGCTTGTACAAAATCTTCAACATGTACTACTCGACGTAGAGCAGAGGCAGAATGGGTCGGCTCATGAAAAATTGCCTCCTTATGAGTATGGGATATTGGAGGAGGAGTAGCATTGATCTCGTCAGCAAGGGCACCAGATTCACCTACAGCAGGTGCATCCCTTTGGAAGGATTCCCCCTCGAACTCCCTTCTCTTCTTCCTACTCCTACTCACCCTTTGCTTCTTGGCTTCCCCCATGAGAGATTCATATATGCTGAAGTCCATATTTGCAAACACAGGGAGAGAAGAAGTAAAAACACCAACAATAGAGATAATACCCGAACACATATATAGAAATCAAAGATGAGGTAAGACTTAGGGAAACGGGGCTGATTCCCCACTGCACGAGGACATGCTCTTGGAGCAACTCCTCGTGAGGGATAATCCCCTGCTCGCCAAGGGCTCGTAGCTCTTTCAGGATGGCCTTCTCCTCGGGGGAAAGCCTTGGAAGAAAGGTGGCGCATCCGAACTACAAAAGGAAATGGGAAGAGAAGAAAAAAAGGTGAGTCAACGGATAACCTCCTTGTAGACCTGCAAAAGAAGGTGGATAAAGGATAGACAACATTACCATCTAGAGGAGCAGACCATACTAGAGAGCCTGTGTAGTTCAACTCCTCCGAGCCAAAGAAGTACTGGGACTTCCAGTTATGTATGGAAGAACTGTCCAACGAAAAAAGTTTATAACCAAGTAGAGAGTTGAAATAGTACAACTCCTTCTCTACGGAATGCATTCGCATTTGGAAACAATTTCTAAAAAGAGGAACTATAGGCTGGTGGCCCAGGCAGAGTAGAAGGACCGCAAAATAGGTGAGTGAGAGGTAGGAGTTCGGAACAAGTTGGGAAGGTGTTATTCGGTAAAAGCGCAATACACTAGAGATAAAGGGGGGGGGGAAGGGATTCTAAGACCCAAATCTAAGTAATTTGTATACAGACAGAGCTCCTCGGAGCCCGGATCAAGGGCTGACTCGGAGACAGAGAGTAACCTAATAGTGATGCTCTATGGTATAGCAAAAAAATAATGAACATTCTATAGATCGGAGGGGGTGAGTCACAACGAGCGTTCCTCATTGTAGTAGAAACCCTCAAAGGCTGCGAAGAAGACTCCATTAGGAAAACAAAGCGTGAACGAAACAATACCTTTACAAACGGATCAAACGAGCAAGCACCCAGCAAAAACAAAGAGGGAAAGATGCCAAAGCATATCAAAACAGAAAAATTCCGCACACAAATAGCAAAGTCATCATACAAGAAAAGATCAAATAGACAAAGTGAACGCAAGAACAGTGAAGAACATGAAGAACAAAAAATCTAAAATGCAATGAAAGGGAGAGCGTACCTAACAACAAGTAGGGGACCCTTTGGATTGAAGAAGAGAAGAGAATGAGGGAGTCCTCTGGACTGAAGATGAGTAGAGAATGAGGGAGTCTTCTGGCCTTATAAAGAGGGGATGGCACGAATCCCTGAGGCAGGAATCTTAAAAGCAGGGTGACGACGCCTCGGAAAAAGGAGTAGATAAAACCCCTAATAAAAGAGCACGACTCATTAAGAATCAAGGGTCCAAAGAACAAGCACGACTCGTAAGGTCAAAAATAGCCCAGCTGATGAGCACGACTCATCAGTCTTAAAGGCCAAATTGCTGAGCACAACTCGGAAGGCAACAACTCAGCAGATGAGCACGACTCATCAGGCAACAAAGGTCAAAAGGACGACCATGACTTGTAAGGCCAAAAACAACCCTGCGGATGAGCACGACTCATCAGTTGCAGAGGTCAAACTATTGAGCACAACTCGAATGGCAACAACTCAGCAGATGAGCACAACTCATCAAGCAACAAAGGCCAAAAGGACGAGCGCGACTCATGACTTGTAAGGCCAAAAACAACCCTGCGGATGAGCACGACTCATCAGTTGCAGAGGTCAAACTATTGAGCACAACTCGAATGGCAATAACCCAGCAAATGAGCACGACTCAATAAGCAAACAAGGCCAAAATGCCGAGCATGACTTGTAAGGTTAAAAACCGTCCAGCAGTGAAGCACGAATCACTAATCAAAAAGGCCTAGAGCTAGGAATACAGATCGGACAGTTAGGCAAAATTTCTCCCATGGTACAGCTCAGCACGAACTGATCGGCATACTCGCTTCGTAAGACATTTCGAAAGTTCCTTCCATGGAGCTGTTTGGACAGCTCGAAAAAATTCCCTCAATGGAGCAGCTCGGACAGTTCAGCAAATTCCTTCCATGGAGCTGCTCGGACAGCTAGGCAAATTCACTTCATGGAGCTGCTCGGACAGCTCAGCAAATTCACTCCATGGAGTTGCTCGGACAGCTTGGCAAAATTCACTCCATGGAGCTGCTCGGACAGCTTGGCAAATTCACTCCACGGAGCTGCTTGGACAGCTCGGCAAAATTCCCTCCATGGAGCTTCTCAGATAGCTCGAAAAAATTCCCTTAATGGAGCAGCTTGGACAGTTCGACAAACTCCTTCCATGGAGCCTCTTGAACAACTCGGCAAAATTTCCTCAATGGAGCAGCTCAGACAGTTCGGTAAATTCCTTCCATGGAGTTGCTCGGACAGCTTGGCAAATTCACTCCACGGAGCTGCTCGGACAGCTCGGCAAAATTCCCTCTATGGAGTAGCTCGGACAGTTCGGCAAATTCCTTCTATGGAGTTGCTCAGACAGCTCGGCAAAATTCCCTCCATGGAGCAGCTTGGACAGTTCGGCAAATTCCTTCCATGGAGTTACTCGGATAGCTCGGCAAATTCACTCCATGGAGCTTCTTGGACAGCTCGGCAAAATTCCTTTAATGGAGCAGCTCTGACTGTTGGGCAAATTCCTTCCATGGAGCTACTCGTACAGCTCGGCAAAATGGCTCGGCTTGCGCTGCTCGGCGACTCATTCGGTAAAAAAAATCCCAAAAAAAAAAAAACGAGCATTAAACCTTATAAGGGGGAAAATGCAGACAAAGCAATTATTCAAAATTCCATCCAGAAATTTGAAACTGAGGGGTGGACAACTGATACGCCCAAAATAATCTGGCTAATGAAAGCAGGTCAACACCCGTCTTGCACCTTCTCCAGGTCAGATATTCTGACGAGTGATCAGCTCCAACCCAATAAAGAGGAGGAAAGATCCATGCCAGCGGCTTAATTAACTGAGTAATAGGCACAAACACTTGATGAATGGGGAGCGATTCACGCCCTCGTGCAATAAAGACGAACCAACCTACGGTCAACTCGAGCCCCTATAAGAAGGGATCTGGAGAAAATGCCAAGGTAAGTCATTGAACATTATTCTACCATTGCATTCAGCCTCTCTAAAAGCATTCCTCTTACTTAGGCATCAGAGTGATCCCCTAGAGTCCACCCCGGGTCCTCCAAGTCTTTCTTTTCTTCTCCTTTCAGGTCAACGAAAGTCGAAGGAGCATCCCTACAAATTTTACCTCGCAACAAATAGTAAAAATACATGTAAATCTTTGGCTCTTCAAAAATCCTAATTGCTCAAAATTTAGCAAGCTTTCAGCTTTACCCATTTACAGCAGCCCAGGACTCTAGCTAATATGTAGCCAGGAAGCACGACTTCATTTTTTTGCAACTGGTATAGCAAGATCTTTGTATGATAAAACTGAACCACAATGATGGATAAAGTCGTTTGCTTCTGTAATCATTGAACTTCTGCAGATGATATTAGTCAATCATCATGAATTCTTCTATATTTTTCTTTTTAATTTTTTTAAAGCTCAAAGAATATAAATCACTGGAGGTACAGCAGCACCACACACCAATATTGAGATATTACATCCCAGTTCTGGAGTTGTTTCGGATGTCTGAATCCAAGCTTAGCCCTAGGTGAAGATCCAAAGATTTACAGCTCTCCTTTGAAACAGGCAAGGAGGAAGGCTTGCTGATGATCGGTCCGTTCTCTCCTATTCTATCCGACTGCGTCAGAGAGAACGTACTCATCTCCTACTGGAATGCTACATGAGCAGGCAGAGCATACCACTTTGATACTTGGGATCCGATGATGGATGGTCTACGTTCTACAGAGCTGCCCAAAAGCACTGCAGCAACCATCAAATTCGGCTTTTAAAGCAAATTTCGCTGGTTTGTCCAAAATTCCCAACCAAAATTACGTTAGAATCATTCTGTCCCCAGAATAGGATATTATTTAATATATATTTTTTAAAAAAAATAAATGGGGAAAAAACTCTGGGTGTTTTTCGAACCCATGTCATCTTTTTCCATTTCACCACGGTATATCAAGTTTATAATTAAGTATGAAATTGAAATGGGTGGAAAGTACTGTAGGGCATGCATAGCCATGCAGTCGTTTTCTATTAATTAGTTAATTAATGGCAATCGAGTTGTCTACTAGCTAGCATGCAATTATGAATTGAATTTCCTTCAATGGAATCGTAATGAGTTGGGCCAGCTAGCTCCTCCTTCCCCGACGTGGAAACCATCTGCTGTGGCAGGCTATGGCAGCACTTGGCGAGTGGTGTCTGCGTGCGTGGAAGGATGACAACTAGCTACTTGTACTATCCACCCTGTATGGCAGGAGAGTTAGCCGCCAGCGACCATCTCCTCATACTACAGGGGATGGGGACATGTGAGCTGCGTACCAAATAAGTTGGCGCCTCTAAATATGCAACAAGCAGATTTTGAATCAGGAATCGATTACTCATGAATAAAAGGGGAAAAATCTCTAATCCGACGCATGTACGCGTAAAGAACATCTGAGCTGCGTACTAAGAACATGGGTTTGGATCAATTCATTCTTCGCGTGAATAAAATATGACAACTGTAGTTTACATGATTGACACTTACAATTTTATTTGTTGACATGTATATATGGACTGATGCTAAGAACTAATCAATAATCAATTGTCTCTGATCTCTATTATTGATTAAGAAAAAAGGGTTAGTTTTCAATTGATCAGCATTTTTTGTCTTATATGTGAAAAATTCTTTACCGTCACAAGTTATTATTTGATAGTGCATTTTAATATTATTAATTTATAAAAATTGGCAAATGTATTTTGAGAAAGGGGTATGTAAGTTGGTATAGAATATGTTGCTGATCTCATCGAGCCACTGATCTATAAATTTCATAAATTCATAATATTAATTAATTAAGTGTGCTTTGAACTTAGATATGTATTATTTATTTGAATACATCTTATTAAGTAAGTGCGTGTATATTAACGAAACGTCATGTTTTCCTATAAATGGACCCTAAGACATTAGCACCTCACACCAGTCTCTCATTCCAACTTAATCATCTAAAACACGAGTTAAGAGAGTTTGACAACTAAACAAAGGTATTTCTTTGTTGAGTTTTGAATTCATTTACTTGTTCAGAATTGGAGATAATCATACAATTCAATTCTAGTTGTTGTATCATACACACAATGGAATCATATTAAATCAGTGGTATACATCGGTGTATCTAATGATTTCTCATTATAATGAGCCATAGCTACCAATATTAATTATGGAAAGGCGACAAAGTCCAAAAGCTAACAAGTTGAGTTACAACTCTTTGGTGATGTTAATCTCTTGAGCTACAAGAAAATGCCAAAATTTTTTCTTAGTACCTTCAGAGCCAAATTTTAGCGGATGGAGTTGTTCCAACAAACTTTTGAGGAGCTAAAGAAAAATTTTAATTTCTCATAGATTCTCTTTGGACTTGAAAACGAGAAAAACTTGCTCCTTTATCTAGTCAAAACTTTATAGGCAATTAACGCAATCCTAGTGTAAGATAAAGATCACACTTTGTTCAAATTTGTTATATTAGCCACCTTTTCGAAAGGTCCTGAGCTAAATTATCCAAGGATACAAAGGGTTTCTCACACGTTGATTCTTGCATCTCGAAAGCTAAGGCCTTATTTCTAAGCCCTATAAGTTATTGTATTTGATAAGAATGGTGTGACCCCAAGAGGGGGGTGAATTAGGTTTTAAAACTTTTGGGCTAAATTAAATTTATGCCGATTCACCACATAACATATCTCATTTAAAATACACGTGTGTATGTAAAAATAATTAAACAACGAATACAAACACACAAGAGTGGAGCATATCTCGTTTAACTTAAATGTGTGCGTGCAAAATAATTATAACCATAAATGAACAAACATACATATATTGAATTTAAAGTGCAAAATTTAAATGAAATAGAGAGAAAAAGAGACACTCGATTTGTTATCGAGATTCAGCCAAACCACCCTACGTTCCCGCCTTGGGCATACCCACAAGGATTCCATTATCCTTACTCACTTAAACGAGTGGAGCAGAAGTCGTTTACAACCTCTCTTTATGAATCGAGGAATACCCCAACTACACTTACCAGGCGGAGCCATAACCTCACAACACTTTACAGGCAGTGCCAAAACCTAACTCAATTACCAGGCTGAACTCAACTGGTCTCCCTTATAGGGCAGAGATTTCCTAGTTCAATTTACCAAGTTGAATCAAACCGGTCTCCCTTACGGGAAAGAGACTCCCCAATTCAATTTACAGGTTGAACCCAATCGGTGCAATAAAATATTTTTGTACATATAAAATACTTCTAAATACAAGCAGAGATGTATAACATTAAAGCTCAATAGTGCACTCTAGTATGATATGAAATATGCTCAAGAGAGTAAGGGTGTTTTTCTCAAAGTAATATTTTCAATCTTTGAAATATGATGTATATAATAAATGCTTCAAAGATTTGACCCTAATAAAATTTTTTCCAAAAATATTTTTAAATAAAAATCGGGAGAACCTAGGGTTTGCTTTTAAAGGTATTTTGCACAAATAAAAATATATGATCTTTGATTTAAAATATGGAGTAAACAATAAAGCATTTCAAAGATCTGAATGTGATACATATGTTCTCCAATAAAGATTTTGCAAAAAGAAATTGTTTGGAGAAACTAGGATTTAAGCTCAAAAATATTTGTGCAATAAATCAAGATGAACTTATGATTCTTGCAATGGAAATGCAAAAGATTCACAAGCAAGAATTTGGTTTTTCCCAAAAATGTTTATCAAGAAAAATGTATAGGAAAAGCACTTAAGCATACTCTCAAGAATGATTTTCAAAAATAAAGAACAAGTGAGAGTAAATGATATGGATGTAAAATAAAAGCCCAACCTCAGGATAAATGTCATTTTAATATCTCCTAGGCCCATATATTACCAATAACTAATTAAACTTTAAAACATCTTACTTACCCTAACTTTGGAGTGGTACCTGGGAAGCTTAAATCACAAAATCGTTCCAGTTAAATCACAAAGAAACGTTGCCAGGATCCCAAAATGACCTTTCTCCTTCAATTCAAGCTTAAACTGGGTGAGAAATCAAAGAGAGAGAAGTAGAGGGTTGTAGCCCTAGGAGAGATAGAGAGTTTTAAGTTTTATCCCAAAAAAAAAAAATGACTTGAATTCAATTTATAGGTTGCTGGCCAGAGGAAAACCGTCGACGGTTTGGGTTTTAACCAAGCTGTTGTTTCACTATTTTACCCTTACTGCCCCTCAGTAACTCAAAACCGTCGACAGTTTGACCCATGCCAAATTAAATTATCCTTTTTCTTATTATTATTATTATTATTATTATTATTATTATTATTATTATTATTGGGGTCTTTACAATGAAGATCACACTTTGTTCAAATTTGTTATATTAGCCACCTTCCCAAAAGGTCCTGAGCTAAATTATCCAAGGACACAAAAGGTTTCTTACACGTTGATTCTTGCATCTCAAAAGCTAAGGCCTTATTTCTAAGCCATATAGGTTATTGTATTGACAATCATCTAACCAAGTACATTCTTCATCAGCCAAAACCTTTATAAAGCTAATCAAATGAGCCCTTGGGTTTAGAGTTCAATCAATTTAACATCCAATATAAGCCTCACTTGCTATAAAAGCAAATTTGCTCGCACATTTTTTTTGAAAAATGTACCCTACCGGAGATCAAGGAGGGCGAAGATTTCCATGTTTAGAAGTTGTATACGAATACGGATTGAATAGCCAATATTGAGGGGTATGCATAATCCACATTGCCCATAATCAAGGCACTATGGAACATGTCCCTTGATTAGGTTTTAAGGTTAAGAATAATGAAGCAAAGTGTGAGGCACTCATTTTTGGGTTGTTTTTAGCTTAGATAATGGAGGCCACTAACTTATAGGTGTATAGTGACTTACAATTGGTGGTAAACCACTTCCAAGGGAGTTTCTAAACAAAAGAACTAGCGATATAATAGTTTTCCTCCTTAACCTTGAAGTAAATAACCAATTTTCAAAGTTGGGAACTATGTCCACATCCAAGATTAAGAGATTAGTAACAATATTTAAATGTCATTTGCAAAGTGTGGAAGAGAAGGAAGGCATGACAATCCTCTATGCCTTATGATATTTGTGGTAAAAATTATGATAAAAGACTCTTCCTTACAAGATCCTTTATTAAGGTTATTACGGGTCACTGAAAAACCTAAGAGTTTGTTTTGAGGTGTAATCCTTGCCAATGAAAAGTCTATGTCTTAGCTATCAAACTAACACTAGTAGGCAGTCTATGGTCATTCACTCATTAGGAGCTAGATGTACTCAAAGAATTAAAGAAGTCAACTATGCAAAGAAAGTTATTAGTGATACTAGCAAATAACTTTACAAAATGGGTGGAGACTAGTCTTAGCCTGTATCAGAAATAAAGATATGAAACCTTTGTCTAGAACTCCACCTTTGTATATTTGGAGTCCTACACATAATCTTGATGGATAATGGGAGATAATTTGATTGCAACTGATTTAAGGAAATTTGTTTCTATTTGTGCTTAAGCACTTGGTACACTTCAATAAGCTATTCTTAGTCTAATGGCAAATATGAGGTGAAAAACCATAACATTTTCCACATGCCATAGACTCAAGTAGGAGTAGCACTTGAGAAATGGCAGGACAAACTTCTACCAACTAGATTGCAATTGACAATATTCCAACGTAGCTTTTTTGGGATTAAGGATGAAATCATAGTGGAGATTGGATTGCCATCCTAACTTCAAATAGAGACCAACATAGAATACTTTAGGGCAAACCTTTTCATGGATACTAGGGAGATAACCTCTCTCTCTCTCTCTCTCTATATATATATATATATATATATATATTACAACTTGCCACCATAAAACAATAACCTAGTACTTCAACAATAAAGTCAAGGAACAATGTTATAGGAAGGAGATTTAGTGCTCAATAAGGCATAAGCGCCTTGTAGTGGAGAAGAAGATGAGAAGTTATATGCCGATTAGGAAAAGCTATGCTAACTACAAGTTTGTTCTTAGGGACCTATAGTCTAGCCCTATTGGGTGGGAAAAAAAGTTTGTAGATCTAGAATTCAAAACACCTCATTGATATTTTAAATATGTAGAAGGTTTGATGCAAAAGTAGTGTACTAAGGTGGCATCCACAAGGTTAGGAATATGCATTTGTTGAAGGTGTAATTGTCTATGCCTATTTTTGATTGGTTTTTTTTTTCACTTTTTTTTTGTGAGGCTTAAGATCTTTTTGTTGTGTTTTCTGGCTCATATCTTTGAGTGGATGACTTACACAAGGAAGAAAAACATAGTCGATTTAGCACTGGGAGAAACCATCGATGGTTTGCTCTAATCGTCGACGGTTTGACTAAATTTCAAAATGGTTGCTTTTGGCTTTTATCCATCGAAGGAACGTCTACGAAATTGTCTGAATATTATCTCAAACCATCGACAGTTGTCGACGATTTCGTTTTGGGCAGTGGGGCTGATTTTGAATTTTGAATATGAACGTTAAGTTGGTTGGGTGTTTGGAGGGAGACCTCCATGGTGTTTATATATACATCATTATGGGTGTATTCTCATTGTAATAAGATAATTGTATTGTGTCTTTTGACACCAAGTTAGTGAAACTTTGCTGATTGCTCCCATGGATGTAGGCATTGCCGAATCACTCAATTTCTTGTGTTGATTTTTTTACTGCGTGGGTGTATTCCATATTTGGTTCTTCATTGATTTTTACATTTCTATTCCACTGTGTAATACAATTTTATATACAACAAATAGAAATCATAGCAATTGTTGTTATGACATCGGGTACTTTGTCTGCGAAATTTGACGTTATCAAATTTGATGGAATTGGTAACTTTGGTCTGTGGCAAAGAAGGATGAAGGATTTGCTTGTGCAGCAAATGATGGTGAAGGTTTTGTATGGTGTTCAACCGGAAGGCATGTATGATGCAAATTGGAAGGAATAGGAGGCAAAGACGGTGCCTACTATCAGGTTATGTTTGGTGAATGACGTGCTATATCACATCATGGAAGAGGATTCTCTTGTGGCTATTTGGAAAAAGCTTGAAAGCCAGTACATGTCTAAATATCTTACGAATAAACTTGTTATTAAGCAAAGGCTTTATTGGCATAAGATGGTGGATGGTTTGGATTTGAACCAACATATCAACGCATGTAATCAAATCATAAGTGATTTAATGTGGGTTGATGTGAAATTTGAAGAGGAAGATAAAGCACTGATGTTGCTGAATTCTCTAGTAGTGTCTCACACGTATGAGACCTTGGTTACAACTCTTACATAGGGCAAAGAGGCCCTGAATGTGGAAGAGGTGACAAATGCATTGCTTGACTTTCATCAAAGAAATAAAGTTAGTGATGAAATATCTTATGTGGAGGAACTTAATGTGAAAAGTAACCATGAATGTCGGAGATGAAAATTTAGAAATGGATCGAGTCAAAAATTAAAATCTCAGTCCAAGAAGAAAAAGGACATTCGGTGTTTTAAGTGCGGCAAAAAGAGGCACATTAAATTGGAGTATCTGGAATGGAAGAAAGGGAATGTTGAAAATTAGTAAGATACTTCAAAATTAGTAAATGTAGTTGAAGAAGGGAATTCATATTGTAGTTGTAGCGACCCAAAAATTAACCATTTTTTTAAAAATAGATGAATGATGAATTACTCTCATACCCCTGCTATAGCATCTCAGGCCCTAGAAGAGGACTGAGGTATTCCTGTACATAATAAACACACCTATGCAACGAAAAATATAAAGTCATACATCCATATATATAAATACAATACTAGAATCCAATGTTTCAAAACCTTAGATACTTCCTTACATTTCCCTTTGATACCAACTACCCAAAACAGAGACCGCAAAATACACTTACCCTATCAATTGGGTAAATAAAAAGGTCACTCTATCCGCGAGCTTGATCTCCTCGCCTAACTGGATCACCTGAAAAATGTTAAAGTAATGGGGTGAGATGACGCTCAGTAAGTGGAAATATGCTATTACTAGTGTGTGGCGACCGACTTGCATAAACACTATAATAATATCCAAAAACTGTATCAATTGGAAAATTAATAAGAAAAATATAACTTGCATTCCTTGTAGTTTAAAACATAACAATATCATCTGAGTTTTCTATCATTTATTTTGCTAATATCATACTATAATGCTGTAAATATGTATACATATACATAGCTGTGACTTTTCCCTGAAAAATTGTATGTCATGATTTGACCCCTCATGACAGGGTTGTGCAGCCTGTAGGCTGGACTTAACTCTGGTTGGCCTGCTAGGTAAGTCACTATACTCTACCTTTCCTCAGTCTGCCTAAACTGAATCCACTTCTAAGCACAAAACTGAAAAAACAACAACTTCAAACCGGCCCCCCTCAACCCAGAGTTCTGGGGATCTACAAGCTCTCCGAGCGCAGTTGACGGAATCCACATACTATCTGAGATATGTGGTTGCACTCTGATCTATAAATAGCAACGGTACCGTGCTCTGCTAACTGAATCTATCTGTAATATTTCATCAGGGATCTGATACTGTATATATATAAATACTACTATAATCTTCTTACTGTTTTCATTATGTTTCCAAAATAACCATAACACTGTAAATTTGAACTGTATCTATTGTAACATTTGAATAACATATCTATAATAACTGACTGTCATAACTGTATATCTGACTATATAATCTATGAATCTGAGTGTTATGGTTATAGGAAACATGGCATGCTATAATTACTGTAACATACTAGTTTGGCAAAACATCTATAATATTTGTCTGATAAATAACTGTCTATATCTATGTATATCATAAATTATGATATTCTGGGAAAACCATATAAATCCTATATCAGGCAAATACCTACTCAGGCCACACAAATTAAATTCATATTTTGAAAACTCGATAATAAACTAATATATATAAACATGTATAACATTTTTTATAACTTTGCTAAAATTCCCTAGCATAGCATATTTCCCTTACTTAATTATGGAAAAGCCCCCCTGCTGTATCTGGTCCTACATCCGCAGGGTTCCCTGCTCAATACCTTGAAATCAACATCCCCTAGAACTAAATTTCAGTATTTCTCTATGTACTACATTTCTTATAATTATGGTAAAACCAGATATTGAATAAAAGGTCTTACCTTGAATTTGGGTTGAAATTCAAAGCAGCCCCACCAACGATCCACTTTAACAAACTTGTAGAGAACTTCCCCAGGAGTGTCGTGGTGGCCTCGGATCGTCGAACCGACAAGAATTCGGCCCAAAAACTTAGAGTGAAGGTGGAAGATACGAACATGAGAGAGAAGAGAGGTTTTGTTCATGATTTTCAGCTGAAAAAATGAGGTTTATGCTATTTATACACTAGCTTTCATCGACGAGCCACGTCACTTCGTCGACGAGGTCAAGAAGGAAGTTTGTCAATGAATGCCTACTCCTCGTCGATGAAATTCAGAACTAAAATATAGCCCCTCGGTATCTTCTCATTAATGAGACATGTCCCCATCGACGAGTCCCTCATATGTGCTCGTTGACAAGTTCCCTGCGTTCGTCGACGAGACCTTGTTTAATTCCTTCTTTAATTCTTCTTTCCTCTCCTCCTTTTGTTACTAAATTACGATAATTATTCGAGTCTCTACATTCTCCCTTCCTTATAAAATTTTGTCCTCGAAATTCACTATTCATATGATTCATCATCCTTTACAGATAAACGGTCTACTTATTTTATTACTTATCCTCACTTATGGCGGAGGAATACCGTGGTTACATTCTATGTTTATAAAACTAATAGACTACTTACTTACTAGATTAATATATGTACCTGCAAAAGAAACATTACCTATCTACTTACATTTTACTTGGTTATAACTAAATCTCTTGGAACAAGTGCGGGTATTTCTTTTTAATTTCTTCTTCAAGTTCCCACGAAACTTCTTCTATGACATGATTCCTCCACAAAACTTTTACCAGTTGGATTTCTTTGGTGCGCAATTCTTGTGTCTTTTGATCTAAAATCTGTACTGGTGCTTCCTCATAGGCTAACAAAACTTTAAGCTCTATTTCTGCATAATTGATTATGTGGGATGGGTCTGAGACGTATTTTATCAGCATAGCTACATGGAATGCGTTATGTATTCTAGACAAAGCTGGTGGTAGAGCTAGCCTGTAGGCAACTGACCCCACTCTCTCTAGTATCTCAAAAGGGCTAACAAACCTAGGGCTAAACTTGCCCTTCTTCCCAAATCTCATAACCCCTCTCAGAGGAGCTACCTTTAAATATACCCGATCCCCCATATCAAATTCTAACTCCCAGCGGTGAGTGTCTACGTAGCTTTTCTGCCGACTATGCGCGATACTGATTCTTTCTTTAATTAGTCGGACCTTATCATACACCTGTTGTACTATCTCTGGACCCAAAACTCCCCTTTCGCCTACCTCATCCCAGAAAAGAGGAGAACGACATCTTCTACCATACAGTGCCTTGTAAGGTGTCATGCCGATACTAACTTGATAACTGTTATTGTAAGCAAACTCAACTAGCGGCATAAACTAGGTCCAGCTACCCCTAAAATTTAACATGCACGCTCGAAGCATATCTTCCAATGTCTGGATTTTCTTCTCAGTCTGACCATCTGTCTGAGGGTGAAAAGTAGTGTTGAATGCTAACTGTGTACCCATAGCCTCCTGAAAGTTTTACCAAAATTGTGAAGTAAACCGAGGGTCTTGGTCTGAGACTATACATACCAGTACACCATGGACATGAACTATTTCTTGAATGTATATTTCTGCCAATCTATCCATGAAATAACCAACTTTAATCGGGATGAAATAAGCAGTTTTCATCAGACAATCAATGATCACCCAAATAGTATTCAACCCCTGTCGCACTGATGGTAACCCAGTAATAAAATCCATAGAAACGTGATCCCATTTCCATTCTGGAATAAAGAGTGGCTGCAACTGCCCTGTCGGTCTCTGGTACTCAGCCTTAACCTACTAGCACATCAAACACTGCTATACAAATTAGGCAATTTCCATTTTCATTCTACTCCACCAAAATAGTCTTGCAGATCTCTATACATTTTAGCATTATCGGGATGGACTGTGTATAGTGATTTGTGAGCCTCTTCTAAAATCTTTCTTCTAATATCATCATTTACAGGCACACACAATCTGGTGTGAAACCTCAGAGCTCCGTCATCAGAGATACTGAACTCCTTTCCCTGACCATCTCGTACTTTGGCTATTACCTCTATTAATTCTATGTCATCACCCTGAGCGACTTTAATATTTTCATATAGCGTAGGTTGCACAACCAAGCTGGCAATAAACGCCTAAGGATTATCCTTTGCCGATTCTATACCAAGTCTCTCTAGATCCATTAGGATCAGATGCTGAACCCTCATAACTGCCAGTGCTGGTCCTACTGATTTCCTGCTCAAAGCATTAGCTACCACATTCGCTTCCCCTAAATGGTAACTAATAGTGCAGTCATAGTCTTTAATGAGTTCTAACCACCTTCTTTGCCTCATATTCAACTCTTTCTGAGTAAAGAAATATTTTAAGCTTTTGTGATCCGTAAAGATTTCGCACTTCCCACCATATAGATAATGCCTCTAGATTTTTAAAGCATAAACCACCGCAGCTAATTCTAAGTCATGCACGGGATAGTTCTTTTTATATTCTTTAAGCTGTCTAGATGCATAGGCAATGACTCTTCCATGCTACATTAACACACATCCAAGACACTTAAAAAATGCATCACTGTATATCACAAACCCGTCCTCTCTTGATGGGATAGCCAACACTAGGGCAGTAACCAACCTCTGTCTTAACTCCTAGAAGCTTTGCTCACAATCATCAGCCCATTTAAACCTTATATTTTTCCTTGTAAGTCATGTCAGCGGACTTGACAAATTGGAGAAATCATCAACAAAACATCGGTAGTAGCTCGCCAAACCTAGAAAACTTATAACTTCTTGGACATTTCCTGGCCTTTTCCAACTCACCAGTGCTTCTATCTTACTCGGGTCAACTGATACACCTGCCTCAGAAATCACATGGCCAAGAAAATAAACTTGCCTCAGCCAGAATTCACATTTCTTGAACTTCGCGTATAGCTCTCTTTCTCTTTCTCTCTCTCTCTCTCTCTCTCTCTCTCTCTCTCTCTTTCTCTCTCTCTCTCACTCTCAATTTTTGCAATACCAGCCTCAAATGATGCTCGTGCTCCTCAAAACTCCTTGAGTAGACTGATATATCATCTATGAATACCACAACAAACTGGTCCAAGTACTGATGGAATACCCGGTTCATTAAATCCATAAATACGGCTAGTGCGTTATTCAACCCGAATGACATCACTAAAAACTCATAATGCCCATATCTCGTTCGAAATGCCGTCTTTGAAATGTCTTTTGCCCTAACTTTCACCTGATGATAACCAAATTGAGGGTCAATTTTAGAATAAACCTGGGTCCCATGGAGTTGATCAAACAAATCGTCAATCCTGGGAAGAGGATATTTATTCTTAATTGTCAATTTATTTATCTTTTTGTAATCTATACACATCTTCATGGTCCCATCCTTCTTCTTTAAAAACAGAACTGGTGCTTCCCAAGGCGATACATTGGGATTGATAAATCCTTTATCCAGCAACTCCTGCAATTGATCTTTTAGTTGTTTTAACTTAGCTAGAGTCATTTGGTAAGGTGCTTTAGATACTGGTGCTGACCCTAATAAAAGATCCACACTAAATTCAACTTCACAATCTAGTGGCAAACTAGGTAGTTCTTCTGAAAAAACATCTGAAAATTCTCTAACCACAGGAACATCGGCTTGTTTCAGTTCTTCTTTTGGCAATTCTTTTATATAGGCAACAAATCCCTAGCAGCCATCTTGAATCAGTTTCTTCACATGAATAGCTGACGCAAGCTGTGGTGAAGAACGTACACGTGAACCAAGAAATCTGTATTCTTGCTCACCTGGAGGTATGAAAATCACTTCTTTCAAATGGCAATCGATACATACATAATTAACCGCCAACTAGTTCATACACAGAATTATATCAAATCCTTGCATGTCTAATATTACAAGATCAGCTGGCAGTACTTTTCCCTGAATGGTCACGGGAAAGTCTCTGAGTATTCTCCTACATCTCACCACTAATCCAGTCGGCGTAGCTACAGCCAACCCAACATCCAACAACCGCGCCTCATACCCCATCAACTTAGCATATACCGATGAAATAAAAGAATGGGTAGCACCTGTATCAAATAAAACAACAGTTTTATATGAAAAAGCAATAAGAGTACCTGTGACAACGTCTCCAACAGTCTCGGCGTCACCTGGTGTCAACGCATACACCCTCACCAGGGCCGTGTTCCTCTGCTGACCTCCACGAGGCGCCTGATAACCACCCCAGTTTGGTCTAGGAGCTGGTGCATAATTCAACGACATATGGCATGCTCGAGCCATATGGCCAGGTCTTCCACAACGGTAGCAGACATTTTCCCCCAGTCGGCATTCACCTGTATGTCTTCGTCCACATCTAGGGCAAGTGGTATAAGGGTGTCCACTCTGAAATCCACTATACTCTATCGTCCGCCTCTGACCCTCACCGAATCTACCTCCTCTCCAAGGGCCTCGGTTGGACCCCACTTGAAAACTCAAGGGTGCGGTCCTTTTCTTCTGGTTTTGTATCTCAGTCTCTCTCAGAAAACTCTCCTCTACTATTATGGCCCTATCAACCAACTCTAAGAAGTCCTATATCCTCAGTACTGTCACCTATCTATAAATATCTCACCTCAAGTTCCTCTTGAACATCCTAGCCTTTTTTACTTCATCTGGAACAATATAAGGGCAAAAACGTGATAATTCAATAAATTTCGTTGCGTACTGGTGGATTGTCATTGAACCCTGGGACAAACTCAGAAACTCCTGTACCCTAGCGTCTCTAATCGAGGCAGGATAGTATCTATCAAAGAATATGTCCCTAAATCGATCCTAGGTCATCGACACTAGAATTACTTTATGCTCCTCTAGTAGTCTAGTGGTCGTCCACCATATCTCGGTGTAACGCCCCAACCTGGGTATGCCAAGGAGCACTATGTCTCTCCTTCTCCACCTGGACCAGACAACAGGGGGGGGCCTTATCAGACTTATGACTGGCCCTAAAAACCAACACGTGTTCTTTTCATTATGTTTTTTCCTCACTCACACACTTCCTGAGAAAACTTCTCAGGGGGTCACCCATCCCAAGATTGCTCCAAACTAAGCACGCTTAACTATGGAGTTCTTATGGGAAAGCTCCCGAAAAAAAAGGTGCACCTTGTTGATATGGGTAGCAACATCTAATCTTTTTAAGTCTTTCATCCATGGGGTATCACACTCGGCCTCCCCTGTCAGCTTGTACGTGGCATAAAGGACCCTTTGCTCATCGGTGCAGTGAAGCACCGTCAAAATTTTCTCTATCTCCTGCACTCAATTCTCTGCAACTGCAGGATCAGCTGCTTCTGAAAAAGCTGGCGGATTCATCTTCATAAATTTCTCTATTGTACATCCCTGAGCTGGAGATGGACCTCCCTACTCCTTAGAGCTCCGGGCAATTTCAGCCATAACTTTCTGAGCCACACTGCGTAGCACAACATTTGAATCCCCGCCTCCTGCACCAGAAAGCCCAGCTTCGTTATCACAACCAGCGTGAGCGCTACTACCTCCTAGGTCCATCCTGCAATATTACCAAATTATTTTAAGTATCTGAATCCTACAATACTATACTAACTAAAATACCCCTAACCTTTTATTACTAATTTAAGGTCGAGTCCTACCGTATGAAAATAGAAATCATCGATAGTTTACTATGGTTTTCCTAGAATCATCACCCCAGGAAAATCACAGAAACCACCCCGAAATTCTACCCCCAAACCGCAAAACGAAACCCTTAAATTCTCATCCTAATTTCCCAATATCAACTTCACTACTACCCTATTCAGCTCTTCTTAAGATTCCATTCCTAAATTAGGGTATTGTTTTCCGCTGTACTCTGGAGTCTACAGAACCTAGCAACCTAGGCTCTGATACCAAACTGTAGCAACCCAAAAATTACACCATTTTTTTTTAAAATAGATGAATGATGAATTACTCTGATACCCCTGCTATAGCATCTCAGGCCCCAGAAGAGCACTGAGGTATTCTTGTACATAATAAACACACCTATGTAGCAGAAAACATAAAGTCATGCATCCATATATATAAATACAATACTAGACTCTAGTGTTTCAAAACCTTCGGTACTTCCTTAGATTTCCCACTGATACCACCTACCCAAAACATAAACCTCAAAATACACTTACCCTATCAACTGGGTAAATAAAAAGGTCACTCTATCCGCGAGCCTAATCTGCTCGCCTAGTTAGATCACCTGAAAAATGTTAAAGTAATGGGGTGAGACGACGCTCAGTAAGTGGAAATATGCTATTACTACTGTGTGGCAACCGAGTTGTATAAATACTATAATAATATCCAAAAACTGTATCAATTGGAAAATTAATAAGAAAAATATAACTTGCATTCCTCTTAGTTTAAAACATAACAATATCATCTGAGTTTTCTATCATTCATACTGCTAATATCATACTATAATGCTGTAAATTTGTATACATATACATAGTTGTGACTTTTCCCTGAAAAACTGTATGTCATGATTTGATCCCTTATAACAGGATTGTGCGGCCCGTAGGTTGGACTTAACTCTGGTTGGCCTACTAGGTAAGTCACTATAGTCTACCTTTCCTCAGTCTGGCCAAACTGAATCCACTCCTAAGCACGAAACTGGAAAAACTACCTTGTCAAATCGGGCCACCTTAACCTAGAGTTCTGGGGAGTTTGCAAGCTCTCCGAGCGCGGTTGATGGAATTCACATACTATCTGAGATATGTGGTTGTACTCTGATCTGTAAATAGCAACGGTACCATGCTCTGCTAACTGAATCTGCCTGTAATATTTCATCAAGGATCTGATACTGTATATATATAAATACTATTATAATCTTCTTACTTTTTTCATCATGTTTCCAAAATAACCATAACACTGTAAATCTGAACAATATCTACTGTAACATCTGTATAACATATCTGTAATAACTGACTGTCATAACTGTATATCTGACTGTATAATCTGTTAATCTGAGTGTTATGGTTTTAGGAAACATGACATGCTATAATTACTATAACATACTAGTTTAGCAAAACATCTATAATATTTGTCTGATAAATAATTGTCTATATCTATGTATATCGTAAATTATGATATTCTAGGAAAACCATATAAATCCTATATCAGGAAAATATCTACTCAGACCACACAAATTAAATTCATATTCTGAAAAATCAATAATAAACTAATATATATAGACATGCATAACATTTCTGATAACTTTGCTAAAATTCCCTAGCATAGCATATTTCCCTTACTTAATTATGGAAAAGCCTCCCTGCTGTATCTGTTCCTACACCCGCAGGGTTCCCCGCTCAACACCTTGAAGACAACATCCCCCAGTACAAAACTTCAGTATTTCTCTATGTACTACATTTTTTATAACTATGGTAAAGCTAGATATTGAATAAAAGGTCTTACCTTGAATTTGGGTTGAAATCTAAAGCAGCCGCACCAACAATCCACTCCAACAGACTTGTAGAGAACTTCCCTAGGAATGTCGTGGTGACTTCAGATCGTCGAACCAGCAAGAATCTGGCCCGAAAACTTAGAGAGAAGGTGGAAGAGACGAACAGAAGAGAGAAGAGAGGTTTTGTGCGTGATTTTTAGCTGGAAAAATGAGGTTTAGACTATTTATACACTGGCCTTTGTCGACGAGCCACGCCACTTCGTCGAGAGGTGAAGAAGGAAGTTTGTTGACGAATGCCTACTCCTCGTCGACGAACCTCGTCAATGAAATTCAGAACTAAAATATAGCCCCTTGGTATCTTCTCGTTGACGAGACACGTCTCCGTCGTTGAGAGGTGAAGAAGGAGTGGTTCAACACTTATAGGTTGGTAAATTCTGGTTCAATTCTTATGGGCAATGACGTATCTTGTAAAATAATTGGCATTGGAGATGTAAGAATAAAAATGTTTGATGGTGCTGCAAGAACCTTGAGTAATGTAAGACACATACCGAAGCTATGGAAGAGTCTCATTTCACTAGGCACTTTGGATTGTAATGGATTCAATTACAAGTCTAAAAGTGAAATTATGAAGGTGTGCAAAGGCAATCTACTGGCGATGAAAGGGCAAAAGTTAGATGGAAACATATATGTAGTGCAAGGGACTACTGCTGTAGGTAGAGCTGCAGCCGTAAATTCTGAATTTGATGAAATTGTTTTGTGGCATATGTGGCTTGAGCATATGGGTGAACATGGTATGAAAGAACTTCATAAGAGAAAACTTTTGAAGGGCATGAAAACATGTAAGGTGAACTTTTGTAAGTTTTTTGTTCTCAGGAAGCAAAACAAGTTTCAATTCAAATAAGCTATTCATAAGACGGAAGGTATTCTTGACTACATATACTCTAATGTTTGGGGGCCGATGAGAGTAGCATCAAGGGGTGGACGTGTTTATTTTGTGAGTTTTATTGATGATTAGGCACGGAAAGTTTGGGTTTACTTCATGTGACACAAGTTAGATTTGTTTGCTAGGTTTAAGTTGTTGAAAGTTGAAGTGGAAAACAAGACGGGGAGGAAAATTAAATACTTGAGATCAGATAATGGGACCAAGTATTATGATTCTCAGGGAACGTTGAAGTAGAAATTGTCAAAAGAGTTTGACATGAAGGATTTGGGTTTAGGAAAACAGATACTTGGAATGGGGATTTCTAGAGAAAAGCAATAGGGAACGTTGCGGTTATCTCAGTTGGATTACATTAGCCGTGTTTTATAGAGATTCAACATGAGCAGCGTCAAAGCGGTAAATACACCATTGGCCGGACACTTCCACCTCTCCAAGGATCAGGCTCTCTAGATAGATGAAGAGAAGTACTTCGTAGCTAAGGTACCTTACGCCTCAGCCATTGGAAGTCTCATGTACGCCATGGTTTGTACCAGACCAGACATTGGCTAAGCAGTGGTAGTTGTCATCAGGTTCATGTCAAATCCAAGGAAAATTCACTAGGAAGCAGTGAAGTGGATCTTGAGGTACCTAAGTGACACTATTGATAAGTGATTATGTTTCGACAAAGGAGACTTGAAAATTAAAGGGTATGCAGATGCCGATTTTGCTAGTGAAGTTGATCATTGCAGAAGCACCACTTGATATATGTTCATTGTTGGCATAACAACTGTTAGTTGGATGTCACAGATACAAAAGATTGTTGCCCTATCTACTACAGAAGTTGAGTATGTTGCAGTGACAAAAGCCAACAAAGGTATGATTTGGCTGCAAGGTTTGTTGATAGAGCTTGGAATAAAGCAGATAAGAAATGTTTTGCACAGGGACAGTCAGAGTACAATACATTTGGCAAAGAACTCTATATTTCATTCTATAACCAAATACATTGGACTTCGTTATCACTTCTTCAGGTCTCTATTAGAGGACAGAGTGTTGGCACTAGAAAAAATTCAAGGTAGTAGGAATCCAACAGACATGTTAATAAAGGTGGTGACTACAGAGAAGCTAAAATTGTGCTTAATTTCATTTGGCCTTCATGCTTGAAGACAGATGTGAGCATATCATTTACCTTTACACTGGTTAAGATGGTATCTCTGTCTCCAAGTGGGAGATGTTGAGTTGTAGTGGAGATCGACAGCCACTAACCCCAGCCGCCTATGCTGAATTGATTGATTTCCAGAGGAGACCGACAACCACTTCCACCAACCCAGCACACCTTGGTTGAAATTAAGCCAACTATTCTACCCCCTAATCCATGACTATATATAGGAGATGTATATGTGTGTGTATTTGTGTGGAAGAAGTGGCAAGAGTAGAGTGAAATTGTGTTGAAGGTGAGAGAGAAAGGTGTGTGAAAGAGAGAAGAGAGTTGAGTTGAGCGGCGCCTCTTCCTCCTTGTAATTCTTCTCCTAGTTTATAGTGAGATTAGTATGCTCCGTGGACGTAGGTCGTATTGGACCGAACCACGTTAAATCTAGTGTTCCATTTTTGCTTGTTTATATTTACTTGTGTGTGATTGTTGTCCCTAGATCCCCCAACAAATACTTCATTATTTGTGACGGTTTCAAAAACCATCACTAACAGTCAGCTGAGACCGCTGTTATAGTCACCACTCTGTAAGTGTCACTAAGCCGTCACTAATAGGTATAAGTACTGACGACTTTGTATTATTAGTGATGATTTGAAACCGTCACTAAAAGTCTTCTTTTTTGTAATGATAAAATCTCTATTTATGACATTACTAAGGATATTTGGAATGCTCTTGAAATGTTATATGATGATAGGGATGATGAAATTGCTGACTTATTTGCTGATCATTGTAACATGGTTGAAATGGAGTCAAGAAAAAATGAACATGACTAAATTGAAGAACATTGCCACATTGACCTTGAGAATAAAGAATAGGCAAGTGAGAATGAGGAGACAAAGGACAAGGATGGAGATGAATCATCAAATCATTGCCTTATACCCATTGATGAAAAAGGAAAGGCAAGGAGCAAAGAAGAGGAGTGAACCAACTTTTGATGGAAAACCCTCATATGATGAATTATACGATGCTTTGAATGAAATGGACGATGACTTGGAATGTATCAGTTTAAATTATAAAAAGTTAAAAAATAAGTTAAATATTGACAAATGAAACTGAGCTTTTGAACGAAAGAAAATAATGATTTGACAACCAAAGTTTCATCTAGTTCCTTAAAATGACTTGAGATTACAAAATGAATTTTTGAAAAACAAAGTTAAAAATCCCAATCATTTCTTTAAAAAAAAAAAAAAAATTGTTCAAGGAAAACTTTAATAAGATACATGCTAATCAAAATATCATTTTTGACAAACCTAAAAAAAGCATCTTTCATATAAAGGGAAACTATACATTATTTATATTAACACTTATTTAAATACAATACAAATCTGAATTTAAGCTCTTTCAAAGCATAACATCAATATTTTAACTATACATTATGCTCTTAAAATATGATGTATTTTATTTTTCACAAGAATAAATATTTTGCATACGTGGAGGCATCGCACGGTGCCACGTCGGGCCCTAGAACGCGGCCTCTGTTCCTGGGGATTGTGAGAATGAAGAAAGGCCAAACAAATTCACGGTGAAAACTCAAAATTCACAGAGCAAATTATAAGAAAGAGAAAACACAGAAAAAGAAAGAAAGGAAACAACGCGATTCGCTAATCATTTTCATTACCTGACAATTCATGGGCTTTTCGCAGGACCATATATATACGAGCGTTAGGAGGCCACGTAGAGCCGTAGACAGACGCAATTTCGTCCTCGCCACCCCCAGGGACCGGGCGAAGCGAGCATCCACCGCCCCCGCCGAAGACAGACGTCGCGCGCCGCAGCCGTCGCCGATCCTCATTATAAAAACGATCCTCTGGATGGCGGGGCAGTCGCGGAAGTGGATGATTCTGGTAGCCACCATCTGGATTCAGGCGTTCACCGGGACCAACTTCGACTTCTCGGCGTACTCGTCGGAGCTGAAGTCGGTGCTGGGGATATCGCAGGTGCAGCTGAACTACCTGGCGGTGGCGTCGGATCTGGGGAAGGTGTTCGGATGGTCGTCGGGCCTCGCCCTCATGTACCTTCCCCTTTGGATCGTCATGTTCGTCGCCGCCTTCATGGGTCTCTGCGGCTACGGTCTCCAGTGGCTCGTCATCCGCAACATCATTTCCTTGCCCTATTTTCTGGTCAGTTTCTATTCATTTTCATATCAACGGCGTCTGGTTTGGGAATTTGAATGGTTTCTCTTATAGCTAGGTTATTTTGAATTTTCAAATAATTTTTCTGATAATTCTTCTGATTTTTTATTTTCAATTTTGGCTTTGGCGTAGAGTGGGGTTTCGTAGAGTTTAGATTTTTGAATTAGGAATTCCATTTAGGGCAAATTTTGGGAATTCTGTTTCCACATTCCAGGGCACGCTCGCAGGGCAATGGAATTTCCAGCAATTCCTTTTCTTTCGTGCATTTTTATTGTACACTTAATTTTTTATTTGATACAAAAATTATAAAATTGTCCCAGTTTTTTTTTATTAATTTTTTTAAAAAACTATTTATTAATTCTTTTAAAATAAAAATAAAAAATAAAAATATTTTTTCAAAACTAAACAAAATTTTTTAAAATTGTCATGTTGGGAATTTGAGTAGAAATTATAGAGCAGACTAGAGGGTTCTATTCTATTTACCTGAAATATTTTTTTTATAATATTAAATTTTAAACAAAAAAGTTAGTTCACACGTCACTAGGATGCAGAACTTTCTCTCCCTTTTTTTTTTGGTCTTTATTTTGTGTCCATTTGTCTTTTAATAAATTTTCAGAAGGTATTATTTTTGAATTGGGAAGTTAGAAAACTAAATTAGGTAATTGATTTTTGAAAAAAAAAATTTAAGATTTTGCCAGGGTCATAATGCATTTTTGTTTGTGCATTTTCAGATTAAGAGTGTTTGGCTCCGCTATTAAAGTAATAATGCATTTTTTTTTAAAAGTTGGGGCTCATCAGATTTTAAAGAACTCTACTTTTAGGGAAAAGAAAAAAAAAAGAAAAGAGCAAAAGAAAACTAACTTTTTTCATCCATATATGAGAAAAAGAAAACTAACTTTTTTTCTGTCTCTTATAGAGCCTCTCTTTTTTCTAAAAGAGGGTTAAAAATTTTTAAATATGTTCAGTTCTGTAAAATATATTTTATATTTTATTTTTAGTTTTTAAAATTTGTGAAAAATGAACTATTTTTTAATTTTATATAATGTTTCTGAAAATATGAAAAACAATTAAAACTTTAGATAGTATTTGCTTGTATAGTTATTTTTATTTTTTATTTCTAACTTTTCAAATAAATACAGACATGCTAGATTTTTTTTTTAAGTTTTTAAATTTATATAAAATAGTTGAAAAATATTTTTTATTATTTATTATTTTTAAATTTTTTATCATGTTTTTGGGAATATAAATTAGGGAAAAAATATATAATATAAAATTATATTAATTTTTTCTATTACACACGAATTCAAATAAAAAAAAAAAAAGAGTGTTCAAAAAGTCTTGTAGTACAGTGATTCAAAACTTTAATTAATTAGTTTGGGCCCCACCAAGTCCTTCCAGTAACTTCTCCGTCTCCATTTCTACGCCATTTGGCATTACCGCAGTGGCGGATTTCTCTAAACCTTAAATATTATTGGGCATACTGTTAAAGCAAAATTAGGTGTACTTTTACTGTTTGACGATCCAAGTTATTTAATGAAACCTAGATTTATATTTTGATACAAAAATAATGTAGACTTACAGGTAGCATAAATAATAATATGTATGGTATAATTTCTGTCTTTTATTTTTATTTTTTGTAAATTAAAAAATATATTATACTAACAAGTTTAATTATGTTGTTAGATTTATGTTTTTATTGACACTTTTCAATAATTTGTGAAAAAATTGAAGTAGGTTTTATGGTATTTTAGTTGTTTTATTAACTTATTGATTGAATATTTTTAGTATCTGTAATTGAATTTTTTGGATTAAATGATTCATTTTATTAGAATTAAATAATTATATGAATTTAAAATATAATTAAAAGAAAAAGTTTCATAAATTTTTTTTAAAAAATAGAAAATAATAAAACACATTTATAAAATAATTTTTTTCTATATTTTAATTACATGTACAATAATATTATTTTTGTAAAGTGAATTTTGAAATATAATATTTAATTACAATAAGTATAATAATTTTTATTTATTATAATATTTTTAATTTATATTGCTTTTGTGCTTTTATTATTTTTATTGCATTTTGTAATTTTGATTAATAGATAAAAATGAACATTTGTTTAATTAAAATTTTAATTTGTATTAGTTTTAGGCATATTAATTTGTTGATTTTAAATTTTAAATTTTTGTTTATTGTTTGCGTAAGTTTTACTGATCCCCAACGCCCTAAAACATTTGTTTCTCAATAAATTTGTTGTAGGTATTTCTACTGTGTCTCTTGGCCGGATGCAGCATCTGCTGGTTTAACACCGTATGCTTTGTCCTCTGCATTCAGAACTTCCCGGCCAATCGCCCTCTCGCCATCTCTCTTACCGTCAGCTTCAACGGTGTCAGTGCCGCCCTCTACACCCTCACTGCCAACGCCCTCGATCCCTCCTCCGACGCCCTTTACCTCCTTCTTAACGCCACCCTTCCCCTCCTCACCTCCACCGCCGCCCTCTTCCCCATCCTCCTCCAACCCTCCTTGGACCCCCTCCCCCCCGATGCCGTCCGCCGCGATTCCCTCATCTTCCTCCTCCTTAACTTCCTCGCTGCCCTCACCGGCGTCTACCTTCTCCTGCTCGGCTCCATCTCCGCAAGCGCAACCATCTCCCGCCTCCTCCTAGGCGGAGCCGTCTTTCTCCTTGTCCTCCCACTGTGCATCCCCGGCGTCGTCTACGCGCACGATTGGTTCCACCGCACCATCCACTCTAGCTTGCGCCTCGATGGCTCTAGCTTCCTCCTCGTGGACGTTGACGACCTCGAGCTCCACAAGGAGTTGCTAGCGCGCGAGGGTAGCATTTGCGGGGATGGGGGGAGTGCGGATCACCTCACCAATGGGAACGCGAACGAATCAATGTATGAAATCGCGAGTCCGGAGGAGAGCAAAGGGTGCTGTGAGAAGATAATGAAGGATGAGTTGGCGATGTTGGGAGAAGAGCATCCAGCAGGGGCATTGGTGCGGCGATTGGATTTTTGGTTGTACTATGCGGCATACTTCTGCGGAGGCACAATTGGGTTAGTTTATAGTAATAATTTGGGACAGATTGCGCAGTCTCTTGGACAAAGCTCGAACACCAGTTCTCTTGTTACCTTGTATTCGTCCTTCTCTTTCTTCGGCCGGCTGCTTTCGGCAACACCAGACTTCATGCGCGCGTAAGCAATCCTTACCTTCGACTACTTTATGCTTAAGTCATGAAAAATATGGGATTTTTTTGGTTCCAATGGTTCAATCTTTTTGGCTCCGGCTTTGCTACAAATTTTTTTTTTTTTTTTGCCCATCACAAATATTTAGAATGCAAAGCATCAATAAAGCTGTGCATTGTTACATCATATAAGAGAAGTTGAGCTCTAGCCTTATGTCAAGAAAATATTGCATAACTGTAGTCGGTACATCTTGCTTGTGTGAGCACACACCTTATTGTCATTTTCGGTTAAATGGTAACAATCAAGATGATAGTGTGGTGCTTACCTAGTCTAATATATATTTTCTCCTTTATGACCTTCGTGGAAAAATCACAATTGTAATTCATTTATTGGCATAACTAATTAACTATAGCATGTCTGTGACCTCGGCACGTATAAAATTGATCAAACCGATTAATTGTACATGTGTGCAGGAAGTTCTATTGTGCGAGGACGGGGTGGCTGGCCATTGCACTTGTTCCCACCCCATTAGCCTTCTTCCTCCTTGCATTGTCCGGCAGCGGACCGACGCTTCATGTGGGCACGGCACTGATCGGGCTGAGCTCGGGGTTTATATTTGCAGCAGCTGTTTCGATAACTTCGGAGCTATTTGGGCCGAACAGTGTGGGCGTGAACCACAACATCCTTATAACAAACATCCCAATAGGGTCACTAGTGTACGGTGTTCTTGCTGCCATAGTTTATGATGCTAATATCAGCTCTAGTTTGGGAAGCATAGTAATAGTCAATAGTGACACAGAGGTATGCATGGGGAGGAACTGCTACTTCTTGACATTTTTGTGGTGGGGATGCATTTCTGTTTTGGGACTTGCAACTAGTGTGGTGTTGTTCTTGCGGACCAGGCCTGCTTACAATCGTTTTGAAGAGAATCGGATTTCAACACAACCTTATTAATTAAAGATGCTTACCATAAATCAAAGGAGATGATCATTATGATGATAAATTAGGTGCAAGGAAGAAGAAGCCTAACATGTATACGAATGTCATGCTTGCATAATGTTTACTTCATTGATCAATTAATGTGATCATTTTTCATTTTTGTGTTGTACCTAGTTATGATTTTATCGTATGCTTCCAATTTTCATCCATGTCTTTTGCATGGTTGTCGAGCATTTTTGCAAACGAAAAACCACTAGAAATGCTACATTGTACAACATTAAATTAATGGCTTTTGAATATGAATTCTACAAATTATCATCATATAATTACAATGTTCTATGAGTTAATGTTGTAGTATGTGACTCATATTGAATGGAACACATGTGCAGAGAAAACAAGCTGAGAAAAAACAAGAAAACTAGTATGAAGAAAATCATCAACGATTTTGCATAGTCCATCAATGGTTTCAGACAGAAGCTAATTTAGAAGGAAATCATCAACGGTTTTGTTCAGCGCTGTTTTTGAATTTCGAATTGGAAAGATCAATAGGTTGGAGATTCAGAGGCAAATCCTCCAGGGATTGATACAGGGGTATTTACGAAACTTTATGATCCCTCTGTAAGTGTAGGGTTAGCATAAATACAATGTTATAACTCTGGTTTTATTAGATAGTAAATTTTAGTCGCCGCTTGCTCCCACGAACGTTGGCATTCTGCCGAACCCTGTTAATTCTTATGTCATTGTTTATTGCTCTTATATTATCTGTGTGATTATGTTTTCCGTATTGTTCATCATTAGTTGCTGCATTACATGATCAGTTTTGCACGCATTAATTTGCACTACAAATTGGTATCAGAGTTATTGGTTACAATGGCTGGGATTTTTTTTTTTGTGAATTTGGACATTGTCAAGTTTGACAGATCGAGAAATTTTGGACTATGGTAGAGAAGAGTTAAGGATTTGTTAGTGCAGCAGGGTATGATAAAGGCGTTATACGAAAGGCAGCCCGAACGCATGACCGATATGAGTTGGAAGGAAATGGAAGTGAAAGTTGTGGTGACTATCAGGCTTTGTCTAGCTGATGATGTGATGTATCACGTTATGGATGAGAAATTACCGGCTGTAGTTTGGCTGAAATTGGAAAATTGGTATATATCCAAGTTGTTGACGAATAAGCTTTATCTTACGTAGAAACTGTATGGCCTTAAGATGTCAAGGGGTTTGGATCTGAACCATCACATGAACGTGTTCAAATAGATCATCAATGATTTGATGCGAGTTTACGTGAAGTTGGAAGACAAAGACAAGGCATAGATGCTGCTGAATTTCCTACATGCGTATCTTACATATGAAAATTTGGTTACAACTCTGATGCGGGGAAAGGAAACTCTCGAATTGGAGGAGATCACAAGTGCTCTTTTAGGTTTTCATTAGAGGAAGAAAACTAGCGATGAGATTCTACTAGGTGAAGGGTAACCAGGAATATGGGAGCTAAGAAGCAAGTTCTGGAGCGAACCAAGTAACAATAAATCTTGGTCCAATTCTAGGAAGAGGAAAAACATACGGTGTTTTAAGTGTGGGAAAAAGGATATAAAATCAGATTGTCTAGAAAGGAATAAGGGGAATACAAAAAATAAAGAGGGTTCATCAAAATCTGTGAATGTAGTGGAAGAAGGAGACCTAGGGAGCGGTGATGGTGATATGCTTTCGGTTTCATCTGAGTCAGATCATCTCATGAATTCCTGGATCCTGGATTAGGTCCGTTGGGGACCTATTGGGAATTTTGGAAATGTTTTAATTGAGTTTTAACCCTAGTTACCCTAGTAAAAAATTAGCAACCTGAGAGGTTCAGTTGCCCGGTTCATAGGGCCGGTCGTCCGAACAGACACATAAAGAAAAGTTAAGATTTTGACTTCGGGTGCCTGAGGATGAGTCCGGTTGACTGAGCCAAGGCGATTTTCCAGACGTTGGAGGTTCGGTTGCTCAGTGAACGGTTCGGTCTGCCGAACTTCATAATTCGGTCACCCGGGGTAATTTTGAACTATAGGTTTTAATTAAATAATATTAAAATATATCATGAGTAAAATTGATTGGGTTAGGACTTTTTTTTTTCTTTACCCTGACATCCTATATACCTAACATAACAAAAGACCTAAAAAAACCATTCTTAGATTGTATTGATGTAGTTAGATTTACTTTCTTATTTGATGAACTTCATAATTCAGTCGCTCAGAGCTCCTCAAGGATGGTTTGCTTGCAGGGAGACAAAGAAGGGAAAATGTGGCGTTGTCGGGCTAAAAAAGAAGGTAGAGTTAGACGTAGAACAGGTGGAATAAAAAATATATATACAAGAGTAAGGATAAGATAAAAGATATCACCATCAAGAGGGGTTGACCAAACGCGGGGCTCATGAAAATTCAGCTCCCCCGATGCAAAGAAGAATCTGAATTTCCATTTATGGATAGATGAATTATTAGGGGTGAACAATTTGAAATCTGGGAGGCAGTTGAAGTAAAACACCTCCTTCTCTACAGTGTGATTCCTCATCTGATAGCAACACCAAAATAAAGCAACTGAAGGTTGATGGCATTCGCGGAGGAGGAGAGTTGCAAAACACACTAACGTAAGGTACGAGTTGGGGCCAGTTGGCAGGGAGTTAGGTTATAAAATTGCAGTACTTCAGAGAAGAAGGGGCGAAAAGGTAGCTTGAGACCAAGGTCCATATAGTCCGTGTATAAGCATACCTCATTAGGGCCAGGCTGTTGGGTAGATTCAGAGCTAGTGGGCAGCCTAAGTTGAATACCGTCCGGAATGAAGAACAAGGTCACGCAAATCTTCATGGGTCAGACGTGACCTAGTGTTGCTTATACTAACAAGGGTCGTTAATTGAGCCTTAGAGGACTCCATATCAAACAAAGAGATAGATTTTAAAGGACAAAGGGAAAAACAACTTTTACTTTTTCAAAAGAAAAGATCGAAAGGAAAATTTTCAACAATCTTTGAAGAATAATTGAAGAACACATGAAGAATATTTGAAGAACACGTGAAGAACGCGAAGAACACATTAAGAATATGAAGAACATATGAAGAACAGAGCAAAAGTGATGTACATAAAAAGACAAAATGCCAAGGGAAACAAGCAAACACAGAAATTTCAAATGGGAGGATGAAAGGGCATACCTAAAGAACGCAAGACAAACTTACGTTGGAGACAAGGAAGGGATGAACAGACAAGCACATTTTATAAAGCAAAATTGGCGTGAATCCCATAAATCACACATCGCAAGAAGGCGGGAATCACTAGGAGGCACAAATCCCAAACAAAGCACAAATCTCAAGAGGGTACAAAACCTAAACAAGTACTTATCTCGAATAGGTAAAAAATCCCAAACAAATGCGTGTCTCGAATGGGCACGCATCCCAAAAAGGTGCATATCCCGAATGGATATGCATCGCAAATAGGTACGTATCCCGAACAAACACACATCCAAAACAGGTACATATCCCAAATGGGCACGCATCCCAAGGAGGCACTTATCCCGAAAATAAGGCTCAATTAATGAGCAATGCTCATGAGATCCCAAAACAGGCCAAACAGATGAGCACTACTCCTGAGGTATGAAGAAACAACCCAACTAATGAGCATAGCTCATGAGGCCCCAAGATAGCCCAAACAAAACGAGCACAACACATAAGGCATGAAGAAACAACCCAACTAATGAGAAACTCTCATAAGGCTTGAAGACAATCCAAAAAAATGAGCACATCTCATGGGACACAAAGAAACGACCCAATTGATGAGGAGAGCTGATGAGGCCCAAAGATAGTCGAAACAGATGAGCACAGCTCATGAGGCAGGGAGAAACGGACCAATTGATGAGCAATGCTCATAAGGTCTGAAGATAGCCCAAATAGATGAGCACGGCTTATGAAGCACAAAAATATGGCCTAACTGATGAGTAGAGCTCATGAGGCCCCAAGACAGCCCAAATATATGAGCATAGCTCATGAGGCATGATGTAGTGACCCAAAAAATAATAGTAATTTTAATAATAAAGAGATGGGGGGGGGGGGGGAAATGGAAACAGAAACACAAGGAGGCAGCAGATTTTGTCGACGAACGCAAACGACAAAATCGCACTTTGGAGATAATGATAATTTCAAGAAATTTCGAAGCCTCATCGACGAATACAGGGGTTCGTCGATGAGGGTTATTTAGGACCTCGTCGACAAGGTTCCATCTCGTCAACGAGAAAATACCGAGAGAAGAATTTGGGCTACTTTGAATTTCGTCGACGAAGGGTAAATTTTGTCGACGAATTTCCTTAAGGACTCGTCGACAAGATGACGTGGCTCGTTGACGAATCCCGTAGTATAAATAGCCTTAAACTGATTTTAATCGTAGAAAATTTGCCGTAAACCCTCTCTCTCTCTACCCCTACGGCGCCTCCATTTTCTTCCTTCGATTTCGGCCCCATTAGTCACCAGATCAACGATTTGAGGCTACCATGACGCTCCTGGCGGAGTTCTCTGCAAGTCTGTCGGAGCGAATCGTCGGTGGGACGAAGTTGGATTCATCCTAAATCTAGGGTAAGATTTTTTATTCAATTTTTGGCCTTCTGGTAGTTGTAAGAAATGATGTAGGCCAAGAAATATTGATATTTTATTCTGGGATATATGATTTTTAAGGTGTTAAGTGGAGAACCCTACAGGTGTAGACCCGTTACAGTAGAGGGATTTTAGTGGAAATCAGGTAAGGAAAATATGCTATGCTAGGAAATTTTACTACGATTCAGTATAAACTATACGTTTTTATCATATGATTATTCACGATAGAAATTTATACAGTTATCATTTATGTATAATATGTTCAAAATTTCTGTGTGGCTTGAGAATATGGGTATAGTAAAGAAACATGTTTTACAGTATTTTCAGGATATGATTTACAGAATATACAACTAGTGGTTATGTTTTATAGTAATTAAAAAATACTATGAATATACAGTTTCCAGTACCATGACTTACAGATTATAGTTCAGTTTAGAAATACAGTTGACACAGTTACAGTTTATTTCATTGTTATGGTAAATACAGTTATTTCAGAATCGTGGTAAATCAGATAGTTGTATATAGAGATGTATTATATGGTATCAGACCCTATTGGACCATACAGTTACAGAGCACGGTACTAAAGCTACAGATATTTCAGTTATGAGTGCAACCACCTATTTAGATAATACGTGGTAGTAGGTCGATCGTGCCCTAACATGGACAGGATTGTCACGCCTCGAACCCCGAAATGGGACCCAAGGGTGAAAATGTAATCTAACCTATCTCTGTATTTGATAAAACATCCAAAGATACAGTACAATGGATGATGGTCCGACCCCGTGGGGTTCCCAGGCACCCTAAACACATCCAATCACAAACATATATGCAACGAAAAAAGGTCATATATATACACATATGCAGTACCATACTAGAGTCTATACAAGAGCAAAACAAGGCTTTATCAAAACGTACAAATGGGTGCCCAAACATGTCTCAAAATGCCAACCTACCAAAATTATAGTCTTAACACTTACCCAAGTGCTAAACACAGTACACCTGCCACTACCCTCCCTACACTAGGATGCTGGTTCCGGTTACTCGAAGGACCTATAAAAATGTACGTACAGTAGGGGTGAGACACCTCTCAGTAAGGAAGAACACAGGTTATATCGGTGTGTGGCATTTGAGTGTTATCATGATACAACATACACGTAGTTAAATGCAATCTAGTACTAGTTCACACAGTGTATAACACGCACACGTCCACATACACATGATCAACAATCCTAGTGTCATCACACCCTTTGGCTCGAAGCTGGCTCACGACATATGGCATTGGTCCATAGCCAACCCGTGAACATGACGCCACAGGCACATGGCTAGTCCCTGACTCCTATGGCATCGTACCGGTGCATAACTGGTGGATCCACACCCTTCGGCCTGATCTGCCGGTATAGGCTCATGCCCTCGAATATAGAGCTGGACACTCTTGCCTACGTGGCAGGCGATAAACACACGCCCTCGAATATAGATCCGGACACTCTCCGTACCTGGAATAATTTCGGAACCCCGTTCCTACTAGCATTTCAACATATCACACACACATGCATGCTCATATAACCAAACAAACTACACCCATTTGGTAATCTAAATCTTGGTTTTTCAAAAAAATACAGTTTAAACAAGTTAAGGCACGGTCATCCTAATATCACAGTATAAATCAACATATACCCTCGGTTTTCAACAAAACTAGGGATGCAGCCTGTCGCCCCCTTTTTCCCAAAATAATAATGAAAAACTCATAGTTTTCCCCGTTGATCCCCCCCAAATGAGTAGCCAAAACGCACATAGGACCGTGGACCATAGTTCCACCGAATCTGATTTCAAAAATAACCAATATAAACATAGTTCCCCTTACCTTTTCCCCAAATAACAAATCTCGAACTCAAAGGTCCTTAAACAGCGAACCGAGTTCCAAAACCTACAAATCACAGTACATAATATGCTCACAAGACAGTTTCCTACAAAACTATCGGATCAGAAATGAAAATCGAGCCTTAGCTCGATTTTACGCTGAAACCCGAAAATCTCCGAAACGTGATTCCGATCCATAGAAGTTGTAGAGAATCCTTCCACGATCCTCGTGGTAGCTTCATATTCCCGATTCCATCAACGATCGGCGAAGAAATCTAGAGAGAGAGAGAGAGTAGGGAGAGTTCTAGAGAGAGAGAGAGAGATATACTTGAAGTTTCTTAATGAGAAAGTAAAGAATATTCTATTTATAGGCACTTTGACCCAGGCGAATTCGTCGACGAAATGGTGCCTTCGTCGACGAATCTTCCACTAACTTTGTGGACGAATCGGTGGCCTCGTTGATGAATTTGAGATCACTGATTTTTCCAAAACTCCTCGGCTTCTCCTCGTCGACGAGTCTTTGAATTTCGTTGATGAGAAGAACAAAGGCTTCGTCGACGAAATCTGCAAAATTCCCAATTTGTCCCTCTCTTATTTATTTTAACCCAGTTATAATGGTTCAGGTTCTTACAAGGCTCCCCATCAGATATGGGTTAAGGAGTGACTGATCTGACTGAGGGAGTATAGTGATTTACCCTGGTCGGCCAGCTAGTGTAGATCCCGCCTACGGGCCACACAACCTTGTCATAAGGGGTTAAATCATGACACATAGTTATCCACATGGAAGTTTTCAGTTTTTATTATGTATATACAGATTTATAGAGACAGAGAATATACTTATGTACATTAGAAGTATTTTAAATAGTAACCTAAAATATTGATACGTTAAGCAACATGGAAATGGTGGTGGTTTCTATTACTTGTACTATATTTACAGATCCAGTTATACATGATTTTATAGAAACAAACTTTCATAATATTGTAACTCATCTGCCATACACTAGTAATAACATATTTCATCTTACTGAGCGTTGGCTCATCCCAATTACTTTAACATTTTTCAGGTAATCCAAGTAGGCGAACAGATCAGGCTCGTAGATAGAGGGGTCTCAGTACTGCCCTAATATTAGAGTGAGTATTTTCGAGAGTATTTTTGTATAGCCCTAGCCAATGGAGGTCATTTCTGGGGAACAGTTATATATGTATATTTTGGGAAACAATTTAGCACTCTGGTATTGTATGTAATTATATATGGTTATGCTTATTTGATTTTCGCTTCTCGCTGCTTAGGTGAATGGTTGGGTTTAATCCAGTATGGTATCAGAGCATTTTAAATGTTAAAAAAAAATCATTTAAATAGCAAGTCGTTATAGTTTGGTATCAGAGCCTAGGTTGCTAGGTTTTGTAGACTTTAGAGTGCATTAGAAGCAATACCAGAGTATAGGAAAAGGATTTGAGAATTGTTCTATGGTCTGGGTATAGGATTACCGTGGTGGTTTCTGTGTTTTTCTTGGGGTGACGATTTTAGGAAAACCATAGTAAATTATTATCGGGTCGTGTGTCTAGGTGACAGAACTGGATATTGAGTTAAGGTCAGGGAAGGTAATTAATTTTGAATTGGTATCGGATAGGTCTGTATAGGAGATAAGTTGCTTAAGTATGTTTCTTGTTTTCAGGATGAACTCAGGAAATAGTGGCATGAATGCTGGGGAGGATAGGTCAGGAACTTTCAGCATAGGTGGAGGAGATATAGATGTTGTACTGCGTAGCGTCACTCAGCAGGTGATGGTTGAGATAGCCAGGAGCTCTGGGGAGCGTGGCTATTCGATTGAGCAGTTTACGCGGATGAAGCCCCCATCCTTCGCTGGAGGAGATGACCCGATTGTAGCTGAGAATTGGGTTCAGGACATTGAAGAGACATTGGCTGTGCTTCCTTGTACAAATGAGCAGAAGGTGGTTTTTGCGGCGTTCAAACTGATAAGGGAGGTGAAACGCTGGTGAAGATCAGCGCATCTGATAGAGGAGTAGAGGTCGGTTCCAGTTCTAGTGACGTGGGACCGATTCAAGGAGCTGTTCTTCGAGTGGTATTTTCCTGCTATCGTTTGGAGTGCGAAAGCAGCAGAGTTTATGCATTTGGTATAGGGGTAGATGACAGTATCCCAGTACGTGGCTCGGTTTATCGAGTTGTCGCGTTTTGCTCCGCATCTAACACCTGATGAAGAGAAAAATGCAAGAAAATTTGAAGAGGGACTAAGGCAGAACTTGTTTGAGCAAGTGATTGGCTTCAGAGCTCAGACATTTACAGAGGTTGTAGACAGATCTGCGATCATTGAGAGTGGTATACAGAGGGGTGTAGAAGCTCAGAATCAGAGGAAGAGACCTACACCTCAGAGTTTTCAGGCTGGCTCCAGTAGGGGTGTGACAACTCGAATAATAATGGGATTTAAATAATAAAGAGGAAGGGAAATGGAAACAGTAACAGAAGGAGGAAGTCAATTAGCGTTCGTCGACGACATTGCACTTTGAAAGGAAAAATCGAGGGGAATCATTAGGGCTTCGTCGACGAATACAGGGGATTCGTCGACGAGGGTTTAAGAGAATTTGTCGACGAAGACTGAATTTGTTCGACGAAGAAATACCGAGAGAGTTTTGAGCCGACTGAATTTCATCGACGAAGACTGAATTTTATCGACGAAATTATTGAAGGATTCATCGACGAATGACGTGGCTCGTCGACGAATCTAGTTCTATAAATATAAAAATCTAGATTTTTGCTACTTCACAACTAAGCAAGCTTATTCTTTCTCTCTCTCTCTCTCTCCTCTTTGGCCCTATCTCTCCCTCTTATCATTTTTGGGCCATATTTATGTCGAATCGACAATCCGAGGTCACCACGACACTCCTGGGGAAGTTCTCTCCAAATCTGTCGGAGCGGATCGTTGGTGAAAGTAAGTTGAAAATCATCTCTGAGTTGAGGTAAGACTTTTTAAACCAAATTTGGTCTTACGACAGTTATTAGAAATGATATACACGTAGAAATATTGAAATTTAATACTGGAAGTTTTCAGTTTCAAGGTATTGATCAGGAAATCCTACAGTGGTTAGACTAGGATATTTTAGGAGCTTTCTCAGTAGTCAAGTAAGGGAATAAACTAAAGCAGCTACTTTTCATTCAAATTACTATTATTTATGAGTAAACTAATTTTCTAAAAATATGTACGATATTTGAATATTATGAAATTAATGCACGTTTGGGAAAAATATTGTTACTATGTTGAAACATGTATATATGTATGAGATGCCAAAAATCATGATTTTCAAATGCAATGTATGGTTTTTATACATCAAATGTGTGGCATGAATATTATTTTACGTAGAGAAATATTATGATATGATAATTATATGAATGCAGTATGATTTGAGAAGTTATGGAAATATACAGTATATTATGATTTTGGCACGAGGCCGTATTTATGTATGTTCGGCACGAGCCCATATTTATGAAATGATCGGCACGAGGCCGTATTTATGAAATGTTCGGCACGAGGCCGTAATTATGAAATTATGAAAAATGCTATACTATCATGTATTATATGTTATCAGAATTCGAATGTTAGTTTAGTTCAATTTCAGGAGCTTGATACCGTAACTATATAGATTAGATATCTATGTTCAGATTAGTACTAATTACCCCACGAGGGGGTGGAAGATGGATAGTCGATGTGACTTTAAGTAGAGTGTGAACGTCCACCTGGTAGTCCGGACCAGGGTGTGGCGGGCTCATCGTACTTACAGACATATTTGACTAGGCAGTGGTCGGCCAGCTATTGTCGGGTCCCTCCTTCGGGCTGTACAATCCGTCATGGGGGTAATACATGACATTAGTTAGATATTCATCCTGGGTATGTTTTCAATATTATCAGCTATAATAGATGCTTTACGTACGATATGATTTATTAGCAAGTATGAAAGTAAATGATTATTCAGTATGTTATGATAAATGCTTACAGATATATGAACTGTACTGTATATGTATAAATGCCTTAAATATTCATGTTACCACACAACTGTATTTAGTTTACTTTCCCTTACTGAGAAGTGTCTCACCCCCGAACTAAATATATTTTTCAGGAGACCCTAAGTGACCGGCGGGTCATAGCCGTCGTGGAGTCAGTGATATTACCTCGCTAGGAGGGTTAGTTTTTGTACTAGGGTTAGAATTATTTTGTGTTTGACCCTAGAGTTATTTTAATGTTTATGGGGATGTATATAAATACAGTTATATGATATTTTAGTAAACTCTGGTATTATGTTTTATGGATGGATGATTTAGATTTTATGTTTACTGCTGCTTAGGTTTCCGCTGTGATTGATAGGTGTCCCCGTTACCCACGGGTTTGGGTTAACTTTTCCATTTATTATGTTACATTTTATGTTAATAAATTGAGGTCGTTACATTTGGTATCAGAGCCTAGGATACTAGGTTCTGTAGATTCTAGAGTGCAGCAGTAATAATACCAGAGTATAGGATAAGGGGATTTGAGGTCTGGTCTTGTAGTCTAGATCCAGGACTTCCGTGATGGTTTGTGTGATTTTCCTAGGGTGACGATTTCAGGAAATTCATTGTAAACTATTGTTGGGTTGGGTATCTAGGTTGGAGGATTGAGCCTTGAATTAAGATAAGAAGTGACGAGTTAATTAGGAGGAAATAGCATATGAGTTGAGTGATATGTATAATGAAGGGGTTTTGAGTTAAGTTACATGTTTTTCAGGATGAACCTTGGTGGCAATAGTGCCCACGCCAGTGGGAGTGAGGGTGCTGGACCCTCAGGCACTGCGGGTAGTGATTCAGATGGCGTTTTACGCAGCGTGACACAATAGGTTATGATAGAAATTGTTAGGAGTTCGAAGGAACCGAGTGGTCCATCGGCAGGCCACAGTAGTTCGATTGAGAAATTTATTAAGATGAGTCCTCCTGCTTTCTCAGGAGGGACTGATCTTGCAGTTGTTGAAAACTGGATGTAGGAGATAGAGAAAATATTTGCAGTACTGCAGTATTCAGAGGAGCAGAAGGTGTTGTTTGCCACCTACAGACTGACTGGAGAGGCCGAGAGATGGTGGTTAGTAGTGAGAATTTTATAGCAACAGAGGACTATACCTTTGGAGATGATGTGGGAACGGTTTAAAGAAATATTCTTCGACAGGTATTTTCTGACTTCATCTAGGGAGGCTAAGATTGAGGAGTTCCTGAATCTGAAGTAGGGACAACTGTCGATACAGCAGTACGCGGCGAGGTTTGTCGAGTTATCTCGCTTCGCCCTGTACATCATTTCAGATGAAGCGAAGAAGGTACGACAGTTTGAGAGATGCCTGAGGAGAGAAATTTATAAGCAGGTATTGATTTTGAAGTTGTAGGATTTTGCTAGGCTAGTGGATAGAGCCACTATGGCAGAGATTGGTGAGCGGTTGGAAGCCGAGAAACAGAGACAGAAGAAGTGATCCACACCTTCTGGTTCCCAGCAGAGGGTTAGACGTGGTTCATGGAAGAGAGGTGGCTATTATAGAGACCAGAGATAGGAGACCGGGAATCGCGATTTTCAGGGTGTGTAGCCATCTCCAGCTTGCCCATCTTGTGGAAAAAGACACCTGGGGGAGTGTCGTGCCGAGTGAGGTGTCTGCTACAGGTGTGAGGAGCCAGGACATATGATGAGGGAGTGTCCGACGCAGTTTGGTACTGCTCCTGCTCCTAGATCTGCACGAGAAGGTTACCAGGCGCCACGAGGAGGCCAGTAGAGGAATATGGTGCCAGCCAGGGTTTTCGCTTTGACACCGGGTGATGCTGAGGTGGCCGGCGACGTGGTGACAGGTACTGTTAATATGTTTTCATTTAAAGTTACTACACTTTTTGATTCTGGTCCCACACACTCGTTTGTGTCCTTGGGGTGTGTTAAATTATGTGGGGCGAAAATGCAATCATTAGATGTCGGATTATTAGTGGCTACACCAACCGGATCAGCGGTAAGAGGTAGTAGGATACTTCATGGTTGTCCAGTTGATGTTCAAGGGAGAATTTTATCTGTTGATTTGGTGGTGCTGGATATGCACGGGTTTGACATTATCTTTGGGATGGATTGGCTAGTAGCTAATTCTGCTATTATAGACTATAGTGCAAGGGAAGTGATATTCAGACCTCCAGGGAAACCAGAATTTAGATTTATAGGGTCACGAGTGCAATCCTTACCTCAGATGGTCTCAGCTGTTTAGGCGAGGAGACTGCTTCAGAATGGCTGTCTAGGATTCGTGGTTTTTGTGAAAGAAATGTTAGAAAATGAATTGAAGCTTATCAATACGCTTGTGGTGAAAGAATTTACAAACGTGTTCCCAGATGAATTACCAGGTTTGCCACCTGCACGTGAAGTAGATTTTCCCATCGATATACTATTAGGTACATCACCGATTTCTAAAGCACCATATAGAATGGCGTCGGCAGAGTTGGCAGAACTGAAAGACTAGTTCCAGGATTTGCTTGATAAGGGTTTCATACGACCTAGTGTATCTCTATAGGGAGTTCCAGTGCTATTTGTAAAGAAGAAGGACGAGTCTATGGGGATGTGCATAGATTATAGAGAGATTAATAAAGTTACAATCAAGAATAAGTATCCTCTACCCCGTTTCGATGATTTGTTTGACCAGATCCAGGGTACATAGGTGTGCTCCAAGATCGATCTCAGATCAGTTTACCATTAGGTAAAGGTGAGAGTAGAAGATGTATCGAAGACGACTTTCAGGACCAGGTATGGGCATTACGAGTTTCTTGTTATGCCATTTGGTCTAACGAATGCTCCTACGGTATTTATAAACTTGATGAATAGAGTCTTCCACCAATACCTAGATCAGTTTGTTGTTTTTTTTTTATGATGTACTGGTCTATTCGAGGAGCTATGAGGAGCATGAGATACATTTGACGCAGATTTTATAGATGCTTAGAGAGAAGAAGTTGTATGTCAAATTCAGTAAATGTGACTTCTGGCACAAGAAAGTTGTGTTTTTGGGTCATGTTATCTCAGGAGACAGAATTTCTATAGATCCCAGTAAGATTGAGGGGGTGGTGAACTGGGCTAGACTGAGGAATGTCCAGGAGATTAGGAGTTTCTTGGGGTTAGCCGGTTATTATCATCGTTTTGTTGAGGGGTTCTAAGCTTTGTCAGGACCTTTGATACGACTGACAAAGAAAAATTCTAGATTTGAATGGGACGACAGCTGTGAGCAGAGTTTTCAAGAGCTAAAACAGAGGTTAGTCACAGCGCCGGTATTGATCATCCCGTCTGGGGGTGAGGGTTATACTATCTACAGGGATGCGTCCTTGAAGGGACTTGGTTGTGTGTTGATGTAGCATGTCAGGGTAGTGGTGTATGCGTCTAGACAGTTAAAAGAATATGAAAAGAACTACCTTACCCATGATCTTGAGTTGGCTGCAGTGGTACACGCATTGAAAATTTGGAGGCATTACCTGTACGGCGAGCTGTGCGAGATTTTCTCCGACCATAAGAGTTTAAAATATTTCTTCCCCCAGAAGGAATTGAATATGAGACAGAGAAGGTGGTTAGAGTTGATTAAGAATTTTGACTGTACTATCAATTACCGCCCAGGGAAAGCAAACGTGGTAGCTGATGCACTGAGCAGGAAGTGTGGAGTATCAGTGTTAGCAGCTATGGAGATCCAGCATCCAATCATGATGGATCTGGAGAGACTCGGCATTGAATTGATAAAGAGTAATACTCCAGTATGTATCACCAGCCTAGTGGTATAGCCTACTCTGCAAGAAAGAATTAAAGCTGCCCAGAAAGAAGATCTAGAATTAGTAGAGGTGATGAACAGAGTGCAGAGTGGTTAGGGGGAGGAATTCTGCATTTCAGATGACGGAACTTTACGATTCCGTCCTAGATTATGTGTTCCTGCTGATGCTGACATTAGGAGGACTATCTTAGATATGGCTCACAGATCCTTGTATACAGTTCATCCTGGTAGTATGAAAATGTACAGGGATCTGTGAGAGTTTTACTGGTGGAGTGGAATGAAGAGAGAGATTGTTGAATATGTATCTCAGTGTTTGACGTGTCAGTAGATAAAAGCTAAACACCAGAGGCCAGTAGGTCAGTTGCAGCCGCTTTTTATCCCAGAGTGGAAGTGGGATCATATATCCATGGACTTTGTTTCAGGGCTGCCATCGACATCGCATGGTTAGAATGCGATTTGGGTGATAGTAGACCGGTTGTCTAAGTCTGCCCATTTTCTCCCTATCAAGATCAACTATTCCCTCAGCCGATTGGCAGAAATTTACGTCTAGGAGATAGTTCGTTCTCATGGGGTGCCTATATCTATTGTGTCAAATCGAGACCCGCGATCCACGTCACGATTTTGGAGGAGCTTGCAGGAGGCTCTAGGGTCTCACTTATCATTTAGTACGACATTCCATCGGCAGTCAGACAGACATACTGAGAGGACGATACAGACACTAGAAGATATGCTCTGTGCATGTGTTTTAGATCTTGGGGGTAGCTGGACTCAGTTCATGCCACTGGTGGAATTCGCGTATAATAACAGTTATCAGTCTAGTATTGGCATGGCACCGTTTGAGGCACTATACGGTAGGATATGTCAGTCTCCTTTGTATTGGGATGAGATAGGTGAGTGGCGAGTTGTGGGTCCAGAGCTAGTATAGCAGGCATACGATAAGGTTCGGCTTATTAAGGAAAGAATCAGTGTAGCTCAAAGCCGACAAAAGAGTTATGCCAACCATCGCCGCAAGAATTTGGAGTTTGATGTGGTTGGTCACGTATTTTTGAAGATAGCTCCATTGAAAGGAGTTGTGAGGTTTGGTAGAAAGGGTGAACTTAGCCCTAGATTTATCGGTATGTTTGAGATTTTAGAGAAAGTGGGGCCGGTGGCCTGTAGGCTAGCTTTACCACCTTCATTATCCAGAATACACGATGTATTCCACGTTTCTATGTTAAGCAAATACGTCCCAAACCCTTCGCATATTATTAGCTATGGTGAGTTAGAACTTAGTGATTCACTAGTTTGTGAGGAAGTACCAGTGCAGGTTCTGGACAGAAAGGAACAAGAACTACGTAGTAAGAAAATTCCTCTGGTAAAAGTTCTATGGAGGAATCATGCTATAGAAGAGACTTCTTGGGAGCTTAAGGAACAGATTAGACAGAAGTATCCGCCACTATTCCAAGAAGTTTGAATGTAAATAAAAAATGTGAGTACATATGTAGTTTTCTTTTGCAGGCACATGTAATATTTTAGTAGTAAGAGGTATTTTAGTCTGGGGGAAATTTCTTTTAGTATATGTAATCTCCCAGAACTTGAGTTGTAACCACGGTATTCCTCCGCTATAAGTGAAGGTAAGTAATAAAATAAGTAAACCATTTTGCCTAATAAGGGATGATGAATTGCATGAATAGCAAATTTCGAGGACGAAATTTTATAAGGAAGGGAGGATGTGACAACCCGAATAATAATGGGATTTAAATAATAAAGAGGAAGGGAAATGGAAACAGTAACAGAAGGAGGAAGTCGACTAGAGTTCGTCAACGACATTGCACTTTGAAAGGAAAAATCGAGGGGAATCGTCAGGGTTTCGTCGACGAATACAGGGGATTCGGCAACGAGGGTTTAAGAGAATTCATCGACGAAGACTAAATTTCGTCGACGAAGAAATACCGAGAGAGTTTTGAGCCGACTAAATTTTGTCGATGAGGACTGAATTTTGTTAACAAAATTATTGAAGGATTCGTTGACGAATGACGTGGCTTGTCGACGAATCCAGTTCTATAAATATAAAAATCCGGATTTTTATTACTTCACAACTAAGCAAGCTTATTCTCTCTCTCTCTCTCTCTCTCCCCGTTGTGAAAAGCCGTGCGGCGCTAGCTAAAGTATTCTTGCTTAACAAGCCACCCTATCATTTACCAACATTCATCCACAAAGCACTTTCATTAACATTCATTCAAATAGCAGCGGAAATAGTAATCAATTCATGAAAGTCGTGGCAAGCAAGCAGTAAACATTGAAGCAAACGTAATTCATTAACAAATCCTTCGTTGACATGTTGTACTTAGCGAGGGAGGCAAGTAGGCTAAGCACGTTGACAATTGCTAGTGAGTTTTACAATGACTGATGAACACTCACCATTCCCTAAAGATGTTTTCATGTAAGTATCATCCTGGCACTAGGAAACATCAAAGTGACCGAGGAGTCATACTGCCTTATTTGGCTTACAAAGACTCTACTAGCAAAAAATAACCCTACACTAGTATTTACATGATGGAAACTCATCCCAAGAACACGAGATAAGTGGTCACAGGCAAGCATAATGCCCTGAACAAGCATAGCTCGTGACATTCTCCCCCACTTATGCGGTCGATGTCCTCGTAGAATTTTGGCGGTAGGTACACTTCTACTTTGTCCACGAATAGCTTCAAATCTTCCGTAGAAATCCAGCTGATTTCTTTGTCATCGAGGCACTTCCACTTCACTAGGAACTTCTGCCAATTCTTCCTTGAGGATATGAACTTTCTATCTACAAGGATCACTTCAACTTCATGTCTGTCAAGTTGCACTGTCTTCAACTCTGCGCTATTTGACTGACTTCTGCTCAGGTTGTTGATGTTGGCGTTGAATGGCTTCAGGCAATTGACATGAAACTGCCGTCTTCTCTCCTGATCTGCCCACTTCTTCATATGCTCAGAAGCTTTCTCCAGATAGGCTTGGGCAAAGTCTGCATTCTGTCTCCCTTCACTGGTGAAGATGTACGCCCTAGGACTCTTTTGTCTGTACGGCTCGCCCACTTTGTGAGGTAACAGTGGCAGTTGGTCTGTAACAAGCTCAAAAGGGCTCTTGTTGGTTGTTGAGCGCCTTTGGGCGTTGCGAAAAAACTGAGCCACATCAAGTAGTTGCACGCCATTCTTCTGGTTGTCATTGAAAAAATGACACAAGTACTCATTTAGCAGCTCTCTAAATCTCTTCATCTGTCCGTCTGTCTGTTGGTGATAACTCGAAGAGATGTCAAGATGTGACCTGAATATCCTGAAAAACTCTGTCAAGAAGTTGTCAGTGAACATTAAATCTTGGTCACAAATAATAACTTGTGGAACACCACAATGTTTCACAACAATCACAAGGAACAATTGTGTCGTCTCCTTTGCCAAATAGTACTTTGGTTCGACCATGAAAGTACCATACTTCTTCCGCTCCCCCTTGTCTTGTTGGCAAGTGAGACAAGTTTTGGTATAATTAACCACATCATCCCGCGTGTGCGGCCTATAATACCTCCCCAGTAGTCTTGTCATTGGAGTCATTCTCCGTGAATACCCCTCAACGGACTTCCTGCAGTATCTAGTAAGGCCAAGAAAGAAATGCAACTCCTTCACTGTCGTGGAGATCTTCCGTTCTTGAATCATCCTTACCTTCTCCATACCCATCTGGATACGACCTTGTTCAACCACTTGACCAAGGAATTTGTTGCTCCGCCGAGCGAAAGAGAAATTCTCCTTCTTCACATCTAGATTGTCTCCCCTCAGCCTGTCGAACACCTTCCGTAGATGCTCTTCATGTTTCCTCTGAAACAACATCGATGCTCCCAACGGTGTTTTGAAAGGGCGAACACATCTCGCTTCCAATTCATCAAGTTGTTTCCCCAACTCTACTATCTCTCGAGGCGCAATCCGACATGGCCCTTTAGCAGATGGTTTCACTCCTGATAACAACTCGATCTCATCCTCCACAGTCCGTCGTGAAGGCAAATAGTGAGGCAGCTTATCCGGCAACACCTCCTTATACTCATCCAACACCGCTTGGATGGTCGTAGGCTCCAGCTCTTGGCCTACTTCTTTGTCTACCACCACCGTGGCTAGACGTGTTTGCTCACCCTTACCCAATCCTTCATTGAGTTGTATGGCTGAAAGGGACTTCCCGTCATCTCCTTTCATTGCAACGACTTGCACCATGCACGAGTGATCTCCCATCATACATAGGGAACCAGTCGACTAGAAAGTCATCCAATGACACCGCTGTGAAATTCGCATGACCTTTCCACTGTCCAAGTTTTACAGTCACTTGCTTGGCTACTCCCAGAGTAGGCTAGGCTACAAAGTTAACTACTTTTATGCGTCCTATATCCTTCTCTAAGGATAAGTTGAGTCTCCATGCTTCCAACTGCGAAACAAAATTATGAGTAGCCCCTGTATTCACTATAGCGCGAGTACTCTTCCTATTTATCCTCAAGTCCACAAACATTAACCCTTTTGCTCGCGTAACTTTCGGCGTTTTTTCTTGCTTTTCCAATGCGTTCAACAGCCGCACTGAACCCACCCTTGGGGTATCATCCTCTTCCTCTTGACTTTCCACCCTTTTTCCCAAAGTAGAAGCTTGTAAGGCATTAAGTAAACTCTTGTGTTGACACTCACTCATTTTGTGAGATCCACCACACAAGTAGCATGAAATTTTACTCTTCCCTTTTCCATTGGGTGTGTTGAGCCCTTGAGACGACGAAGCTTCCTTTGAGGTTGATTATTTAGAGTCGGCTCCCCCACTTTTGGGTTTGCCATTCTTGAAAGACTTTTCATTGTTTCCCTCTCTGCAAAATCATTTGAACGAAGCGGTATCATCACCAGCGTAGTCAGTCAAGCGTTCTGCAGCCACTTGTGCAGTTGACAAGTCTTGAACCCTTTGCCTATGAAGTTCAGTTCTTGCCCACGGTTTCATCCTCTCTAGAAAATAGAACAACTTGTCCTTCTCTGACATATCCCAAATATCCAACATCAAAACAGAAAATTGTTTCACATATTCGCTGATCGACCTCGTATGCTTGAGATCTCTCAGTTTTCTCCTTGCATTATACTCAACATTTTCAGGAAAGAATTGGGTCTTGAGCTCTCTCTTCAAGTCTGCCTAACTATCAATTACACAACTTCCATTTTCAATTTCTCTGTACTTGGTACGCCACCACAGTTTGGCATCACTAACCAAGTACATGGTCACAGTATCCACCTTTGCCTATTCTGAGGCCATCCTCACAGTGCGAAAGTACTGCTCCACATCAAACAAGAAGTTCTCTAACTCCTTGACATCTCGGGCACCCCCATACGTCTTGGGTTCAAGCACCTTGGTTTTTCTAACTCCCAGAGTGTTGGTGTTCTCCATAGCAAGAACCATCACATTCATCTTTGCATCCAGATCTGCCATCCGGGCCTGCAAAGTTTCAACTGTGTGGCGAAAGTCCTCTGACAAGTCACCTATCAAACTTGTTTGATGTTTTTGTGATCCCATCACCTCATCAACAAGTTCTCTCATCTGAGCCACCTCCGCGGCCATAGTGTTGGTTGTTGCCTCAACTTGTGCTTCCAGTATGCTGATCCTCTTAGCAGTGTTTGGTGCCATGGTCACTTACCAAAGCTTCCAAAATCCAACAACGAACGCAATCGAATTCACGTAACAACTCAACCTTGGGCTCTAACCAAATGTCACCGACTTGGCTCTGATACCAAATGTCACGATCCGACTATTTTCACATCGTTGTGAAGTGTCGTGCGGTGTTAGCTAAAGCACTTTTGCTTAACTAGCCACCCTATCGTTTACCAACATTCATCCACAAAGCACTTTCATTAACATTCATTCAGATAGCAGCGAAAATAGTAATCAATTCATGAAAGTCGTGGCAAGCAAGCAGTAAACATTGAAGCAAACGTAATTCATTAACAAATCCTCCGTTGACATGTTGTACTTAGCGAGGGAGGCAAGTAGGCTAAGCACGTTGACAATTGCTAGTGAGTTTTACAATGACTGATGAACACTCACCATTCCCTAAAGATGTTTTCATGTAAGTATCATCCTGGCACTAGGAAACATCAAAGTGACCGAGGAGTCATACTGCCTTATTTGGCTTACAAAGACTCTACTATAGAAAATAATCCTGCACTAGTATTTACATGATGGAAACTCATCCCAAGCACATGAGATAAGCAGTCACAGGCAAACATAATGCCCTGAACAAGCTTAGCTCGTGACACTCATCGACGAATCCATTTCTATAAATATAAAAATTCAGATTTTTATTACTTCACAACTAAGCAAGCTTATTCTCTCTCTCTCTCTCTCTCTCTCTCTCCCCCCCCCCTTCGGCCCTCTCTCTTTCTCTCATCATTTTTGGGCCATATTTATGTCAGATCAACAATCCAAAGTCACCACAACGCTCATGGGGAAGTTCTCTCCAAATCTGTCAGAGCGAATCGTTGGTGAAAGCAAGTTGGAAATCATCCCTGAGTTGAGATAAGACTTTTTAAGCCAAATTTGGTCTTACGATAGTTATTAAAAATGATATACACGTATAAATGCTAAAGTTTAATACTGAAAGTTTTCAGTTTCAGGGTATTGATCAGGAAATCCTACGGGGGTTAGACCAGGATATTTTTTAGGCTTTCTCAGTAGTCAGGTAAGGGAATAAATTAAAACAGTTTCTTTTCATTCAAATTACTATTATTTATGAGCAAACTAATTTTCTGAAAATATGTATGATATTTGAATATTATGAAATCAATGCACGTTTGGGAAAAATACTGTTATTATGTTGAAACGTGTATATATGTATGAGATGCTAGAAATCATGATTTTCAAATGCAATGTATGGTTTTTATACAGCAAATGTGTGGCATGAATATTATTTTACGTGGAGAAATATTATGATATGATAATTATATGAATGCAGTATGATTTGAGAAGTTATGGAAATATACAGTATATTACGATTTCGGCACGAGGCCGTATTTATGTATGATTTTGGCACGAGGCTGTATTTACGTATGTTCGGCATGAGGCCGTATTTATGAAATGATCGACACGAGGCCGTATTTATGAAATGTTCAGCACGAGACCGTAATTATGAAATTATGAAAGATGCTATACTATAATGCATTATATGTTATCAGAACCCGGATGTTAGTTTAGTTCAGTTTCAGGAGCTTGGTACTGTTGCTATATAGATCAGATATCTATGTTCAGATTAGTGCTAACCACCCCATGAGGGGGTGGGAGATGGATAGTCGATGTGACTTTCAGTAGAGTATGGACGTCCACCTGTCAGTCCGGACCAGGGTGTGGCGGGCTCATTGTACTTACATGCATATTTGACTCGGCAGTGGTCGACCAGCCATTGTCGGGTCCCGCCTTCAAGCTGCACAACCCGTCATATGGGGTAATACATGACATTAGCTAGCTATTCATCCTAGGTATGTTTTCAGTATTATCAGCTATAACAGATGCTTTACGTACGATATGATTTATTAGCAAGTATGAAAGT